>NW_024538586.1:0-561634 GCF_016647635.1 Suillus subaureus | reverse complement strand
ATGATATTCTATCCGCTCTCCCTAATAACCCTATTGTGTCCACTCAGATGTCCAGTCCTCTGGATCCCAGATGGACCACAGATGATAGTGGTTTCCTCCATTGCGACAATCATATATATGTCCCTGATTCCAATGACCTCTGACTTTGTGTCCTCCAGAACACCCATGACCATCCCCTGTCTGGACACTTTGGCCAGAACCGGATGTTAGAACTCATCCAATTCGAATATACCTGGCCTGGAATACGCACCTATGTCAAAGACTATGTTAAATCATGCACCACCTGCGCCCAAGCCAAGGTTCCGAGACATAAGCCATATGGATTGCTCAAACAACTTCCTGTTCCGGAAAAGCCTTGGAACTCCATCTCCATGGATTTCATTGAGCAACTTCTGGACTCCTCTGGCTTCATAGCCATCCTTGTCATCATAGATCGTCTATCCAAGCAAGCAATATTTGTTCCGACCCATGATACTATCACCTCTCCAGACCTCATTCACTTGTTCCTACTCCATGTGTTCTCCAAGCACAGTGTTCCATCCTGTGTAACCTCAGACCAGGGAACAGGGTTTGTATCCCACTTCTTCCAGTCCTTAGGAAAAGCATTAGACATGATCCTCCACTTCACGTCCGGATATCATCCGGAAGGGGACGGACAAACCGAGCATGCCAATCAAACCCTAGAACAATACCTCCGGATCTACTGTAACTATCAGCAGGATAACTGGTGGGAACTACTCCCCTTGGCTGAATTTGCATACAACAACACTCCAAGTGCTACCACTGGAGTCTCACCCTTCTTCGCCAACAAGGGATACCATCTGAACATATCCATCCACCCAGAATGCGACCTTTCCTCCATCCGTGCACAGGAATATGCCATAGACCTCAACGAGCTTCACCAATTCCTCTGAGAAGAAATGACCCATGCACAAGAACGTTATCAAGGACCTGTGGATGCAAGGTGGATACCAGCCCCAGACTTCAAGGTTGGAGATCAAGTCTTCGTCAAAGCAAAGTACTTCCATTCCACTCACCCTTCCAAGAAGCTCTTGGAAAAGAACTTAGGTCCTTTTGACATTATATCCTGTCCTGGATCGCATTCCTTCACCATCTGACTCCCGGATTCCATGCATTCAGTACATCCAGTCTTCCATGTCTCCCAACTAGAACCCGCAGTTCCAAACACCATCCCTAATCATATCCAACCACCCCCACCTCCAATAGAAGTCAACAGAGAACCAGAATATGAGATATCTGAAATCCTAGACTCTAAGTTGGACTGCCGGAGATGACAATGTCAGCTTCTCTACCTCATCCAGTGGTCTGGATATGAAGGGACAGACGAAGAGATGTCCTGGTTACTAGCCACGGAACTTGGAAATGCATTGGATCTAGTTTCAGTATTTCACTCTTCATATCCAGACAAACCTGGTCCAATTGCATTACAATGAGTACAAAATCAGATACAAGTATGTTAGGGGCAGAAGTGGAAATCTGGAGCTCCTCACCCATCAGTCTCCATGTCCTCTCTGGATCCTCCAGCCTCCTCCTCAACATCCTTGTCAGCATCATCCAGAGTGGAGGCATCCACAATCTGGAATCCGTTCTGGATCCCCTCCAGGAGGATGGACTGGAAGTCCCTCTGCTGCTGAATGAAGTCCTCCATGTTAGTATTCATCCACTCCATCACCAACCTACTCCCTTCCACAGCTCCAATACTCTCCTGGAGAAGCCCATTGGTCCAGGCCAGTTCCACTACTATGCTGTTGGCAGCAGCAACCCAGGCCTGGTCATCATACTCCACACTCCCCTTATCTGTGTCCATTCTGGTCCACGGATTGGAAGCTTCCTCCACTTCCAGTTCCTCAGGGGTAGGGCTCCTCTGACGTCTCTTACCCTTGGATTTTGGAGATGGAGTCACCACAGCATGCTGCCTTTTCTGCCTCAGTTCCCTGGGCTTATCCACACTTCTGGGACAGGAGGCCCTATCGATCCTGCAGACATCACAAGACTTGATCTATCCGGATATCAGTACACCCAGTTCTGGACATCCTAGGCAAGGAATATCTCACCAGCGCATTAGACTTAGCATCCTCCCAGGAGCACTTCTTACTCTTACTGACACAATGAGTGCAGGGAGCATCCTGAGCTCTGGACATAGAAGCAGACTGGGACTAGCATACCCCTCAGTTCTGGATCTGATAGAGTTAGCATCACTCACCCTCCTGGCCACCTCAGCCCTCCACCTCTCCTCTTCCTGCACTACCCAGAACTCAGACTGCTCAATCCGCTTCCTCTCCTCCTCACGTTTCTGTTCCACTTCCTGATGCATCCGCTCCGCTTCCTGATGTTTCCACTCCTCTTCCTCTTCCTCTCTCTGAGCTGCAGCCTCCATGAGTGCCATCTGGCGCTGAAGTTCCGCAAGAGTCTCCCTAGTGGATTTGTGACCACTGGATTTGTTGCCAGACATGATATTCAAAGCTAGTATGAGTGGGTAAAGTGAGGGAAGGAAGGAAGACCTAGGACACTTTGACATCCATATATCTGTGGAAACCAGAACTCACAAACTCCATCCATCAGCTTCTCCATCAATTCTTGCCCTCATATCATCTGGTCTGGATTGTCAGATCTTGTGCCTCTAGGGGGGATACTGTCATATCCACATATCTGGATCTCAGATCCACATCTTATCTCCGATCCTATCCACATCTTATCTCCCTCCAACATCTTGTCATTCAATCTGTCCACTTGTCCAGTCTGGTCCACAACTCATCCAAATCCACAACCAGCGCTTGTCTCCTTTTGGTAACCCCCTAACTCTGGTGTTTTGGTTATCTGTATATCCGTCCTGCTCCCTGATCTGTTACCTATGTTTCATTTCCATTTTCATGATTTGTGATCCATTTCTACTTACCAATAGACTATCCACATGCTTCGTACATACAGTGGCTCAAAAAACTGTCTGCATGTTTTGACATTTTTCACTATCTATGATATTGTGTGAGAACGAACAAATGCCTCAAGGACATGCTTATAGCACATTGTAGTATGGCTTCAGGGCTTTCATTTGAGCCCTACACCGTGGGACTCGGTGGAGATATGGTGGAGACATAAGGCTTACAAAATCATGACTCATGTGGACAGTTTTTTGAGCACATATTAAAACTATATAAATCATCATTTATGACACCATAACAATCATGCCACCATTAAATAAATTATAAAGTGGTGTCATTATGTCATTTTAAAACCATATCTAACTATACAAACCAAAAATTTCCATATGTCATGGTTATATTCACCATGAAAGCCACCCCCCCTGCTCAAAGGGATAATATCCTCTCTCTTTCCTATTCTGGCCTCTCTGCTTGTCAAATTTCCTCTAGAACTGGAGTATGCAAGTCCACTGTGGCCAAGTTCATCAAAGAAAGTCACACAGACAAGGAAAACTTCTGTGAAGGGCATCCATCCAAGCTCACCTCTACTGATAGGAGGGCTATTATTCAACATATCACTACAGGAAAGGCTGATAATGCTGTCCAGGTCACCTATTACATCAATTCCATCATCACATTCCCTGTCTCTTCACACACTGTGAGAAACATTCTCAAGACAGCTCATCTCAGGTCAGCAACAAGGAAGAAAAGGCTCTCCTCTCTATCACACATATGCAGAGAGGACTAGCACCCTTCTTTTTTCACATATATACCTTGCCATCTGACCCAATCCTATTTATTGTGGTCTTATATGATCATATAACATGCTTCCAGTCCATGTAATCCAACTCTGATGGGCTAAGGCAAAGGTTAGTCATCTCTGTTTATGTGTGATAGAGAGGAGAGCCTTTTCTTCCTTGTTGCTGACCTGAGATGAGCTGTCTTGAGAATGTTTCTCACAGTGTGTGAAGAGACAGGGAATGTGATGATGGAATTGATGTAATAGGTGACCTGGACAGCATTATCAGCCTTTCCTGTAGTGATATGTTGAATAATAGCCCTCCTATCAGTAGAGGTGAGCTTGGATGGATGCCCTTCACAGAAGTTTTCCTTGTCTGTGTGACTTTCTTTGATGAACTTGGCCACAGTGGACTTGCATACTCCAGTTCTAGAGGAAATTTGACAAGCAGAGAGGCCAGAATAGGAAAGAGAGAGGATATTATCCCTTTGAGCAGGGGGGGTGGCTTTCATGGTGAATATAACCATGACATATGGAAATTTTTGGTTTGTATAGTTAGATATGGTTTTAAAATGACATAATGACACCACTTTATAATTTATTTAATGGTGGCATGATTGTTATGGTGTCATAAATGATGATTTATATAGTTTTAATATGTGCTCAAAAAACTGTCCACATGAGTCATGATTTTGTAAGCCTTATGTCTCCACCATATCTCCACCGAGTCCCACGGTGTAGGGCTCAAATGAAAGCCCTGAAGCCATACTACAATGTGCTATAAGCATGTCCTTGAGGCATTTGTTCGTTCTCACACAATATCATAGATAGTGAAAAATGTCAAAACATGCAGACAGTTTTTTGAGCCACTGTAGGATTGATTCCTATAGTCTATCTGTATCTGCCTCTGTCTCTGACAGTCTATTACCATTAGTTTCTAGTCTGGACTTGTCTGGATTAGCCCTACAATACCTATCCTGCATCCGGAAGTCATCCGGATCTGTGACAATACTCGTCCAACCTTCTGGATGTGTTAGTCTTGCCTTCCTGAAATAAGGGGCAATACTTGGGTAAGGGGCACAGTGCATGAGCTGAGGCTGAAGCCCTTCAGATCCAGTTATCCCTTGAGTATGACCTTAACAGTTGGTGACAATGATGCACCTCTTGCTGCTGAACAGGATGACAAAGCTGGTCTAGGTATGTAAACTTATTGTTTGCATTTGCATAGACCTTGATTAATTTTCACTCACAGATGCACTCAAGAAAACTTGGCATTCAGCAGTCTATTCATTTTTTAAGCTTGATGCTGTGACTGTCCAGTATCACAATGGCATCTCTAGTAGATGAGCTTGATGACTATTTGTGTTGGTCATACTCGGGGGATAACTGGATCTGAAGGGCTTTGGCCTCAGCTCATGCACTGTGCCCCCTACCCAAGTATTGCCCCTTATTTCAGGAAGGCAAGACTAATGCGTCCAGAAGGTCGGACGAGTATCATAATGGATCCGGATGACTTCTGGATGCAGGATAGGTATTGTAGGGCTAATCTGGATGAGTCCAGACTAGAAACTAATAGTAATAGACTGTCGGAGACAGAGGCAGATACAGATAGACTATAGGAATCAATCCTAAGTCTTGGAGGGTGACCAGAGTGGAAATACTCAAGTCCGGAGGACAGGAATGAGTAGAACTAAGATTATATTCAAACTGAGGTACTACAGAAAGTTACAGGAGGTTATATACTATAGGTATCTAACGGAATGATCAATCAGCAGAGTCTAAGGCTATGTATGAAGCATGTGGATAGTCTATTGGTAAGTAGAAATGGATCACAAATCATGAAAATGGAAATGAAACATAGGTAATGGATCAGGGAGCAGGACGGATATACAGATAACCGAAACACTGGAGTTAGGGGGTTACCAAAAGGAGACAAGCGCTGGTTGTGGATTTGGATGAGTTGTGGACCAGACTGGACAAGTGGACAGATTGAATGATGAGATGTTGGAGGGAGATAAGATGTGGATAGGATCAGAGATAAGATGTGGATCTGAGATGAGATAAGGGTTGGATCTGAGATCCGGATATGCGGATATGACACCAACATCAACATCAATTACCTCCAGAGCAGTGGATTGCAACTCAGAGGGGGTTGTTTTGGAAGGACAAGCTTAACACATTTTGCAACATTGTCCACTATGGGCTGCAGAGATAACAATACATCTGAACATGTTGAGGTAGAATCAGCAAGTGAGGCTGTGTTATTGGCAGTAGACTGATTAACCATAATGATGGAATAGATGGGGTATTGAGAAATGTAGAGTCTGCATGCCTCACTTTATACTGTTGAATCACTGAATTGTAATCAGTAATAGTAATGTGTCTCCAAGACAGAAGAATCTGAACTGGTAGGAATATTGAAGCAGCAAGAAATAGGATCAAAGCAGCAGGTCACTGTTGCAGTCAATGACCCTCCAAAAAATAAGGATCATAGTGGGTGGCGAATCCTTGTCATGTCCAACATATAGCACTGTGGAGAACATTCAGAGATAGTGCAGCTACCTGTGAACATACCCTTATACCGTGCTGACAGGTACAGTATGGCCATGGGTAGCACATCTCAACACTGTACCCATACCTGCCATACCCATGACCCCCATACCCATGGTGTGGCCCATACCCATGCTATACCCTAGATGTGATGAGCCATTCAGAACTATGAGAACAAAACAGACTATACATCACCACCTATACAGAATGCAACAAAAAGTGAACTTGACTAGACAATTACAAACTGAGTACAACATCTTCAATAACAAGTGGTGAATTAAATTTGATCTGGCATCCTACTGGTGCTCCTGCCAGTCTTGCATAGCAAACACTCTTTGATTCATTTCCGACATTTTGATGGGCTATTAGAGGTGTCTGATTTGAATGTATTGTTACTATTGACCAGAAACTCATCCAAAGTTCACTTTCTGGATGTGAAGAGTGGCCAAAGCTTCCCTTGTTGAGTGCTGGGAATTGGAACCGATGGCTGACAACCATTCATTAGGCTTTGAATTGAAGGTTCAAACTGAGGATGAGAGAGAATTAAAAATGTTTCACGAAATGAAAAACAAGTCAAACCTGAAGTGAGGCAATAACCATTACAAGTTTCTGTCCCTCAGATAAAATATCAAGACAAGATCGCAATCCCTTCAAACACCACTGCCATTCAAGCCAGGAGAGGAGGTGACAATTCCAGAAAGCATGGAATACATGGTTGAGAGTGTCATCCCATGGATTTGGAGCATGTGATAGGTGAACAACCCAATTTTGAGATGCATACTTGAGAGCACTGGAAGACAATTGACTTCATTTCTGTGCTTCATTTACAAAATCCATAAAGAGATTCATAGCACGAATGATCTCCCTGTCAGGAACTTCTGGTGATGCAGAGGTGAAATGATCTTGGGGTATCAACACCAGGAACATCAGAAACATCAAGAAATCTGGTAAGCTTTTGAGCTGCTGGACTACTTTGAAGGTTGGCAGTAAAGCCAAATCTGGGACAATCATATGGTTGCTGATTGCTTCCAATGTATTAGAGAATTCTTCCATAGTCGCCCACACAGACCCCGTGGGGGTGGATTGCCACACTCAGCCATGGGATGTCTGGAGCCAGTTTTGCCCACCCAAAGTCTGGAGCCAGTGTCATCCTCCCTTAGTCTGGAGCCAGTATTGTCCTCCCTCAGTCTGCAACCAGTATTGTCCTCCTTGGATCTGTAACCAGTTTTGTCCTCCCTCTGTCTCCAGCCAGCCATCTCCCCAGCACTCCAGCCAATCTTGTCCTTCCTGGGACTGCAACCAGTTGTGTCTGCCCTCAGTCTGCAGCCAGTCTGGTCCTCCCTCAATATCCAGCCACTCTTGTCCTCCCTCAGTCTGTAACCAGGTTTGCCCTCTCTCTGTCTCCAGCCAGTCATCTCCTTCCCAGCTCTCCAGCCAATCTTGTTCTCCCTGGGACTGCAACCAGTGTTGTCCTCCCTTGGTCTGCAGCCAATCTCACCCTCTCCAGGTCTGGGGCCAATATTGTCCTTCCATGGTCTGCAGCCAGGGTCATCCTCCCTCAATATCCAGCCACTCTTGTCCTCCCTCAGTCTGCAACCAAGTATGTCCTCCCTGGGTCTGTAACCAGGTTTGCCCTCCCTCTGTCTCCAGCCAGTCATTTCCTCCCCAGCTTTCCAGCCAATCTTGCCCTCCCCAGGCCTGGAGCCAATGTTATCCCTCCTGGGTCTGCAGCCAGTCTCATCCTCTCCAAGTCTGCAGCCAGTCTCATCTTCCCTGGGTCCACAGCCAGTCTTGTCCTCTCCAGGTGTCCAGCCAGTCTCATCCTTCCTGGGTCTGCAGCCAGTCTTGTCCTTCCTGGGTTTGCAGCCAGTCTCACCCTTCCAGGGTCTGCAGCCAGTCTTGTCCTTCCTGAGTCTACAGCCAGGCACAGCCATCCATGGTCCCAAGCCAATATTGTAAATCTGAAGCATGATCTCCCTGAAGCCATAGCATACATATGAGAACTGACAGTGGCTCTGGTGGCCGAACAAGGAAAGATAGCGATTTTTGTAATTGATAGGGGTCCCCAGGTTGCATAGCTCAGCTCTGTTTCTCCAATTCTGAGAGTGCATCCAAAAGGGTCATAGTTTCTAGAATATTTTTCATCATCAAGTGAAAAGAGGAATCAGCAAGTAGGGAGTGAGGTGATGGCATATCGTGTCCACATACTTGAGGGAGGTTGCAGTTTGAGGGGTTGGAAACATAGTTGCAAATGGACAAGTGATAGATATTCACAGGAAGAGTAC
Organism: Suillus subaureus; assembly: GCF_016647635.1. Taxonomy (NCBI): domain Eukaryota; kingdom Fungi; phylum Basidiomycota; class Agaricomycetes; order Boletales; family Suillaceae; genus Suillus; species Suillus subaureus. Next base: position 553,121 of record NW_024538586.1, on the reverse strand, counting down.
TGTCTGTAGGAATGTCCATGACAGACTGTTAAGAACCATGCTCAAGGGAGAGAGAGACTGACTCAGAGGGGCTTGGCCTCAGCTTGTATGCTGTGCCCCTTACCTGAGTATGTGCCCTTCATTTCAGAAGAAGTCTGATGATGGTCTGATGAAGTCCGGAGGACTTCCAGAGGCTGGCTACTCTGGTGGAGAGTGCGGGAGGACTTCCAGAGGAGCACAGGAGAGTTCCGGAGGAATGCAGGAAATGCTCAGGAGAGTTCCCGCTGCAAGGTAATACTTCTACAGGAAAATAGGATGGAAGGATAGGAGGTCTGGAGGTCTGGAGGTACGGAGGGCGGAACATCCAAAGGTACGGAGGGTGGAACATCCAAAGGACAGGATGTCCAGAGGTATAGAGGACAGGAGGTCCGGAGGTCCAGAAGGAATAGGGGCTACATCGGACTTTGTCCGATGTAGAAGCAAACAGAGATAGACTACCCTAAGGTAGAGTCGGAGGGACAGGAAGTGGACCTAAGTCCAGAAAGAGGGTAAGTGCTGGAAAGGCAAGACTCTAGCCTAGGGAAGCAATCCCTAGACTTGGGACAGAGACATAGGGGACAAATCCGGAGGTCTGGAATTCCGGCCTAGGAAGTCCATCCCTAGGCCTTATGGAAAAGGACAAGACTCAGATGGACTGAAGTCCAGAAGATGATTGGCAAGTAGAACAGGATCTAAGATGATAGAGTAGGAACTAAGATGATATTCAGACTGAGGACTCTACTGTAGTTGTACAGGGGTTATATACTAGAGGCTATCTGAGAGGATCAGTAAGCAAAGGAGTAAGGCTATGTATGAGCATGCGGAAACACATTGGTAAGTAAGATGGAACATAAGTAAATGAACTTGGAGATGAAACTAGTACAAGGATCAATCAGCAAGACGGAAACAGAGATAACCGAGAACCGGAAAGGCGGAGATGCCTAAATGGGGATAGGTGCAGGATCTCGGATAGAGGGTGGGAATAGGTCCGGAGATAGTACAGTTAATATCCGGAGGTCCAGAGATCTGGGGATCCAGAAGGTAGGGCGGAAACAGGACTGAGATATGTGAGGTGGTGGATGTAGTCCAGAATCCGAGAGGAGGTAAAGTCTGGATGTCTTGCTGGATGGAATGTGCATAGGGTGGACAGGATAGGGGATCCAGGAATGAGTTGGATATGGGGTCCGGAAATAGGTCCGGAAAGCGTGGGAATATGATGGGATCTATGTCTGGCATATGGGATATGACACAGACCGTAACTGTACCAGCATTGTTTGCACATCCCTGCCCAAACCAGGGCCAAGAAGTGATAAGATTTGTGAGATGGGAAGAGGGTCTGCGAGTGCAGCAACAATGGACAAGTGCAGGTATGCCCACTTGGGGTCGGCACATGTGGAGAGGATATGGTTGTATAACTTGTATACCTCCATTCCTGCTAGCAGTTCACTCATCAGCTCAAGCATCAGCTGTAACTGATCACAGGGATCCTTGTCTTCACTGTCAATAATAAACTTCACCATTATAGATGCCATGATGAAGTGTCTGCCAGCGTGGCTCGCCAGCTGCATGAGTTCATCCCTCATTGGCTGAGGAAAATTGGGATGGTGACTTGTCAGCTTTGCAAATGAATGCCACAAGAAAACATAGATATCTGTGTTGACATCAGTGCCATTGAGCAAGATGATAGTAGCAACGCCCTCCCCAGAAGTTTTCACTGGGATTTCACACAACAACAGGCACACTTCTTCATTCTGAAAGGCTTCAGAGATATGGGTTTCCAAGCAACTTGTGAGCAGAATGTGGGTCACAGGAAGACCAGGGTCATGAAGAGCCTGTGCAAGGGAAAGGATGAGATCGGTAAGCTCAGGTTCAGATGTGCATTCATCAAGGGCATCAACAACAAACATCAGAGGTGGACACCCACACAACCTGAGTTGAAGATTTCAGAGAGGTTTGAGAAAGAGAGCCTCCATCTGGTCACAGAGAAACTTGTCTGGGTCTAGTAGTGCAGGATTGTCACAGATAGCTCTGTTCACATCCTTCTGGATGCTGGGAAATTTGGTGGCAAGCTGATAGACAAGAGTCATGAAAAAATATCCAGCTGTGCAATGTTTCATATGCTTGCATGAAAAAAAGAATGTTCCCCCAAGCCGCTTTTCAACATTAGTCTGCCCTGTCACTTTTAGACCTTTCATCCTCTCAGCTATGGTAAACACAACAGCAGACTTCCCAATGCCTGCTGTGCCATGCAGCCAAATAAGTCGATTCTTCTTTGGGTTGTCTAGCAATTCATATATGTAGGAGAGGAGATCTACCCAGGTTCCTTCCAAACATTTGGGGTGGAGCTGATGTTCTCAGGAGTAGGGCTGTTCATTGTACGCCATATGATGGGACTTTACGGGGCTGTAATACGGTCACCGTACCCGTACCATTGGCTGTTTAGACCTTCAGTTGATGGTTACTGGTTACAGGTGTAAGGGGCCCATATGTTGCCATATTACTATGGCCGTAATACGGTGTGAGTATGGTTTGTTTATTGTGTATAAACAAATAGACTTAGCTTGATACATGCAGTAGCCATATGTCTTATTTCGCAACAAGTCATTCTGGACCTGATCCTCACACCATGGAAATCCTCAAAGTACTGGTGCATCTTCTACTACAATATATAATCAATCAGATTCTAACATGTACTATGTCATGTCCAGCTATGTTCTTCAATTCCGTTGCTCCAATTCTGGAGGAACCATGACACCAGTCAAGATATCCACCAGCGCTGTTGCTTTACTCTCATTGCTTGCTGTCCCCCCTTCCAAATCTCATACAATTGCTCAATGTCATCTGATGCTCCCACCACATGTGTACCTGCCAAGGATCAAGCCTTTCAGGAGGTTCTTGGCCATGGGAGACTGTCCCAAAAATGTCAAGCGCATGAACACTCTCATCTGAGCTGAAGGCAACCACACTGATAATGATCAGCCCTCATGCCGCCAACACTGTTCTTGTCATGTACCCAAAAAAAAAACAGTCACTGTCAACGGCAACAATTCTTTTTCTTGCCTCCCAGTCAAGGAGGCCTCGGATGCAGATGATGGTGATTTCACAGCCTCTGATTCTGGCTCTGAGTCTTCCTCATCAGGCTCAGAACCCAATATTGGTTTGATTTCCAATGAGGAGGCGAGTTTTTACAATGACTTACTTTGACCATTTCTAACTGTGCAACAGCTCGCAGCTGTGTTGCCTATGAAGACCATCCCAATTCATGGTGGTAACACCAATCCTAATGCAGCACTGTCTCCACAATAAAGGCAGCTCGAAGTCTAAGCAGAAGGCTACAGGAAGCTCTTCAGTTGCTGATGTATCAAAACGAGCTTAGTGTTGATGACGACAACACCATTCAACCATCGTCAAGTCAAATCCCTGCTGTGATGAAGTGCATGCAAAGGTAATTCTATGACCATTAATGACTATCTAGGCTGAGTTCTCTTGTTTCTAGCCACACGGACCAACCAATCCCATCTACCTCTTTTATGAAGAGGTATTGAAGAATGCTCTTGGTGTCGAGGGCAACTCAGGAGATAGACATTATAGGTGTCACCATGGTCAGTGCAAAATTCTGACCATTACAAGGGTGATGTGAAGTAGCCTCAATGGTTAGTGTTTTTTAATAGCTTTCTGGCAGCTTCTCACTCAAGTCATGAATGACAGGTCTTATCAGCCACATCAAAACACATTTCCCAGCCATGTATTGACTATACATATATCTCAAAGATCATCATGAGCCACCCACTGAGGACAAGGTAGCGATCACATCCAGTCAAAAGATTCTTGACTTGACCCTGGCAGCCAAGTATCTACTTAAGCTTGAAAAGCTTCAAGCAGTATTGTGGATGTGTTTGGCCACCAAAATCAAAGAGCTGCAGTAATTCTATTCATTATTTATCCACTTAATCTGATACATTGGACTCAGGAAGCTAAATGGGATCAAGATATGTTTGAGCAGCTTCTGGCTGAGTGGATGGTCGCTTGTGATCAGCCATTTGAGGAAGTTGATAGGCTCAAGTTCTGCGACCTCCTCGAGTACACTCACTTACAACCATCACTCCACATCCCTCACCATCAATCTATGAAGTAGCATGTGATGAAGATGGGGGAAGACACTGTCAAGGAGGTGAAAAAGATGATCACTGAACTAGACTGCAAGGTTAGCATTTCACTGGATGGCTGGACATCCAGCAATATGTATGGATTCCTGGCCATTGTGATGCACTACATCACAAATGGCTGGCAACTCAGCAAGTCCCTCACCTGTGCTGTTGTTGTAGGGTATAACTGATTGTCAGATTTGTCATGCAGAAGAACTTCTAATCAACTTTCATGAGCTTGTTGGTGAGCATTCAGGTGACAACATGGCTCAGGCAGTGTTCAAAACTCTGGAACTCTTTGGGCTCAAGGGTTAGGTGCTTGCAATAATGGCTAACAGTGCTTCAAATAATGACACTATGTGCGAGGCACTGCAAGAATTGTGTCAGAATGAAGGTGTGACATTTAATGCACACTGGGGTCGACTGCAGTGCATGCTGCATACAACCCATCTTTCAGCTTTAGTGGTACATGGTTCACATTAGTATTTGTGTTGATACATCTGACATTTTTTATTTCAAGCTATTGGAAGGCATTGGTGCCATCAAGGCTAGCAGTATGACGAAGAATCACAATGCATACCAGGACTGTGTGACTGCTCCACTTAGTCGAGAGTATGACAACAATGTTGCTGGACAGGAAGATCAACCAGATGAAGTATCGAGTGACAGTCTTCATGAAGTCCTCTCTGCAGTTTCAAAGGTGAGTTCAAGTTAATCAACAGAGTCAATTTAAACTCACAGTTACTTCTTTTTCAGTTACAGAAAATAGTGTGTGCCATTCGTTCCAGTCCTCAATGTCGCCAGGCATGGCTCTGAGAGGTCAAAATATCAATGCAATCACAGGACAACACGTTACCACAGACAGCTTTGATGCTGATCCTTGATGTCAAGACAAGGTGGTCTTCAACTCATCAAATGCTTCGTACGTAGTATGCTTAGTTTCATATTTAACTTTCTTAACTTATATCTCTCTCCAAAAAGGTCGTGCACTTGATTACCACAAAGTCATTGATGACTTCATTGCAAAGACGTGGGACCTTCACAAGTACGAGTTGACCCCTGAGGACTGGAGTGCAATCCACTTAGTCTCTGATTGGCTGAAGGCTTTCCATTCAGCAACAATGCAAATGTCAACAACAAAGTGTTTGATGTTATCATCCACTCAGGCCATTTTCTGTGGATTGCAAGAGTCTCTACAAGAGTCGCTGTGCAAGTTGCCCAATGACACGCCACCTCATCTCAAAGACTCGCTCATCAAAGCACATCAAAAACTGAGTGATTATTATACCAAGTTTGACGAATCACCATTTTACATATGGTCCTCTCGTAAGAATTCTTTGTGTACTATCTACTGGTAACTGCACTTTACTAATTCGTTGACAGTTCTTGACCCCCAAATTTCATACAAAGGCCTTTCCACTGACTGCAGTGATGATGACCAAACACTACATGATCACTTGGACAACACAAAGGACCAGTTGCACTGGTATTATCAAAACAATTACCTTTCATTGCAAGCTTCGAGTTCCCCCACCATCATTCCTCAACCTGTGGCAGCAGAAACCCCATCTGGATCACCACAGAAAGTGAACTTTACAGCTCAGTACAAGAAGCGCCCAACAACCTCAAGAGACGAGCTCGAGGAGTACTTTAGGCTGCCCATGGAGAACTTTGATGCCTGTGACCTGATTCAATGGTGGGCAGGCCACTGCTCACAATTTCCAAACCTCTCACATCTGGCTTGGGATATTCTTGCTATTCCTGGTGAGTTCAATCTGCTCAACTATTGTACATAGGTACACTAATTCCCCACATGTTGTGCAGGCTCCGCTGTTGCTGTTGAATGCATCTTTTCCACTGGCCGTGACACTATCTCTCTTTGGCATGCTAGTCTCCAACCCAACACTATCAGGACATTGATGTTGCTTAAGCAGCATCTGCGCCTCGCTCGTAATGCTATCACAGTGATTGATTGATTCATATTTGTATATACCTTTTGCTACATGGTTAGTACTACTGTAATTCGATGTTTTTTCATCTCCCGTATGACTGTATAGCCAGTCATATGACCATATGATGACCCGTACCGTACCGTTGAATGTTTTGAATGTTTTGTATGACATACAGTATGGTATGGGTAGTACCTGTAAGCCCACTGTAAATTGTACAGCCATAACCGTATATGGTTATGGTGGCCAGCCCTACTCAGGAGTTATATTCAGCACCATTTACAGCAACCTGGGACAGCCTCACCCAAATTCCTTCAAACGATGGAAGAACTGTCAAAAAGGTCAGAAGTCAAGAGAGGACAAGAGAAAACCAACATTGTTCCTTGCTCATTCGTGAAGGTTGTGATATGCGTGATGAGAGTACTAGCTGGGTGTAGTTAGAAATATCTGGGCAATATTTATCTCCAGGGACAATGTACATCAAAGTGTGGATTTCTTGGAGCTGATGTAAGTTGTCAATAGTCCCAAAGTATGGGATGGAAAGCTTGCTGGAGGGTGGTGGGTGATACAGTTCAAGGACAAGTGCTGGGCAGTGAGCATTGGGCGTTCGTCTGATTACAGGAGGTCACGAGGTTGCTGTGCATGCTTTAGAGTGACTGAAGTTAATTCCTCATCCCAAGTGTAAACCCACAAGAGGCAGGACGATGGACTTGGAGAGACAGTTACACACTTCAACTTGGGAAATTGAGAGTTACATTTTGTGTGACTGCACGAGATGCGGTGCGCACGAACTACTAGTGATAACTAATAGTATGTTTGAAGTACTCCAAGACCGTGGGCAAGGCCGGTCGGCGGTTGACTGTTCACGCTCAGCGTTGATTGCACAATTTGATCAAATTCAACTTTAACGAGTCCAGTGTCCACCTTATCAATATAATGGAGCCCAACAGCGCTGCTGAGCTCAGGCGATGGTCCACCTCCTATGGCGGTTTCATTCACCCGCTTGTCTCTTTGCCCTGATGTGCTCGATCTACACATAGACACTTCATCTGCCTTCAACCGTTTATTTTCGCCATCAGGCAAATTCAGACCCCCCGCTGTTACGCAAGACACTATCGATGCTGACACTATGATTGTATCTTGTCCTTTTTCACTGACCACCGTGACTGACGTGGAGTGTTCTCTGTATATTTGGCGAATCGTCTCTCGTTAATTTGCAGTCATGGTTGGAAAGGCAGCTGATTTGCACTTACATATGCTTACACTATGGGCCCGCCTGACAGAAGTTGAGATGAATAAGATGCATTCATCCCTCTGCTCTAGCTATGTCCAACCTCCTCATTAACAACTGACATAGTATCATCTCAAATACAGGCCTTACAGCCGTTCACGCACGCCACACTTATCGGGTGTGTTCAGTGCTCTCTCACTCCCCAATTTACGCGTACTTATATTTGCAGTACATCAACTTGGCCCCACGAGGAGTCCAAGGTGTTTCTGACACAGTCAGAGCGGAACCTCGTTTTCGGTGCTGTAGTGATCACGACAGAGGGACGACGAGCAGGATATGTTGCCCTTATACATAATCTGATCAAGGTCTTGCTAAAAGACTACTATTCAGCAAATTATTATCACCAAACAGATTGTGATTTCACTAAATGTTAGGTGACGTTACTGAGACTTGAAGGGGTTTCGTGCTAGCTAATCAGGTGGAATACAAAACGTACGTACGCAGCGTATCGAATAATGGTACAATGAATCACCCAGCAGCCTGAGTCCGCTCTAACATCTTATTCACCGCAACAGGCCTCCCAGAAGACGCGAGCGCCATATCCGACAACCTGTTCTCCCTCATCCTCATCAAGACTTGCAGTAAAAAAGTCGGCGTGGCACCATGCGGCCTCTGTGCATCGTCCAGGTTCTCTACAGGCGTAGATACCCCGCTATGGCTCGCTCCTAGTTGTGCCTGAGCATGTCCGTGGAATGCACTCTTTGCAGAATCGACGAGATCAGAGTCTTCAAGGTACCGCTCCCAGAGTGTGTACAGCGAAATGATTTCTTGTGCAATAGTGGCGACTAATGGCATCGAAATGTTAAGTTCAGCAAAGAAGGCAACAAAGTCCTGGGAGGGTTTCTTTGCGTGACCCAATGATGTACTAGAACTTTGCCGCGATGATCTTCTCGGGGAGCTGTGGACTGGTGTCACTTCAACTGAATGAGACTGCTGTTGCAAGAGCTCTCTAGTTGGACCGTGTAAAACCACAGCGAGATAGAGTGCCGTGATGGCGAGTAGATGGGGAGGATAAAGCAAGCAAAGATCTGAGCGATATGTGTCGTTGATGATAGACCTACAATTAAAGTCAGTTTATGAGACGCTCATCCTACAAATTCGCTCACCAAGCTAGCTGAAACGCATCATCTGGCAACTCGAGTTGCCCATCTCCACTTCCCCAATACCGTGGTCCGTCATCCACTCCCACTCCCACTTCACCAGCTTCTGTCTGTAAGTCGTTCGAGCTCTCCTTCTTGCAAATGGACAGCAACGTGCGATATGGATGGAAAACAGTGAGATCACATTCGAGATCCGCAACGAGGTAGAACTCCATCTCGGCAAGTTTGGAATTATCAGAAGGAAAATATTTCACGCCATACGGCTGTTCTGTGCAACTTGACATCAGCATTCAAACAAATAGACTTGGTGGTGAAACGCACGGCTGAAGAAAAGGCGAGCCTCTGCTACCATATTCTTAATGTGCACGGGCGACTCCTCCGCCTTCCCAGCCACGTAACAGCATGCTGCGATGACAATAAATGGATCGGTTTCGCAGTACGAGTTTTTGATGTAAAATCTTCGAAAAAATACAATGGCTGTTGCGATGACGCGCTGCCTGAAGTTGAGCTTTTTTCCTAGTTTCGTTATAACTAGAAGGATTGATTACCATTCCTCATTCTGCAAGTGTGTTGAACTTACCATTGGCAAAGAAAATTGCAAAAAAATCGAGGTACTCTGGATCGTCTACGTATTGTAGGTCATCTGAACGAGACTCCTTCAAGGTAGCCCGATCTACTATCCATCGTTTGCTATGATGCCCACCATAAGCCTCTTATGCCTCTTGTGACTTTGATCCTCCTCACTAGTGCGAACTGGCCCAGAAATCAGTGGCCATATGAAATCAACAGAGAATGCGTTTCAATCAGGGTTGAGCGTTGAACAAGGAATGCGGGACTGCTTTGCAGGTTGCAGGACTGCCAGAGTATCTTTACAGAGGTTGCAATGCCAAGACTTTTGCCAACTCGGAACAACCTCTTCAACAATTACGGTCCATTACGTGATGCTATAACATCCGGGGTGCAGGCTGTTTCCTTCTCCTGTTCATCGCGCACTGACATCATATTTAGCTCGTTGCAGTACCCGGTACATTCAGTGAATAGCTCTTGATCAATCGCGCAGCCGCTGCAAGCGCTACTAGCATCGATATTTCTAAAATTCGAGAACGGATTATGGTCTCGCAATATCCCGCCGGATTCACCCTACTTTTCCGTCCGCAGGCGAGCGGATTTCTTGCTTAGAATTTGCTTATCTGTTGCTGACTATTCTCCGGCGCAAAGGGCCAATCCGAATAACCTGCCGATGTGAGATTACCGGCCATGTACTATGTTGCTTGGTCACCCCGCCCAAGTGCGATGTCCTTCAGCAGGCGGATTGGCAGATCGGGCTAGGAAAGGGGTGCAAGTCAGCTACTAACAAGTCCGGGAACAGATGGCTTCAACCCCTTGCCAGATATCACGGAGGAAATCGCTATCTTCTTCAGCAGTGATTTCGGCAGGTATCGGCTCCACGACGTGGATATACGCGAGTTTGTGTTTACGCAGCTGCTCAACCACGTAGGAGAACTGGGGTTTGGGGTCTACCATGCCCATACCTGCACCACAAATCAGCTAAACAAAGATCGGTAGTATTTCATGATACACGTACCGCTGTATACGCCCCACGGGCTTATTCGGAACCCCGTCCTCTCAGCACCAACAGCTTCCACAGCGGTATCTATTACTTCGAGTATAAACCTTGCGCGATTCTCGATGCTTGCGCCGTATTCGTCTGTACGTTGGTTAGTAACGTCTTGTATGAACTGGTCGATCAAGCAACCGTTCGCGCCGTGAACTTAAACGCCATCGAAGCCAGCCCGAATGGCATTTTTTGCGGCAGCGGCATACGTGGCAACACACTCTTTAATTTCATCCGTGGTGAGCGCGCGTGGCACTTCTGTTCTTCCCGGAAGGGGATGGGTGAGGGACTGACGTAGGGACTATTGTTCTCTTTGGCAAGAACTGACTGTTTCTGCGGCACGACCGAGTGCCCAGAGTTGTAGGAAAATGAAAGAGCCCTCGCCGCGAACTGCTTCTGTTACCTGCAGTCCGGTGCGTAACTCAGTACCCAGCTCTCATCCAGTGAAATCATTAAGCGAGACACAACCATTTTCCATCCGTTCATATGGGCATCGGTGTATATCCCAGGGGCATTGCCATAACCCCCAGCGTTCTGCCCGCACGGGTTACCCATACCCGTGCCATTGCCTACTCCTACTTCCTCGGCAGATTCCATGAGTCTTCGACTGTCTTTGATTCAGGTATGTTATCACCCCATGCATCATCCAGAATGCAGTCAGAATGCGACCAGCTAAAAACGGATGGTAAGTATAGTCGTTCAATACAGGATTAGCTATTCTCAATTGGATGCATATTGTTGCTCATCATGTCATTTTGTCCTCACATTTTGCACATACCCTGCTTACCTTTCTTGTCACTGCTTTGTGCTTGTTGTTGTGCCGCTTCCCCGCTATTGTGTTGCACATCGCTGTCGCTATTTTCCCGTGTTGTGTTTTCTGACCACAGGTTGAATCATCTGTTAATATTAGTTTACGGCGTAATCTACATGAATAGAATTGTTTTTACCGTGACACTTGAACTGAACTGAAATATGGTGCTCATATTCTTATGATACCCTACAACATTCGAGAAGATCGCAACAGATGCGAAACATTGTATTAGTCTCCACAACGAATCTCTTGCACCTATACTTCCCTTATTTCTTTCTTAGTAAAGAGGTCAGATTAAGAAACCAGTTGCTCATCTGCAAGTGTGCCTATATCGTAGCTTCTCTTCACATATGAACCGTATTTTGTCCAATAACCCGATGCCGCTCGCGCGAAATAGTCTGCTAAGTACCTATCTCATGACAACCAAGTTGCACTCTCAAAAATGTCAAAATTTTGTTCGGGTGCAGAAATGTCTCTCTGACGGAGAATCGAACTCCGCTCTCCCGCGGGCTGCTTTTTGACAGGCGGGTGTACTGACCGATATACTATCAGAGATGAAATTTACGGATCCCTAGTGTACATAAATAGCTCGACGTATTTGTGCTTGTTTACCAGCACCTTCAATTTCTAACAAGAACAAACAATTCGTCATCTACTACCACCGTGACTGGGCAGTAGTTCAGAGCATGAATATTCCTGTAGATGCCGCATATGCCACCGGGCTTTGCTATCTTTTGGCCCCAGCAGGCTGGCAGCCAGTCATAACAACCGTGGTCATACTTCTGTTCACTAGCCGTAACACTGTGCAGCCTTTCCTAGCAGCTCCGAGCGTTTTGCCCAGATATGTAGCGCTATCACTTGAGAAGGCCATCGAGCTCTCGATATTGGAGTATATTGCATGGCTGATCAGCTGCTCAGTTATCATGTATTCAGCTCACTCATTTTGGGAGAAACTCTTCATGGTCATCCCCGTCCTCGCCTTTTCTGGATGTATCATCTCGCGATGGGCAAGTCCCCGCTATCGTTGGTTACAAAGCGAGACGAATGTGCCGGCGCGAGACGTATTTGTCACATTCGGTGACAACCACCCAGAGTTGCTGTCTTTAGACCACCCGTTATCTAAACTTGTCGTGAATACCAAAACTGAGCTCGCAAAAGCCCATTCCCTCCTTCGCTCTTTTGCTGCTGCCTCTGTGGATATACACGGGCCTCTCGATATTACCTGGGCTGTCCAAAAATACTCCCGCCTCATCGGCAATCGACAGTCACAAATCATTCGGTTCGTGTCTCCTCTGCGATTCAATCCGAATAGTCCAATCTTCCCCCCTCCTCTTGGTCCGCGCTATGCAATGCTTCATAATGAAGTGGACGTCCTGGAAATCCCATGGCTATCGACGCGCATTCCTAGTGCAATATGGATTGATAGACGGTTGGTAAATATGTGGGAAGATGAAAGACGAACTGAACTTCCGCCACCCCCAGGGTATAATGGGTATGCCCCCTTTCTTGATCTCGGTTGTGAAATACACTTAATGGTGATTCTAAGTCAATGCGATCTTTTCCTCAAAGCCACCATTTGTCATGAGATGTTGAGGGCAATCCTTTTGGACGTTGAGAAAACCGGACACCTTCCAAATGACGATTAAACTTGTGCTGATATCACGAAGGAATATGGATCATGCCCATCGAATATCCCATCATCTACATGGTTGGCGATAACGATCAGTTGTAGATATTTGGAGCCCGGTAAGATACTGAACTCTGTATACTTCTATATGTTTCCCTTGCTTTTCGGATATCATCCTCCGACGGTGGTTGTTCTACTGGAGCTCTGCTATAATATTTCTCAGCACTAAAATCATGTCGTCGTGCGTGACAGGATTTTCCGGGAAAGTGACAGACTTGCTACCATTGGGTCTAATTTTCAAGGAGCCTGGAGGCGATAGCTTTGAGGCGAGATGTGCAAGACCTTTCACAATAGGCGGATGGTTGAAGTAATTTGAAAAGCACGAACTGCAGGTGAAAGTCCAGTCCTTCACCTGGAATCTCTCCTGAGATATGTCTAGCCGATACGAAGGCAGGAGATCTGGCTGCAACCACTTCGGTACCCAGCTAGGTAGTCTCGTGCGTCTTTGGCTATAAGGTCCGCTAAAATTGATGCAAATAAAAAGCATGACCCAGAGGAATGATTCCAGATCGTGTCTTCGTCGTGGCGAACAACTCTTGTGCCACAATATTTCTGTTGCTAAGTATTCCTACAAAACCTCTAGTCGCTGAAATAATACAGGTCCTCAGAAGCCTCACCGAGAGTCTGTGAAGACTGATCATCTGGTTTCCAGGGTTGTCCATGTGTTTTGCGAATCTCCACCCGCGGAGCATCGCTTGCCGTATGGGAGGTGTTCCATCCGAATTCCAAAATGGTATGACATTCTCGTCACTTGGATCATTCACGTTCAGACAGATAGAGTGCGGATTGATGTCATTGTGAAGCAGCTTGTGCGAGAAATACGCAGTACGGTGGGCTATTGTGCTCACTTAACATCGTGTCGGACTGTACAACGCGTCGTTACTCACTTTCTATGCATGATATTATTGCCAAGAAAAACTCCTTGCGGGATGAAAAGTAGGTGATGTCGATGAGATGCTCTACAGTTTGGATGACGCTCTCAACTATCAGATGCCGTGGACCAAACAGTCTCTTCTCGTGGGTGATCGTACAGTCAATTGTCATAGATCGATATGCCTCTATTTTTGGTACCCCCTCGAGATTTTTCAGTTCATCCAAAAACTGTGCATGGTCCTGAGGGGCGGCACCGCAATCTACGATAAACTTCCATTGGAAGGGGCAATTACAAGGGAATAACGATCCGTCAAAGGACCCGAAGACCGGTGGTCTTGTTAGTCTGACGCGCGTGTGATGATCTGCGCTCTGGCGCAAATGGGCAGCTCTCCGATAATAGGTCGTCTTGATGGATCGAGAGGATACATCATCAGGTTGAATAGGAGCAGAATTAACACTGTGATAACACCCTAGATGATAGCTATCAGACGTGGCCAATGTGTCGATGCAGCCAAGGATTGCACACGGATGGCGATGGATGTGAAACGGGGTGGTCATAAAACCGTATCGATCATACTTGACTAGGTGCATAGTGTTTGATTTCTGGATCGATAAACCAAACAAAAAAGGGCGATTATATCGGGAGAGAGAGGTGCTGGCGGTCGACGGAAGAGGCTGAAAGCCACTTTGATCATGTGAGACGTCATGATCAGATATAAGCTCTGCGATTGCATGCACCTCATCCATGGCCGATACACCACAAGAGTCATGATTCACGAGAAGCAATACCTGATGCTCGGAGATTTTCACTGATGATTCAGTCGGATGCATGACCCAAATGCGGCGCTTTGGGAGCTTCGTCTTGGAAGCTGGCACTGTGGAAAGTGCTGCATATGACCGTTCTGTCAGGCAGTTCAGGAATAGTAGAGCATCTGAATAGTGGCTGCGATCCGTCCATCGACGCTGATCTCGGTCGTAAAGGCCATCTTCACATATCCTTTCGAACATCACGTCAATGTTGGGTTGGTTGATCGCACTGGATCTGTTCAGAAACTTGGTACAGACGTGTGTAAGGGTACCATCCGTTTGATTGGGTGGCGTCCCGAACTCCTTGAGGTAAATAGGGGGGCTGTTCCCATTTGTCACTGAGCATGGTGCAAACTAGTTTTTCTGTTGAGTTTCCACGACAAATAAGATGTCATTTCCTGATCTCACGGGTAATTGACATTTCGCGTCCATAATCGACGAAAAAGGCAGAAGCGGCTTTAGCCTGTATAACTGTCACGATCGGTGAATGATGTCTGAGGGGAGACTTAGCACTCACAGGCACTCACACTCAGAAGCCTCGCGGTCTACATACAGGGGTGGCAGCCACATGCAGCAAGCAAAATGAAATTGCTAAATGGAGATAATATGGGGCAGAAGATCATGTTCAATTGGCACTTTCAAGTTTTAGAGCGAGCCATAACAATCATTCTGGGCTCTTCAGAGACAATTATTAATGATCACTGCGAGTATCCCTAACAGTTTACTTCCTGCAATGAATACTATTCTAGTTATACCGCTTCACGCTTCCGAGGCGTAGCACGTAGAATATCATCCACCCTGTTTACATCCAAGGTCAAAGGAGAGCTCATTATCCGAAAGGTGTGTTGCATACCGTATTATCATCTCTGCTGCTTCGCTTGCACTGATGACAACCTGCCGCTTCAGTTTATAACTTTCCGTAACACCGAGTTGCCTCATCGAGCCAATGGTGCCCTGGTTCATATCTGAAAATTTTGTAAGTTCGGAATCAACCTGAAAATGAATATAATCATACCAAGTCCGGCATCTGACTGCCCCTCATAGTGTGCTGCTCTTAGTCTGGCAACGAGGTCGCTAGAGTCATAGCCAGCGTTGTCCGCGAGGATAGTAGGTATCTGTCTCAGCGCACGGCTAAATGCCTCGGCAGCTATCGCCTTCTTGCCCTTAACCTTACGTGCAGCCTCCTCCACAGCACAGCTCATTAACATCTCAGAACATCCACCGCCCAAGACAATCCGTGTCTCTTTGACTGTCTGCGATAAGACAGAAAGCGCATCATGCAACGAGCGCTCGGCCTCGTCGACCATCTGATTGGTTGAACCACGTAGCACAACAGTGCAGGCTTCGCCTGCAGCCACACCAGAGAATTTTATGAGCTGTAACTTCTGATCAGCGCAGGATCAGTAAGTAAACGATCGCGCCGACCTTATCCTCGCCAATGATAATTTCCTCGATTAAGTCGCATTTCCCAAGTTTGACTAGATCTGGCTTATCAAACGTGCTTGCAATTTCACCGCCAGTGACGAGTGATAATCGCTCAACACCCTCAAAATCGGCATGTTCAATCACCACAATACCTTTCTCTGTCAAGAGAGACTCGGGGTAATTGTAGATGAGCTGCCGGTTGACAAAGCAATTGATGCCATGTGCGGCGATCGTGTCTACTTTGGCTTTCATTTTTTCCTGCATTGCGTCGTTAGAAAATCGATGAAGCAATGCAAGCGGGTAAGTACCAGTTCAGCCCGCTCGAGCTCAGCAAGTTTTCCTGTTGAGTCCACTTTTACTCTGGCTCCAAAGACCTTAATCTTGTCGGTGTCCATCGCTTTTGATGGACCGTGCCTCAGTTCCAAATCAATACGAGATAGTCGCACACATACAGGTATTTGCGATCAATATTTTCGCGTTCTCTATCCGTTTGGGCGAGTTCACAGCAATAGTTTTGTCAAGAATGAAACCTTTGATGAGTATGCTCGTGAGATAAGCAAGATTGGTTGCGTCTCTCGGCCTACCTTCGTCAAGGTATGAGTCTGTGAGTTTGCCTCCGACCTTCTTGATGATCTGGATGTGCTCCAAATCTGTTGAACCCTCGAAGATAGTCAACACGAGCGTCGGATACAGCAATTACAACGTACCTTCAATCGAAGCACAGCATCCACTGCTAGGTTGGCAAAGTAATCTTTGTCTTGTGATAAGACTTTTGATGACAGGGTCGTACGAGCAATGTTGAAAAGATCCCGACGAAACTGGGCAGCATCAGAGCTATTTGAGAACAAAAACCAAGTCGTTTCTGTAAGAAATTTCAAAGTAACGCGCGAAAAACGCGAAAACTCACGCGTGATCGACTGCTGCCTTCTCTAGTGCGGCAAGGGCAGCGATGCTCGCGACCCGGTATCCCTCCACAATCGTCTGAGGATGTATCTTCATAGCAATCAACCTTTCTGCTTCCCTCAGCAGCTCTGCTGCTAGCACACACACGCTCGTGGTTCCATCTCCGACCTCGTCGTCTTGTACTTTCGAGATATTGACGAGGATCTTGGCTGCTGCATTATCGAGCTGGATGGACTTGAGAATCGTTGCACCATCATTAGTCACATTGATATCTCCCGAGGATGCTGATTGCAGAATCTTGTTCATGCCCTTTGGCCCAAGCGTTGATTTCACTAGATCGCCAAGGGCGAGGGCGCCGACGAAAGAGGATAGACGGGCATTTTCAGCTTTTTCCTCAGTTGCCTGGATAAAACCTAGTGACGTCGAGCACGATAAGCCATTAACCTGTCAGACTTACCTCGTGGCCGAATATGTGCATGGACATGACTGTAGTTTTGGAGTTTGCGGGACAAGTTTATCGGACTCTGAATAACGTTCACCGCCGCCAACCCCCACTGACTCGCTTAGAAGTTCTTGGCATGCTTTATGTCCATCGTCTTTTTATTTCATTTTGCGTTGGCAAACGACTGCTAATCCTATGTGATTCTACTGTCAATGCATGATGTTCTTCGACTCGTAGACGCCGTCCATCTCGGCTAGCCAAGTGGTCGACTCAGAACTCTGCACAACAATATTTTTCCTTTCACCACGCCTTGAACATTCACTTATGAATGGATCCTTCGAAGTCTATTCTTAAATAGTCAGCCAACTGGAATCAGAACAGATTAGAAATCTGCTCTCTTGGATGGTGTGGATTCGAAACCTGTCGACAAATGATTTCCCCTCTTATAATCGCAGGTTCATCCCAACTTGGGAGGCGTCCTGCCCAAAATGGTTAACACAGCAGAATTGAAATCTGTCTCTTGATCGAACAGCGCAGGTCTGAAACCTGCCAATGACAACATTTTTTTCTATTAGAACACCTTGATGTTCACTCATGGATGGTTTCGTCGGAGATTCACCAGTGTTCGTACCCAAATGGTTACCACAACAGAATCAAAATCTGTTCCTCTTGACCTAAGCAGGTTCGAAACCTGCCGACAACAAGGTATTTTCTATCGGAACACACCTCGACATTCACTCATGGACGGTTTCCTTGGAGGCTCATGTTAACTGGTCTCAGCCATGTGGTTACCACAACAGAGTTTCTCTTGGACTGCAGGTTCGAAACCTCCTGAAGGACAGTTTTTTCATCAGAACACATCTTGACATTGACTCATGCATGGTTTCCTCTGAGACCCATGTAAGTCGTCTTATCCAAGTGGTTACCAGAGTCAAATCTGTTTCTCTTGGTGTTGGTTCGAAACCTGCTGACAATATTTTTGCGGTGTATAGATCTATTTTACCTAGGCCCAGTCATGACTGTCCTTGTGCCAAAACCTCCTTTTTATATGATAGTCTGTTCGAGATTCACTACCAAACGAAAAATATTGAAGGGGCCGGGGGCCAGAAGAATGCACGCAAGCTTAAGACTGACAGTCAGGAAAATGATGTAACCTCCCCACCTTTAGCTTTCACGTCACCCTCGGTTGCATTAAAAGAGCCGACGACGTGTCCATCGATGAAGGCTGGAAGTATTGAAAGTGGCAGACCGAGCCGTATCGTTCTGATATGCATAGTTTGCGTGTACTCCTGTTTTATGTTGATGCTTCCTTTCGATTGCTGCAGCAAGACCTGGGCACCGGACAGAGAGGTCAATGCGAAACTCTAGAACACCCCTGATTGTAATCAAAAAGCCCGAACATGGGCGTAGCCAGCAGAGGTGGGAGACCGACTGTGTTCGACAAGAGCCCTCAACTAACGTTGGGAGTCGGGGATCCTGTAGATCAACTTGGGCTTCGTTCTGTAATCACTTGAAAACGACCACGTAGGGAAGCAGATAAGGAGGGAAAAATAATCTAACCCACTTCAACATCTTATTCAACGTGTCAGGCAACGCATGCATTATATCCGACAACGTAAAGTGAAAAGATGCACATTAGATCACCCACTTTCGACTCCAACCAATGAGGACGTACTACCCTCCATGATGAATTGGTCTTCGCGTCGACTCATGTGTCCTTTCGGCCTCACCACACCAAGAAGGACAAGCAGATCCCACAAAACGAAAACATTGGATTGAAGAACACATCGGGTGGAAGTAGTAACGAGCAGAGTTGAAGATACGTGAGCGGTGGAAACAGGATATCAGCAATGAGACTTGTACGTCCGGAGGGAAAAGGTTTGATCTAAGCCTCCTTCGGTGCAAGTGGCAGCTAGCGGAGGGACTGCGTAATCCAAGTGGCCAACGATGGGAAGGTTGCGACCATGCCGGACCCGGCGTTTTACCCAGCACTGAAATGCCTCATCACTATCGAAATAGTACTCCGGCGTGTCCATCACACTCCCGCTGAACCGAAGGTGAAGGCTCAGCTTGGACAAACATCTGCACGTGAACATAGAGAGGGTGACACTGGTGGGGACGTATGCAGCCCAGAGGTCATTGGTAGAGGGGATGTAGACTTTGATGACCATCATACCATTCTCGGGTGCCCACCGCGACTCTTTTGGGCTCTCGGAAAATGGCTGGATCTCGATAAGGTCTCTGCGCTCGGTCAGTGTTCCGGAGGTGATCTGATAGGAAGCTGCTCGGGAGCGACGGTGTTTACCGTGGAAGCGAACGACCGCAGAGGGTTCCAAGCAAGGGTAAACAGATGCTGATTTCACGAGGACCCCGTCCGACTGTGGAGTGGCTCCTGGTGTGGTGTTATGATTTTCACTCTCCTTGCTCGCACAGGTAAGGTCGGACTGCTGGCATCGACTGCCATCTTCGATGAACTCTAGAATTATATCGGAAGCGTGGTTCTCAGTCTCGTCTTCGCTCTCCTTTCTGAATTTTGGAGAATCTTCGTGAGCCACTTGGAAGGCAGGTAGTCGACAAACAGGAGCAGAGAGCGCGTCAGTGTACTTGGCGATATCGACGACATGAACACTGTGTCGACGAGCGCCCTGATGAGAAGGGGATGATCGAGAAGATGAGGTGCGTGGCCAATATCTATTGGGCAGTTCCAAGAAATCACCATCACGGACAGAAGCACCGACAGACGTAATATTGAAGTCATAAGCTTTCTTAACGGACGTAATACTATCGTCGGAGAGATCATCGAGCACGATCCTCGGAATGGTCGGCATTGAGAGAATATAGGAATGATGTTCAGAGTCCAAAAAATCGGACCCAGAGAACTGGCTCCATTTCTGAGATATGCTGGGACTCTCCAATCTCACCTTGAAAGACAGAACGCGACTGATTGTGTTCCATCGAAGCTGTAGACTAGTGAATATTGTGAGCCACAAATTCAGCGGCCTATGAAAGTTGGTATACCGCATGAAGATGCCACAGACTATCTTCCATTAACATTGTGTGGGTTGTGTCGCTGCAGATATTCGAAAACTCCACCTCAGGAAGGACATGCGATGGAGGACATTTCGACTGAGGAATGAAGTTGATAGGGACTACTGACTTTCAAAATAACAAGGGTCCAAAGCAGCATTGGTAGATGATACAAGACAAGGTGCAGATATATTCCTCGCGAGCCGTTCAGCAGCAAGTCTAGCTGGAGCATCAGAATTATCACAGGTGACGACAGTGGGAAGAGGTGATTGTGAAGACCAGGCCTGAGCATTCGGGCCTTATTCTTTGAGCGGTAAAGAAATCCAATGGCGGAGAACGCAACGACAGAGAAACAGAAGGAGCCACCTTTGAAGTAGACATCTTGCGGGATCCCAGAGCCCGGCAGCCCACCCTGCGAGGTAGAAGGACGTAAAAGTAGATGAAGGAGCGACTGAAGTAAGATGAGTGGGAGGTATGTTGCGAACGTTCCTGACGGCAGGAGCCATGAGAAGAGAGGCAAAGGAAGATCATTAATTGTTTGAGAACTGGAGGTTCACGGTCAGCGGCTGACGTCGAAGAAATTGCGCGAGGCTGACAGCCACTTGGACATTGTTTGTTGCAAGAACCGAGAATAATTAAAAGCGTGCGCGAGGCATGGAGATATCAAGGTCATGGCTATTTCGAAACGCTAGCGGTTGCCACTAGACATTGCTCCGAGATGCGAATAAAACACATCTGCAGTACGAAGCAACCTGCACATCTGCAAGACATCACAGTGTGAGTGCTAGTTCAGCGGCATCGTTCTTGACATTTATGTGTGTATCTTACTGGCTGGCATGTCATGAGACTCGAGAGTAACTGTGGGGTCAGTTGAACACTTGAACTTGAAACTTGGCGGGAAATCGCGTGCACGTGACGAGTCACGAGATAAGTACCGTTTAGGCCTCGCACCACGATCGTCCGAGTCAAGCTCTCCATCAGTGCCAGCATTAAGCAATGGCAGCGTCAACGGCGCCGACGTCTCAAACGCACCCAGCTTCGCTACCGCCATCAGTATTTACTCTCCCCCAAACAGCACAACTCGAGGCCCTGTACACCATCATCCGCGATAAAACCACAAGTCGAGGAGATTTCTTGTTTTACTCTGACCGGATCATTCGTCTACTTGTTGAAGAAAGTTTAAATCATCTACCTGTGATCCCAAAGATAGTGGAGACTCCAACGGTATGTCAATTCTTTCTTGACTGCCTGGGTTGAGGAAGAAGTTGGATCAATTTCCCCCTGACGTGTTTCTGCTGAAGGGCGCCACATACGAAGGTGTTGGCTTTGAGGGAAAGATTTGTGGAGTATCAATCTTGCGCGCTGGCGAGGTCTGTTGGTCATCATTGTACGAATAGCACATAACCTGACGAGTAGCAATGCTGGACGTAACAGGCCATGGAAGCTGGTCTTCGAGAAGTATGCCGTAGCGTGCGCATTGGAAAGATTCTGATTCAACGAGTATGATCATGTATCTGCATCGTCTGGTCATAAATAATGACTTTGCAACCAGGATGAGGAGACTGCTCTGCCGAAGCTCTTTTATTCGAAGGTAGACACTGTGCGCTGTGACGAGCATTGTGTTGACTGCTTTGGAAATGTAGCTTCCTGAAGACATCGCATCCAGATACGTACTTCTCCTTGATCCGATGCTAGGTATGACATATTCCTCTTGCGATGCACATTCTTCTGATGAACACTCTGAAGCTACTGGAGGCTCCGCTATGAAGGCAGTTGAGGTTTTGCAGGAGCAAGGCGTCCCAGAAGAGCGAATAATATTCATTAACCTGGTTTGTTTTACTGCGAGTTTCGTTCGAAAGCAAGTGTTTTATCGCTGTCTAGATTGCTGCACCAGAAGGTTTGAAGAGATTCTGTGGTAGATTCCCATCTTTGCGTGTGGTGAGCAGACATTTGCTAGTAAAATTTGATCAACTTAATGCATTGTTCAGATCACCGGATGGATTGACAAGTGTCTCAATGAGAAATCTTACATCATTCCAGGTTTGGGTGACTTTGGAGAGCGAAGGTGTGTTCGCTGTGCATGTTGGTACTCATCATCACCTATCGCGGATCTAGATATTGCGAATGAAAAATCGTCACAAGTAGCGTCAATCATCGCACTTTCGATGTACTTTCATGCCCTTCGTCAATTAGTTGCGCTTCTCCTAGCTGAGCATCTGGCTTAACAGCTGAGCTTGTAGAAGTGATCTCGTTGCTATGCTAGTACTACTAAGTCGTTCGTGACAAATGGACATTAACCAAAATCTATACTAGTCATGTATCATGTAAGAGGAGCGCCTGCGTACCTCAGTTGGACAGATAAAAGATTACCCAAAGAGTGATGGTATTGACCTGTTCGCTGCAGAGGCAACCAACACTTCTTCCTCGTTCTCTTTACCAGCCTTCTTTCTATGCCTCGCACTGTCCGGTACCATCAATTTGACTGCATGTGCTTTTGGTGTTGGTCGCCAGAACAATGGTGGGATTTGACGAGGAGTGTTGATGGAAGAAAGATGCCCTCCGTATGCAAGTGGCATTGTCACGTGGGAGGTCATGGGAGATCCAAAGAGTCCAAGGTGTGCGAGCAGGTGTCTGGTATGTAGGCATTGCTCGCATGTGATTTAAGAGAGGGGGCGCGTTCCGAGTGAATAGAGGAGTATTTTGAATGTCACGGCGAAATAGCGATGTGACTTGAGGCGAAGATTGCGGAAATGCCGACCATGGTGTAAACACTCTGTAAGGGGCTGCGGGGCTGGGCACGGCTGGGGTAGGTCCCTAGACGCGGAGATTGATTTAGGTGAGTGCTGCGTGGCGGGGTGCAAGGTGAAGTCGCGTCATCCTCTTCTTTCTGCACGCTTTCTACCGGATTTGCTTGAACATTGTCGTTGTTCTGTGAATTCCATATCAATATTACCGATATCGTCCGTTATGACTGAAGGTGGTACTGACCCGGCTCTTTATCATGTGCCCTACCCAGTCCTCTATCAGTATGGCTATACCTTGAAACTCCTTCAATGCGTCAGCAAGACTGGCGATGCCCCTCGAAACGACTATGGTCGTCAATATCAAGAGACATGAGGAAGGCGCCCGCCCGTGTGAGCAATGTAGTAATCGCTCTCAGGACATGACTATATGCAGCGACTAGTTTGTTGTTTTCCGATAAAGAGAGTGGTTTCATATTAGCTGTGGGTTGTATAGTCTTGTAACCGCAAATGTGGTTGCAGAATAAGCTAAAGTTGGAGCTTATTTACTTGTATTGACGCGACAGATCACGTGCATTGATTTTGGCTGCACAAGCTGGTGGCACCGGCGGATATATTGATCTTTGAAGATCCGGGCAAATCATCAGCTGCGCCCGAATCTATTGTAATGATTAATAAGTATCTTCACATTGGGAGACTAAGCCGAACCCATGCATACCAGACCTGTTTTCGCACCTTCAGGACTTTGATGTCCGAAACCAAATAGGTCGGCGTTGAGAGCGAGAAAGCCGACGCTGAGCAGGCCTCAAGCGCTCGTAAGTGTTACTCACTATATATCATTGTCAATGTAGATGAGTCAGGTGAAGGATGAAAGTGCCACAGACTGTCTCAAGATTGTTCGCCGCTGTCATCGCATGCATAGCGTAAAGCAGCTTCATCGATATCAAAATGCAACCTAGTATGTGTTTGGTGCTCCGCGATGCTCGGCTAGTTTCGGTTTAGTCTGAGATTTCCCAGATAACCTAGAACTCCTCCAAGACCTCCGCTTTCACACTGGGTGCGAAGTCGACTAACAAATGGGGCCTGGTTGCACTCCACACGTGAGACCATGGGGGTAATTAGGCTTGATTAATCCCCACAAGCTGAATAAACTCTCCCTATCAACCTTGGTGTGCCTCGCGGGCGTCGGCTAACCTTGGGACCCCTCGGATGCTTGGCTTGGAAGTGATAAAGTTCCTCCGACTTCGATTCCCGCGTTATCACTCATCCGAGTCCAGCCGGCGAGATTATCGACTATCACGAACGTTCTGAACTTCGAACATCGAAGTGCAATGTCACTTTTCGCGTCTCTTCACGGTTGCTATTCCAGTCGTTGATGATCCGTCGACTCGCCCAGAGTCTTCCATGTCACGTATGTTTGTTAGGCGAACGCTTAAATGAGTTATCGCATATCCTTCCTTCATCAAATACACGGTTCGACTGATATTCCACGGATGTTAATAGCGCCATTGTAGGGCACAAATGATATTCATCTTAGTGGCACATGCCCCGCCTCAAATTAGAAGACTAGCACAGCTAGCAGGGTACTCATAAGCATGTGTGTATACCGTCGATCTTTTCGATTTGATACCAAACTAATCAATACGGAGTAACCGAATACAAGCATTCGCATACTCCGGGACACCCGCAAGGTTTGCCAATCGCGTTTCCGAAAGTATAAGGAGCGTTCAACATTCTTCCATCAGTTTCCATGCTCCGCTTCCGATTAATTCTCAAAGGCATGGAAGCAGCCTACTTGGGTCGATGTAGTCATATGGTCTCTCAAACGAGCTTGAGCAAATACATTCAGTATGTAATACGCAGGGGCTATTCTATTCATTCTTGCGGAACATCGAACTCTAATGAGACACATTTTTAGTGACTTTCGCCATGTCTTCCCCCTATCGGTTGCCGTATCGGCATCTGGGCTTCATCAGACATTCTGTCCAGATACAAAGCTTGCCATGCCCTCTCCGTAAAGGTTGTATAGGGACGATCTGCTATTATCTGTGGCCCCTTAATACCATACGCAGTCTGGCATGACTTTATAAGAGTGTCATAAGCCCACAGGCTACTTAATATTTATCATCTCAGCTCCACAGGTGACTTCTCTTATCTAAACTGCGCTCACTATGCGAGATGGCAGTTGATGGTTGGTTGATTGAGAGGATGGCTCGATAGCACAACATATTTCCCACTCTTTCCAGCTCATCAAGATTTTCATTTGAGACCTAACAAGCTCGAACAGTTCTTGTGCGAATAAATCTATGATATTTGTGTCTGATTGTGTGAGATCTGAGTGTTGTTACATAGCGCCTTGTGAAAATTTTCATTGCCTATGCCAGACTAGCGGGTACTTGCGGATATACCGAGCACTCAAAACAAAATTGAATAAGTACTTGCGCATCTGATATCCGGGGTTCACCTGCAGTTACATCCAGTCCCTCTTCCCCCCACATCGAATCATGTCCGCCATCTCAGAACTCCCTGCTCGTCGTCGTCGCCATTCTGGATCGACTACAACACCAGCCGCAGTCCGTGCTAGCCTGAGTCTACTCGAAGCACAACAAGATGATGAAGCTATGATTATTCCCCCACCACGACCAAAATCAACTCCCGTTGACGAACGGCCCCAGCGACGACGCAGGTCCGGTTCAGCCGAGTCTGATTCGGAAGGCTCCGATAAGGAGACAACCACCATGCAGGTTGATAACGATTCACCTAGTCGGCAATCTTCATCATCTCCATCACAATCTCAAGAATCTACTCAAAAACGTGGAGTTATCACGCTCAAGTCAGAGAATTCTAGTCCAGAGCGTCCTACTCGTCCTCTACCTGCTAAATCTCGGAAAATGGCCGGAAATTCATCCAGCAATCCCATGCCGCAACCTGCGAACCCATCTATGCTACCAGTTCAGGCTCATGTACCCCGTGGTGGTGTCGCATCGACTCAGAGAAGGCTGTTTGTTGTCCTAGAGCAAGCTTGCTTGGAGGCATACAGAGTTTCAAGTGGAGGAAAAGGCAAAGGCGGCAGGGAGGGCGATGTCAAATACACTCTTCTGAACTGCGATGATCATCAGGGCATCCTCGCAAAGACTGGCAGAGATATTGCAGATGCCCGTCCCGATATTACGCATCAGGTACGCATTATCGGAGCACGACATGCGATTTTTTCATACTAAGTTTACTCCTCAGTGCCTATTGACGCTCTTGGATTCGCCTCTAAACAAGGCGGGTCTACTGCAGGTGTACATCCACACCACAAAAGGGGTGCTCATTGAGGTCAATCCTCATGTAAGGATTCCTCGTACCTTTAAACGATTCAGTGGATTGATGGGTAAGTAACGCTTGTTCATCTTGTTCTCGCCACTCATTTTTTTTGAAGTTCAACTTCTTCATAAATTGTCTATTCGCGGTGTCAATGGCCCAGAGAAGTTGCTCAAGGTAATCAAGGTATGTTCTGCATTCTCTCCGATCTGCAAGCATCGCTTGACCTTGTACTCCAGAACCCCGTGACCGACCACTTTCCTGTCAATACCATGAAACTCAGTCAGTCAACTCATACCTCCCATAGATACTCACTCACCACCGATCCCTTATCTAGCCCTTTCTGGTGATGCTCCCACTATCAGACTCTCTCGTTATCTTCCGACTCTTCCGGAAACGCACTCGATTGCTGTCTTTGTGGGCGCCATGGCTCGAGGCCGCGATGACTTCGCCGATCATATTGTGGACGAAAAGATCAGTATCAGCGACTATCCTCTATCCGCATCCGTCGCATGTGGCAAGGTAAGTGCTTGCGATAATATCTTGAAATGAATTCTCATTTTCCGGTAGTTATGTTGTGGTCTGGAAGAACTCTGGGACATTGTCTGATGTCCTCATCTCCAATATCTCTTGATATTAAAACTTGAAAAACTATCGATATGTTGTATCATGTTGGCCGTCAGGTTGGTTGTACTGGTACCTTAGAAAGCATTCCGTTCTTTTCATCTTTGTTTGCATACTACTTTCCACCACATTCCTCTCTCACACAGTAGCATTTCAACCTGCGTTGCTCCGTAAATTTATCCGCTGAGCCGCATCGTGTACTACTAGTAGATGGATTACCCCCAAGCCCCTTCGCATTAGGAACACGACTCAACTCGTATTCCTGGGCTCTGGAAATAATGATGCGATTCCTGCTAGATTTGTGATATTCTGGCTTTTGTTCCTCGTGTGTCATCGAAGCTGTGGAATGGTGTAATTGGAGCATCGGCACCAGCCACCGTGATAGTGGAGGCTGTTGCTGCACTGTGATCCCGATTTTTAAATTTCAACGCCTACACTTAAGCTTTGCCCTTGACCATGTCTACACTCGAACAAGCTAGTGCCAGTCCAATGCCAAACGGCATTACTGATCCTAACTACCGTCCTCTACCAGGGCGGGTTGGAAACCTCACCGTCCCACAACAACATGCCCTTCAGACCTTAAAGAATCAGCTCCTCGATGAAGGCCATTTCGTCGAGGAAAGAATGGATGACCCGATGCTGCTACGGTATGTCCCACACCTCGATCCGGGAATCCATCGATACATTCTGTGTCGCAGACCCGCGATTTACGTCCGATAGGTCGTGTGAGGCATGTGCTGACACAGTCTACAGATTTCTGAGGGCGCGCAAATTCGATGTCCCAAAGGCAAAAGCGATGTTGCTAGCTGCTGAGCAGTGGAGACGGGATATGAAAGTAGATGATATCGTGCGGTTCGTCGCTTGTCTTTGCCTTGTTCCGATTATCCTGATCTCAGCCCATGCAGGACCTTTGAATTCACCGAGAAAATGCAGGTCGATCAATACTATCCTCAGTACTACCATAAAATGGACAAGGTAGCTGACTTTTTTTCAGACTTGTTCTTTCACTGACTGCTGTGTTGCAGGACGGCAGACCGGTATACATCGAGCGACTCGGCAAGCTCAATGTCCCAGCGCTGTACGGCATCACGACAAAGGAGCGGTTACTCCAGCGTCTCATCCTCGAGTACGAGAAATTCCTCACAGATCGTCTCCCAGCATGCTCTGCAGCTGTCGGTCACCCCGTCGAGACGGTCTGCACCATCCTTGATCTAAAAGGCGTTTCCCTCTCTTCCTTTTACCAAGTCAGAGACTACGTGAACGAGGCTTCGAAGATCGGACAGGACCGATATCCGGAATGTATGGGCAAGTTTTACATCATCAATGCGCCGTGGGGCTTCTCTGCTGTGTGGTCGTTGATCAAACCTTGGCTGGATGAAGTGACTGTGTCGAAGATAGAAATTCTTGGGAGTTCATACCAACCGAAGTTGTTACAAGACATTCGTGCAGAGGATCTTCCTGCAGATCTGGGTGGCAAGTGCAAATGTGCAGGCGGGTGCTCGCTGAGCGATACAGGACCATGGAACCCGGATGAGAAGACAGGGAATGGTGTTGCTTAGAGATAGATATGCTGATAGCGAGCTGGTGGGCATGCTCTGGCGGTAATCTACGTATACGACGTACTTAATGGATTGTCGTTTCAGCATTCAACGATTCTCATTCATTTGACAGTAGACGAAAGTCCGGAGTACGTAGAAATTAGGACTGGTGATGCAAATAGTGTACGTGACCAAAATGTGTTGACGAGCATATGGAACGAAAGATGGAGGTTGCGGAGCGACGAGATGTCATTACTTGATTTTACAGAAGTCTGTCCCTTCAAGTGGGGAGTCGACTTTGTGCCTGAAGAAAATTCAATGAGTAGGGCACGACCGGATGAAATATCTTTTTACTTGTGTTTGATGTGCTGCCTGACACTTTCCAACATGAAACTCCTGAAATTCGGTGAGCTATTGCAGCGTTTGCAACGATAGTCTTTTGTCGGCTTTTTGGGCAGCTGAGGGGGGTAATGAAGAACTTCGTTCCTTGTGGCGGTAGCTCGACAGGGGCCATGTCATACTTAAAGTCGACTCCTTGGATCGGAGCGGCGATTCCATCCCTATCATAGGTGTTAGTAAGGTGGATGAAACAGAAGAGGTGATGGTTACCATCGTAAATGATCAATGACAGCAGCCTTGTCAACTGGTTTTCCGTTATGCCTATCGCACCCGTTACAGTACCACACTGGATCAGTAGCCCTGGGATATTCGGGAGGATGCGAGCCGTGGATCACTTTAAGTTGCTCAGCACTCAAGAGCTCCCAACGAGGCTCCGAGTGTGATTCCTCAACGTAATGGATGACCTAGAATGCAGTATAATTATTGAATACATTGTCAAAAGACAAACACAAGAACGAACACTCCGACGCCAGTCCATCGCCATCCGGTAGGATCCTCCGTTCTCTAGCTTGGGTGGACAGTTGGAGCAAAAAAAGTGATACTGGAGTTGATCCATTGTGGTTGCAGTCGTAGTTTTGGCGTCAAGGTCGACTAAGCTTAACAAAGAGCGGGCGGCAGTAATCCCAGATTGAGAGAGAGAAAATGTGCAAGCGTCTATCCCCATCGACCCCGCGTAAAATAGGCTAGAAGGGCATCTGTGATACTGCACTTTGTCCCATGTGATCAGGGGGAAGGGACGCGATGAAATGCATTGGAAGATAGAAGTGGCTAGTTGCAGTAAGGTCTCGTCAGGGACGTTGATACCCTGATTTCGTCGCGCTAGGGTATCTTGCGATACACCAGTAGAGGGGCCAAGGAGTTTTGTCAGTGCGAGCTTTGTTTGATGGATATACCTGGTACACAATTCGGGCAATTTGACCACAAAAGCACGACAAGCACCAATCTCGCTTTCTCGTTCCACAGGCGGACTGTTGATAAATTCTGCGACATCGTAGAGCTTCAAGAAGGATTCGGAAGGAGGTATGAGAGTTCGCAACTGCCGCACGTAGTTGTCATACGTTTCCAACAGGTGTCTCTTCCGTTCAAACGATGCACTTCTTTGATCCTCGAGACGCTGCTCTTCCTTCAATTCAGAAAGATTACGCTCGATTCTTGGGAGCAAGCGCTTCCACCCTGGAAACTGACGCAGTAAGAGGATAATTCTTTACGATGATGATTGAGGCACTGACGTGCATTGGTAAGTTCCTTGTCCATGGCATATTCACGATGACAGAGCATGCGCGCCACATCATTAGCACCGTGACCGAGTTGAACTAATCTAGCTTTAATCCTGGGAGAGGATCAAGACGTGATGAGATGACGAGTCAATGGAATATACTTACAACTCTTTATTTTGGCTGCGAAGCTCGGTGACCGTCAATAGATGACGTTCGCGTTCCTCATCGACCCAAGCATTACACACCGCAGCATGCTTCGAGGGTGTTAGATCTAAGAAAACTTTTTGAAAAAATCTTACATCAACAACAGAGTCA
Organism: Suillus subaureus; assembly: GCF_016647635.1. NCBI lineage: Eukaryota > Fungi > Basidiomycota > Agaricomycetes > Boletales > Suillaceae > Suillus > Suillus subaureus. Next base: position 522,888 of record NW_024538586.1, on the reverse strand, counting down.
ACATATCTCTTGCGTGATTGCTTGAAGTCTTCCAGCCTTTTCTTGGCGCCTGGTTTGAACATGTGCACATCCTTCTGGTACATCCCCAACTGAGCTGCCATTTTCAGTACGTCGTCCGACCAAAAAAACTTGCTTGTGCTGGCGTGACCATGAGCCCATCCACCGGCTACTCGAGATGATCAGATACTAACAGCTCACAGCAAGAGTGAACCTACTGTTAGTGAATGGTATTAAATCCATGATAATTGGATCAAAGTCAGGAAATTTCGAAGAAAAGTTAGGCTTGTAGACCAAGCTTGACAAATCATTGAGCACATAAGAGCATAGTCATAAAGTAATGCTCACTTCTTCTTGAGGCACGAGGTACATACTCTGCGCCTGATACCAAAGTCTATTCTCGTAATTCCCTTGGTGCCACACACCTGAGATTGTGGTCATGAAAGTGCAACAGGTGAGAACGAAGGATATACATACATAACACTGAGAACCACCAAATAACAGGTTAGCCCATGTGACCTCAGACATGCCAGGCATGCAGTCAGGAACATCGTCACGATTGACGCGGGCAGCTTTCCAGACCGAAACTGCACTGTTAGATAAGAGAATCTTCCGAAAAGCTTTACTTGTGCGTGACAGATATAAAAGATCTGCCGGTTCCAAAAGACCAAAGATCTGGTGGAGAGTGCGGGTCAAATAACACGTAAGGTCCATGGTCATGAACTAACCTCGAGAAGAATGTCAATCGGCATAATGACAATGAGACTAAGCGTTTTCTTTCTTCTGCCAGGACCTTTTGGTGCTGGTGCCATACCAGTATCGAGCGCTTTAGCTGTCCTGGGGCGTTTTTGTGCGGGTTGTTTCTCTGAACGCCAAAGTTAGCCTTGAGTACTGAATTACGCTTGGAGAAATGAAAATAGTAATTACTATATGTCTCTCCGCCATATTCACTACCGCTTGATTCACTGAACGTCTCCTCCGGGCTGCTATACTCGCTACTGTCTTCCAGGTCCGTTAAAGGGGAGTCATAGCCATCAACCATATCATCATCGCTGCCTATTGAAGACGTCCAGTCGTTGACAAGGATAGGCCTGCTGATACCACGAACCACACCCATGACGTGCTTAACTTGCACTGTAGACTCTGGGGTCTGTAGAGCAGTGTAAAGCGAAACTGAAAGATTTACATATTAATGTTAGTTCAACGTTGGCTTGGCCCAATTTACATGAAAGTTCAATTATTGATCGGATCCCGAAGGTGACGAGATGTTGCTACGAGCCTGATGGTCACCATCAGTGTTCATCCAGTCGCCGAACGTTCACAAAAGTCAGTGAATGTTCACCGGTGAACGTCACTATGTCGACAGGTAAACGTGAACAGCTATGGTACCAGGAGTCCGAGAGAAAATACTATATAATCGTATCTGATTGGCTAAGGCCCGCATAACCAAGAAACTCGTCAGTCATTTTACTCGTCCAAAATCTCATCTGCCTGCGGAAATTCTGGGTCATCAATACCATTGGCATCCAAATCCAACAGCTCATATAACTCAACCTCTGCATCTAAGCCTCGTATGGCTGTTTGGTAGAAGGATCCTAGCCAATCTTGAGCACGAGAAAAATCAAAGAGATCCTTGATAGGAATTCGCTGGAAGTCTGATGGATTGGTAGCTGCCTCTGTAATCTCAGAGATGGTGAATGTCTCTTCATCCTCAACAGCTTGAATCAAGTGTGCAGCAATTTGCTGTATCCCTCTGTGCTCACAAACTTCATTGCTCATCTGCTGGGAATCATCACCAAAGGCATCTGTGTCACCCTCTGTAGGGTTAGCCTCAGTGGTATTCTGGCAGTAGTGCCATTTGAGACGCTTCTTGACAGAGCCTGCGCGAACATGTTCCTCATGGAGGTACATCTTTAGCTCTGTGAGTAGCATAAGACTCTGAGTGGAAAGCTGATTTCACCATTTTGTGAGGATTGCGCCAAAGATACTGAAAAGACACTCGCATGAAGCGGAATTTGGACAGATCGAAAGAATTCACTGAGCAATTTTCTGGAGGGGCTTGATTTTGGAGCTGCTGTGTGAAAATCCATCCCAAATATCGAGAGGATCAACTGGTGTGCCCTATGGGTAGAAATAGGTTAGATATTGAGGAATACAGCTCTGAGTCTAGTAAATATATTACCTGATCCTTTGCGTGAGATACTAAAATCTGTGTATATATATTGAGTGGCTGGAACTTGGGTGAACTTTTCAAATAATTATCGAGATCTGTAAAAAGTTCGAGTGGTGGCACACCACCGTAAAAACGCGTCCAGAGGTGACTGAAAAGGGACATCAGCCCGGCATGTGTTGTCAGGGGAATATTTTTGAATGGTTTGTCTTTGTAGAGTGGGTCAACAATAATGGTGGCAATGAAGACCTCTTGATCAATTTGAGCCCAGTGATGCTTGGCACTCTCTAGGACCGCATTTTGAGCCACATTGTCATATCCCATATGCCAGACATAGATCCTATCATATTCCCACGCTTTCCGGACCTGTTTCCGGACCCCATATCCAACTCATTCCTGGATCCCCTATCCTGTCCACCCTATGCACATTCTGTCCAGCAAGACATCTGGACTTTACCTCCTCTCAGATTCTGGACTACATCCACCACCTCACATATCTCAGTCCTGTTTCTGCCCTGCCTTCTGGATCCCCAGATCTCCGGACCTCCAGATATTAACTGTACTATCTCCAGACCTATTCCCACCCTCTGTCTGAGATCCTGCACCTATCCCCATTTAGGCATCTCCACCTTTCTGGTTCTCGGTTATCTCTGTTTCTGTCTTGCTGATTGATCCTCGTACTAGTTTCATCTCCGAGTTCATTTACTTATGTTCCGTCTTACTTACCAATGTGTTTCCGCATGCTCGTACATAGCCTTACTCCTTTGCTTACTGATCCTCTTGGATAGCCTCTAGTATATAACCCCTGTACAACTACAGTAGAGTCCTCAGTCTGAATATCATCTTAGTTCCTGCTCTATCACCTTAGACTTGCCCAGTCTTCTTCTGGACTTCAGTCCATCTGAGTTTGTCCTTTTCCATAAGGCCTAGGGATGGATTCCCTAGGCCAGAATTCTGGACCTTCAGATTTGTCCCCTATGCCTCTGTCCCAAGTCTAGGGATTGCTTCCCTAGGCTAGAGTCTTGCCTTTCTGGCACTTACCCTCTTTCCAGACTTAGGTCCACTTCCTGTCCCTCCGACTCTACCTTAGGGTAGTCTACCTCCGTTTGCTTCTACATCAGACTTCGTCCGATGTAGCCCCTATTCCTTCCAGACCTCTGGACCTCCTGTCTTCTGTACCTCCAGACCTCCTGTCCCTCATACCTCTGGGCATCCTGTCCTTTGGACGTTCCGCCCTCCGTACCTTTGGACGTTCCGCCCTCCGTACCTTGGACGTTCCGCCCTCCGTACCTTTGGACGTTCCGCCCTCCGTACCTTTGGACGTTCCGCCCTCCGTACCTTTGGACGTTCCGCCCTCCGTACCTTTGGACGTTCCGCCCTCCGTACCTTTGGACGTTCCGCCCTCCGTACCTTTGGACGTTCCGCCCTCCGTACCTTTGGACGTTCCGCCCTCCGTACCTTTGGACGTTCCGCCCTCCGTACCTTTGGACGTTCCGCCCTCCGTACCTTTGGACGTTCCGCCCTCCGTACCTTTGGACGTTCCGCCCTCCGTACCTTTGGACGTTCCGCCCTCCGTACCTTTGGACGTTCCGCCCTCCGTACCTTTGGACGTTCCGCCCTCCGTACCTTTGGACGTTCCGCCCTCCGTACCTTTGGACGTTCCGCCCTCCGTACCTTTGGACGTTCCGCCCTCCGTACCTTTGGACGTTCCGCCCTCCGTACCTTTGGACGTTCCGCCCTCCGTACCTTTGGACGTTCCGCCCTCCGTACCTTTGGACGTTCCGTCCTCCATACTCTGGACCTCTGGACATCCTGTCCTCCTGTCCTCCGGACCTCCTATCCTTCCATCCTGTTTTCCTGTAGAAGTATTACCTTGTAGCGGGAACTCTCCTGTGCTCTTCTGGACGTTTCCTGCGCTCCTCCAGAAGTCCTCCCGCACTCTCCACCTGTTACGGCGAACTAGGATAGACACAATGACAGATACTTGATAAGAGTAATGTCTGTGATTGAGTCAAGACCTCACAAATGTAAGGCTTCTTAAGACAAGTCAGAGAGAGTGTCTCTGGCTTGAATATCGGTATCAGATGACTTAGGATTGGGGGTCCTAAGCGAAGGATGTTTCAGGTGAGAACCTAGTAGATTAAAGTGAAGATCTGCTAAGTACATGGCCAAGCTTATATAGATGTAGCTACTTTAGGGCAGGTACGTATATGTCATCAAGATGAGTCAGAGATAAGGATGAGTCAAAGATAAGGGTGAGTCACCTAGCGATGGTGGTGGTGATCGTGATGTAATACAGATATGGCAAGAGACTTGGTCTAGTGATGGCGCAATGGGGCGCGGTCATGACATAATACACAAGAGAAGAAAGAAAATGAGATAGGGGTAGGCGTGATTGTAACACCACCAGAGTAGCCAGCCTCCAGAAGTCCTCTGGACTTCGTCAGACCATCATCGGACTTCCTCTGAAATGAAGGGCACATACTTGGGTAAGGGGCACAGTGTATGAGCTGAGGCCAAGCCCCTCTGAGTCAGTCTCTCTCTCCCTTGAGCATGGTTCTTAACACACATGATCAGATTCGTCACTGACTTTCAAATAACGGTAGTAAAGAAACCCAAATGAGATTGGAATATGTTCAGGTTTCAAGTGGGCAGCTTGGTGAATATTTGTCATTAGCGCAATTGGTTCCAAAAGATTTTTCCATCTAAATGGTAGTGCAATGTCAGTCAAAATTATGTTATGTCACAACAAGAATGTTCCTACCGAGCCATTGCATGCCAGAATGTTGGATTTTTTATTGTCATAATGGCAGCTGAGGTCTTCACTCATGAACAAGCATCACCTGTAGATCGTATCTCTGCTTCGTGCTTTGTTATCAATAGCTCTAGTGATGGCCGAACATCCAAAAGTTGTTGGTATGCTAAATAATGTGATAACCATTGAGTGAGAACAGCATGAATGATGGTCAATGTCTTTCCCATGGTTGACATTTGCAATTCATGAAGGAGTGTGAGAACATAGGTTTTGCTACAAAGCCATGTAATTAGCTCTTGTGCGAGGTCACCATACTGCCCATAGTCATCCTTGGCTTTGAAGAGATCCCCCACAATAAGGTTAAACTGTGAATAGTAGATGAAGCTAGCTCACATACTATTCTCGCATTGACAACCTACCTGGTGAGCTAGGCAGTCAGGTGTTACCAAGTGCGGAAATTTGGTGTGAAGGAGTCGCTGAGCCTTACGAGACTCTCCAGATGCATCAGTAGTGCATGCAATAATAATGACTCCCCACTTGCTCTTGACTTGATTTATTGATTCGATAATCTGTTTGAGGAGTTCTTCGGCATTGCGCAAGTCACCAGATGCATCATGAACATGGACAGCATGTAACTAGTAAGACAAAGCAGTTGGTTCAGCCATGAGACAGAAAAGCTCATAAAACATCCACAGTGCTTACCTTTCATTTTACAGTCATCATGAAACCAATCAAATGATGGCTATTCTCGCCAGTCCAGCCATCACATTGCAGAGTTCCGACTGCACCATGACATTCTTCTTTTGCAGTGGCTTTGATACTGTGGAGAACTTGAGGCATGACATGTTTTGTGAGAACCTTTGCTGATGGTGCTTTTGCTCAAGGAATAAATCTATCACAAAGTTTCAACCACTCTGGATTCTCAACCCATCATAGTGGTAATCCTGCACTCGCAGTTACCTGCGCTAACCCTGTTTCCCAATCTGCCTGGTCAGCATCAGTCCAAGTCTGGCTGGTTGGCCAATGAGCTCCAACAAGCGGTGACAAGACAGACCCAGTAGTGACAGGCTGTGAAACAGAGTGATATGAACCTGAATTGGTCAGGCACTGGCGCTTCGAGGGAAGCAAAGGGAGCATGATGTCAGAAATTGCGGGACTGGGTGCACGAGAATCAAATGCCAGTAGGCTTGGTAAAGATAACAAGTCCAAAGAGCCATTAGCATGTGGAGATGGCACCGAAAGACTCAGAATGAAGAGACCGAGAGCTGGTAGAGCAGAAGACAGAGGATATATTGAATGTGCAGCTGATGATGGTCCTGCGATCTGAGGGGGATCTTCATATAATTGAGGTATGGACAGTGTAGCATGCTCTGCAGCTATGGGTTGTGTGACTTGATTGAAGCGAGCTGATGCTACCAGATGCAGTGAAGAAGGCGAGGTTGTGTGAGAGTGACATTTTTTCATACATATGTAGCTAGATGTCATCACTTGTGCACTCAATACTATCATCTATACCGTTGAGATATGAATTGAAAAGCATCAGTCAATTTCTAAATATAGAAGATACAAAGGACTCATGGCACCTGACACATTCACAATCAAGTGAACATTGCTGACATTCATCAACTTTCCCACACTTTGCGTTCAGTGAATGAACACTGCAGTCACTGACTGGCAGAACACTGGTCACCATACTTATCAGATACTGTAGAGCTATGACACTAGGTTTGTCATGTGCAGCATGTGATTATGTCATACTCAGTGTCACTGGTTCGAATGTCCATGTGACCTGTGACCACACCCAAATAGATTCGCCCATGGATGCTTCACCGCTTGCAACCATATGACATGCCGCTGCTTTGTGATTGTGACAACTTGCTTCAAGATGCATCACAAATTCGATGTATAATGATTTTTGGTCCCATTAGTGCACAACCTATGTTTTTCCTATGTTTTTTTCTGAATGTCACAAATTAGCTTCGTCCTGCCAAAATTCATGTGATAGTCACACCAAATAGATTCAATTTGTCAAGGGCTGTGACCTGTGACAAACCTAGTGTTGTAGCTCTACAGTAAGGTCTACCACATCAAACAGACTCTTCAGTACTAGTATGCTATGGTATACAGTAATATATGTCTATTGAGTGTTCTAGCTATGAATCACATATGCAATCCCACTACACAGGGAGGAGCTGGGTGAGGCTTAGGCTGGCTGTAACTTGGGAGGCTGATCTACCAATTTACATGAATTAGGACATGTGTCATCAGGAAATTGCCAAGGCGACGGTTTTCGTAGTTGTAGTTGGTAAGATCAGATCAAAAATTCACGCAATTATATGTAATAACAAAAGTAGACAAAATAATATATAAGATAAGCAAACTGGCAGTGAAGGATAAGATATGGCAAAAAATGTATAATTCTGATGAAAATAGGCAAGTGTACCAGCATTTCTCAACTGCATGGTCACCTATGGTCACCAGTGACCACTTGGGATCAAGAGGCTCAGCCCTGTAGGATGCTTATGTAAGTCTGAATTTTTTTTCAAAGTTCAATGTTACAGTCTTCTTACTAGTTCTGATTCTCTCAATGCTACCACCACCACTAAATTACTCTCTGAATCTTGAACTCTCACTCTCTTTGGCCTTCCCTCTTGGTCCCTCCCTTATGGTCCCTCCTCCTTGGTCCCTCCTCCCTCGTGGTCCCTCCTCCCTGGTGATCTCCCCTCCTTGGTTCCTCCTTTGCGGACCCTCCTTCCTAGACCCTCCATGGGCCCTCCTTTGTGGACCCTCCTCCCTCTTATACTTGTTTTCTGTCTTTTGTCATGTTATATATGTATATATGTACTTACATCTTGTTTGTTTAATTACAAAATGTTTTTTTTTTGGAATAAAATGTGTGCACAAAGGTCAAAAAATTAGTTTTTGTTTGAAGCCACCCAACATTATCAAACTTTGTCATGGCTGCCAAGTGTTGGCAACATTTGCTAGTTTGGTGAGAAGTGGCAAGTAATTGCAGGTAGACTATCATGATTGTGCTTTTGGCAGTTTTCATCCAACTTACTCCAGGTATATAAAGCATTTTCTAGTGAACTATCATTTTGATAGATATTATACAAATTTTACGTAAATCAGGTAAAGCTTGACAAAACTTTACCATTTTCACGTCACTTCCCTGATGGTAGTGCTCAGGAATTACCGCTTTTGGGAAACTTTCGGGCGATGAAAAGTTACATAAAACAATACAAGGTTTATAATAATACGTTTACCTGCATGCAATTGAGATCATTTATCGTTTATCGAAGAACTAGTCTAGTGTACTTAGAAGATATTCTTAATGCTCTGGTGCTATAGGACCAATTATCAGAGCCGACAAGGTTTCCGTTGACGTTCTTACGTTACACTGCTGGTAAGCCGAATGGTGGCGGAGTGGTAACAGGGCATCGCACACTCATGCAGACCTAGGACCAGCATTGAAAGGAGGAAAACAAACGGGTTGGGTACTAACATATGACTGGCATTAAATGCAGACCCGCACCCCAGTCCCAAAATATTATGTGAACCTCACGGCCACACAAATGCAGAATACAGCAGGTACATATTTCCTCTGCGTCGACGTACAGGATAGTATACTGTACACATAATATAAATAGTCGATCGTCGTGATGCTCTGTCCCTTATATTTACACAACTTCGGCCTCAACAGGGCTAGCCTCTTCCATCCTAACCCATACCCCGTCCTATGATGGCGTGAGCCACCAGACAAAGAATCAAAGTTAAGGACTTACATGTGCATAGATGGTAAGGTGGCTTTTGATGACGACCTTTTCGATGGCCTTGCGGCCAGAACACTTCGCCCACTCCGCAGGCGGAAGAGTCTGGACATCGGTGGCCAAGGAGACCGAAGAGAACTGCTGGAGAAGTCGGACGAGGAAAAAGGAAACCTCGTTGTAGGCGAACTGGATAAATACAGATGTCAGCATGAATACTTTGAGAGAGTAGTCGGCAGACCTGTTGCCCAAGACAAATCCTGGGGCCTGCATTGAAAGGCACGAAGATGAATGGGTTAGAGGTACAGTATTTCCGGAGGCGGTCGTCAAGGAACCGATCTGGGTCGAATTCTTCAGCTGGTGGAGAAAAATGTGAGCAAATATTCGTTCCAACGAAGCAGTCAATCGATTATCCTGCTCACCATCCGGTCCCCATAAGTCTGTTCGTCGGTGCATCAGGAATACAGAGTAAGGTGTCCTGAGGTATCCAACGTCAGTGGCAAAACCAACCCATTTCTTGATATAATCACCTAGTATTTGCAGGGATGTAGAGCGGTTTCCCCCCATTAATTCCCGGCCAGACCGTCGGTTCTGTACTAGTCCTAATCCATAATAAGCACAGAGACGGACGCATGGGCAGAGCAGTATTTACCTGACATTGAACGGCCTGATAAAATTAGAGAAATTCGATGAGCAAGTATAACAAATTTGAAGGGAGTGAACCCGATACTCACACAGGCGGGAAGAGTCGAAGCGTTTCTGAAATTCCCGTGTCACCTCAAGAGAAAGTAGCTTTTGAGTAGGACTTACCGTTGATGACTGCTCTCAAATATTTCATATTGCGCATATCATCGTAGGTTGGTCTCCTTGAGCTACCCACTTTGCTAAGGATCTCCTCACGAAGACGGCGGAGAACATCGGGATGCTGTGTGAGCATATAGACGACGAAAGTCAGGGTAGCTGCAGTCTGGAAAGAAAGGTGTAAGCATCCTGAGAATGACCGTCCGAGAGAGGTGTATACAGTATCACGTCCAGCAATCATGATGTTAAGAATTTCGTCCCTGATGACGATGGGGTCTAGAAGGAAACAAATTGATGTCATTTGGAATGACACGTCAATGCTTGCGCTGCATACCTTCTGTGTAATTTACCAAGTGATCAAGCAGCGTTTCGCCTTCTTTGACGTCCCTATCCTTTGCGTCGGCCTTCTCGTCAATATTTTCCTTGAGCATTTTGTTCTTTTCTAACGCCTCCTTGAGGATAGGGTCGATGAACTTGTAACAAGTGCCCATGTGCTTCTTAACGCGATCAGTCCAGAACTCAGACAGGGGCCACGCTGAGCCAAACCGGCCGCGATAGGCGGAAGCAATCTGGGCATCACTAAATGCATGTGCAAACTTGTTGGCTGGGTGGTTCTCAGACACGACGTCTTTGGAACGGGGTGATGATGGTGGGTAGATCAGGCCGGCGGAGAGAGAACAGACGTTTTTTCCGAAAAGGAACTCCGTCGCAGAATCTAAGGTGAAACGAGAGACCATGTCCTAAAGCAACGTCAGTGAGAATAAGCATAGAAAAATCATCATAAGTTTACCTGGAAATCCACGGGGTAGCCATCTCTGAGTCTGATCTTTAGCTGGCTAATCGCGTCTTCCGCATGCTTATCAAATATATCAAAATGACTAATCCGGTCTTTGTTGAAGAACGGGCGTGTCATCGAGCGGTGGAATCTGTAGTCACTAGATTAAGCCTGTCGAACAATGAACGGAAATAGATAAGACGTACTTCCAGACATCCCCTGGAATAGACAGTAAACTATATTGTCACGATGGAATACAGGAAACACACTCACCATCGGAATTGAACACTCCGGTGCCAAGGAGGGAGTTGACTTGGTCCGCAAACATAGGCCCTGTTGGTTGAAAACGTCATTGCATCAAATCGGGACAATACTCCGCACATGAAATCGCCGACCTTTTGCAAATGATGTGAACTGTGATACTAGAATTGCCTGTTACGCATGAATGCCTAGGATCATAATACTCCGATGAGCTGCTTACCTTTATGTATTCTGGTTCGGCGGTGAAGATCTGTTGATAGCGGCAGATCAACAATGAAACTCAAGGTGTGAAAGAGTGTACATGCCCTGTTTTCAAAGAGGACTCGCATGTTGAAGGTATGCCCAAGAGTGTCACACTTCTCTTCCATTAATTCCCCTACGATCGTAAGTATCGATAGGGGAAAGTGAAGTTGTTTAGTAGCATACCCATGTATCCAATCTTGAAATTTTGTACCATAGCTGCGAGGAGATCCAGACTGCCAGGCCATCTACTTGGAAACTTGGATGGGAGAACAGCACCACGCATGGCAGCCTGGCGCCTATCACGATAATTTGCTGCGAGCACGCTGCAAGTGAAGAGAGCAGGAAAAGATAACACATATGCGGGAATCTGTGACCATCCTGGCAGGGATATGCCAAATGCAAAGTCGCAGATGCGGCTTAGACCATAAACTATCGCAGGTGGGAATAGCAACTGTGGTAAGCAGGTGATGAGATAGACGATCCCAGGTGGAAATTCCATTGTTATACGATGTGCGTTTGGTCTGAAAGGTGTAGCCAACTTTATAGTCGGAGCTGACAGAATCACATGTACTGTTTTTGTATGTGGTTCCGGTGCAAGAAAAAATGAATTGGCCTCATTATCACACCCACCGCCAAGTATACATGTGTGAGGGGATTACAAATTCCGCTCCGAAGAATATCAGAACGTCATCCGCCGGCACGATCACTTCGTTTCAAACTCCGCGATATTTGAAATAATATTACTTGATGTACGGTACAATAAATAATTTATAGAGAGAGGCAGCGAGTTTATGTGCAAGTAGTGATAGACATGTAGTCAGGCAGAGTCAGGCAGACAAGTAGCATGTTAGCGTCCGTTCGCATCAGGTACATACATAAAATCGATAATCCGGATATGAAACCGCCGAAGTTGCAGCTTACCTCATTGATCGCCGATCCCCGAAAACACTGCGGCGCAGTATGGATGAAAGTCTTGTAGGGTCTCTTAGCTGCTGGCATGCGGCTGTCATTTAATTTGAACGCCTGAACCTCCGTGGGCGGCGGGGGCGCCACACGCTTCAATCAGCCAACGACACATAACTTGCAAGACGTGGAGAATACTTACTAGTGGTGGTGTTTGTCACTTGAAGATCTACTGACAGGTCTGTTTCCTTCAAAGCTAACGCGCATCACATATGGGGTTACAACTTCACCGACGCACAGCCTATACTTGGATTGGTACCGGTGAGTCGGTGCCACAGAGAAGAGGGGTACCAGTAGACAGCACACCGAACACAATCCCGTCGGCGCTTAATTCGGAGCCCAGATCAGTCACGAGGAAGGCGACTAGTTCTCTTCTCCGAATATGTTGTTGCACCAAGAGGACATTCAATTGGCTATTAAACCATAATACCGACTATTCCTGAAAGGTTTTATCTCGAGTGAGATAAGATCGACCAGTGTGTCCGTTGGGGTTGGTTAGGGGCTTAGGCAGGTGTCTGTTAGAGGTGCCAGGGTCATGCCTGGGCCTCGAGGCACTTAGTTATGTAGCGGTTCTGCATCCTATTCACCATTGTCTTGCATTCTGTTTGGTCTGCGTCTGCTAGTGGGAACCTGCGGCCACCTGTGGGGAAGAATTGTATGCAGCAATACCACTATCCTTGGTGTCATCACTGCACATTGTCAATCTCCACAAAATTTTTGTTAGACTATGACGCATCTGTTCGGTCGTCCGGATACTCGCTGAGATTGATGATCGCACTGCTCTGAGAAATAACTCTGTATGGTTTGTATGGTTAGTTATGCCATTCCTATTGACATGCGTTGCGAGACGGAGCTTGACTACCTCCCGCAGTGCATCAGCTTAGTCTATAGGGCCTGACATGGGTAGATTCCCGGGTATGGTCATACCCGGGTGCTACCCACGGGTAAGTTGAGAAATAGGATCATGACCGTGGGTGGTACCTGTGGGTGCGTGGGTCACCCGCAGGTAATTGCTTCGTCAGCGTTGAGAGCCAAGACAACCTCTTTGCCATGGGCATCCTTGGCTTCGTCAGTCTCACCATCACTACTTTGCACCTCCGGCTGATCTCCGGCAACTGCAAGACGTTCCTCGTCAGCTGTTAGCCGCTCGACCTCGACTTCAGTAGCATCGATCACTGCGTCAGGATTCAGCTAGCACCAGGTATGTGCTTGGGAGCGCCGCAAGACTAGGGTCACAGACTTTGCGCAGTACACATCTTCACCTCCTGACAGCGATTCTTCCAGATCCATATTCTTCATTATCGACAAGCAAGGACGTGTCGGTCCTGGAATCGAGACATGTATACTCTCGGACGTCTTGTCAAAGATCATCTCTGTAAAACCGTGTCACCAGGACTTCCAGGAATGTGCGATAACTGCCTGGGAGTATCTGTCGTCAGGAGTCTCGTGGATGGTCGTAACCATGAATGAATTTGAAAAGTAGCGATGATCATCCTACATCAGGTAGGCGTCAATTCATCGCCTCAAACTTCCAAATAAGTAGTGAGCATCAGTGCAGGACAGGTGGAATCGTTTGCAAACTCACCGTGCTTCTACTGAACATAATTCAATCGTGACTAGCAACGGGCTTGTATTTTCTGTAAATACGTCAAGCAGATAACGACCAGGGCAAATAATATCGCTGAATTGACTCATACATCTGTAACAGGAATTGCAGGACATACACCCATTTCCCATCACAGGATTTGATCAGCGATCGAAGCTGCGTCCACTGTTCTGGCACATCATCAGTCTCCCGGCAATCTGAGCAGGACCGAAGTCGGGGAAAAGTGTCCCGACATAATTTGCACTATAGCTTGCTAGGAAATGGACTGTAGTCGTACTTGAATGATCCTGAATGAACTGCCGCCAGTGAATCTGCACTGAAAATCTATAGTTATACATGTGGAAGATGATGACCCCACGCCTGATCAAGTAACCCGGGTAACAGAACTTCATTCCCAGTCACTGCGCCGAATACGCCGACACATGTCGCCAGTAGCTATTTGCGTTTAGCTCAGCACCATGTACGCATAGTATATATGATATAGTACTCACGTGCAACGCTTGAGTAAGGCCATGTCGGTCTTGGAAGTGTAGACGTGAGGTGCTCCCTCAGAAGTCTCATTGAAGATCATCTCTGTAAAACCTTGTCTCCATGTCTTCCAGGAAGGTGTGATATCTCTTGGGGCGTATCTGTGGTCAGGAGTCTCAAATATGGCCATAGCCATGAAGGAATTCGAAAAGGAAGTGATGAACTGAGAATTATTGTATAAAGGACCATCCCTGAAACAGTACGTGTCAGAGTAGGTAGTGACCCTTCACACCAGCTTACAAATACGAAGTGAAGTACTCTCCAACATCATCTCCATGGAGGCCAGGTGGAATTGCAAACTCGCCCTGCTTCTGTTAAGCATACATAATTGTGACTTACCTTGAACTTACCTTCCACGCTCGTTTGCCGAAAGCTTTGAGCATATAATAAGTAGGGCAGATGAACATTGCTAAATCCACTCATGAAATCAGGAGCAGGCGCGAGTTCACCGAAGGACATACGTACATTCACCCATCACAAGATTTGCCTGATCGACGTTGCTTCCCATGTTCTGGTACATCATCGCTGCTCCAGTAATCTGAGCAGGACCAAAGTTTGGGTAAATCGTCCTGATGAAATCTGCAACATCCAATGTCGTTGATTGATTCACAAGGATGTTCCCCTCATGCGTATTCACTACCGCAAGAAGGTGGTTCTAAAAGAAGGGTATGAGTGTTGCTCTAAGATGGCTTCTTTCATCAAACTTACACCATTCAAACGGCCCTTGCTGAGTGTTACAGTGGGTCTTTCCATGATGAAAGTCCCATCCACAACAGGGACAAATGTGAGCATGCCATAGAAACCATCGAGGTTGATGTTAGAGTTCAAGGTTTGCAGCGTATTGATGTCTGCAGCGCGCACGCAAGAGAGGGTATCCGAACTTGAGCCACAGCTGTGAGTTGAGAGTATTAGCTCAGAAACGGCCAAATATTGACCATGAAAGGACTTGCTTTGTTCCGTTCACGACCATACTGTACAGTATCTGGTAGTGGCATTCAGGTCACCAGACGTTAATCTCATAGACAAAATCACCTCCGGAATACGGTCATTATAATTGTACTGTGACGACAAGAACGTGGAACTCGTCATGGCGGCTCTAAAGAGGGGAGGTTGCGTGTTGCCTCCGTGAGCAACAACATGCTGTATCACAGAACCGGCGCCTGAAAAGACGAATAGGAAGCAGGGCTAATGATGACAAGAGTAGTCAACACGACTCACCAGCAGACTGTCCCCAAATCGTGACCTTCGTAGGGTCGCCACCGAAGTGACTTATCTATTTCAGGTGAGCTTCCTATCAGCTGGAATACAAAACACGCAAGTAGATATCTTTGCTTACGTATGCCTGTACCCACTGCAAAGCGTAATTTTGGTCAACTTGAGATTGAGGTTCAGTTAAAGTCTGAAACTGCCAAAATTCGATGAGCACGTACGTAGTCCAGCGTTAGGCGCACCCCCTTCTTTGACCGCTTGTCCAGAAAGAAAACCTACCTGACAGTGGGTACATTTGAAAACCAGAAAGAGTCGCAAAGACATACCGAATAAACCAAGGCGGTACTGGAGCACGACAGTGATGGCACCATAATTCGATTCCACGATTAGATCTGCACCGTCGTATAAACTCGCAGCCCCCGAGATATACCTATAACAATATCAATTTTACTAACAGGGGATCATTTCACACACTACTTACCCTCCTCCGTGAACAAACACGACTACTGGGAGCCCATCCGACGGAGTGGCCACAACCACACTTCCTGGGGTGTATACGCTACCGGATGCAACCAAATTGTGAGTTTTAATGATCGTTCTAAGATAAGGCTTACTTTAAAAATAAGCAGTCTTCCGACTGACTGACAGCCCTCTTGCTTAAAGAGACGCTTCCGAAAGGATTTGTTGAGGCATTGCCCAGGGGTGCTTGATAACATTCATTTAATTGCGTGTTAGCTTGTTGAACGCCTGGGATGGTCGGTGGAGGCTGCGGAGCTGCCCATCTCAAGTTTCCTATGTGTTTAGTGTGTGGGTTGGCATTGTATACGCTACACAAAACTGGACACACCAAGCGGAGGAGCTGCGTACCGTATTCCAAGGAAGCTAGTGGTATTTGTAGCCGTGTCCAGCGAACCTTGGTACTGAGCATAACCCAAGTCAATGATGGGCGCATTCGTGGTGGCCAATGCTTCTAAAGCAAGAAAAGTCTGCGAAATAGCCAGTAAGTTAGCTTTGATCAACATTTTTTCCAATCTCATAGATCGCGAAGTAAGACGCCGCACCGACCAGCGTGATGGAATGGCGGGACCACATTATATACCTTGCGCGTGAGGGGGTCCGAGACGACCTTACTTACTCTCTGTGACAGGTTGATCACAGGACATGATGACCCTCTGGTCCCTCAGGCTGAGACTGACAGTTGAACGTTGAACAGTTGAAGACGTGCGTTACGTAGAGCTTGACGAAAGAACAGATATCGACTTATACTGGTTTGATTTTCGTGATGAAACGACAGCCACATGGTTGAGAGTGATTTGACATTAGTATTGGGCGCATATATGCCTCACTCAAGAGGAAATATTCCATCCAATTGTATTGCACCGCCGTTGGCGGCACATGATGGTGCCCTCGCGGGGAGAAAGCGGCGAGTCGTCGACAGCTTGCAAATAAACTTCGGTCACAGTGTGCTTGAACAACTCGGTAGTGAATTTCCGTAAACAATGAATGCAGCTCACTTGCAAATGAACTTCCGCGGTTGCATTTAGAATGACATAGGTAACAGTGAATCTACATCGCCGAAATTGTAGTTCCCAACCGTGCAATTTTGACGAAGTAGATGCTGTTAGATGCCCGTCTGCAGTGAAGACTCATAGCCACACATCCGAGTCTGGGAGAGTTACGGTAAACAGCAGGGTCATGGTCATTAATCCCTCCCTACTCTTTTCACGACACCATGGCTACGTCTGACCACCAGCTAGAGCCAACAAGGGAGAATGACAGAATTGCCGATTGGTGATGTTACTCTGGTAAAGAGGCTCGTGAGTCGTGAGAAGCTGCCCTAGTGATTCCACCTGCAGGGCTGCTTCAACAAGTGTTATGTCAAAAGAACAGTCTTGAGACTCGGATGTGTGCGGCTGCTTTCGCAAGACTCGCTGACAAATGATGTTGGTCTGCCAGGCACTGTCAGTACCTGTTACATAATATGTTATCTTGTTGTGTTTGTTCACTCAGTAAGTGAGTCTGAGGTGCCGCAGTGCAGCAAGAAGTGATATCCACTCAAGAAAATGTGTCGTAAGACTAGGTAAAAGTAAACTGTAACATCCAGGCTTAACGTAAGTGAGGGCATCTCAAGATCGTAGAAAATCAAAAAGCAATGTCATTCTAGTACAGTAGAAACACGATTCTTTTTCACTGCTTCTTTGATTATGTTTAGAAGCACTCTGTGGTAGAATTGAATGGAACATTGAGATCGATAGGTAGAGATATGGCGAGAAATACGCACTGCGATGGACGATACCGGGACCGGACTCGTCGTACTCTTGCTTTGAACACCACAGGTTCTGGAAAGTGGACAGGGAAGCCAAGATGGAACCACCGATCCAGACGGAGTATTTCCGCTCAGGGGGAGCGACGATCTTGACCTAAAAACGATGATGAATAAGAATTATGTCTCACATCCTACAGTCTGGCACGAACCTTCATGCTTGACGGCGAGAGCGAGGTCAATTCCTTCTGCATACGGTCGGCGATACCAGGGAACATGGTAGTACCACCCGACATCACGACGTTACCATACAAATCACGACGGATATCAAGATCGCACTTGAAGATCGAGTTGTACCTAGGAGGTGAAGTAGATCAGACAACGTTCCTAGCGATTAATATGCTTGCTTACGTCGTCTCATGGATACCAGCAGACTCGAGACCAAGGAATGCAGGCTGGAAGAGAGCTTCAGGTGCACGGAACCTTTCACGATTATATGAGATGATGATCAATGATCGACAGGGAACCGTCTCACCGCTCGTTACCGATGGTGATGACCTGCCCATCAGGAAGTTCGTAGCTTTTCTCGAGGGCCGATGACTGTGCAGCAGTTTGCATCTCCTGCTCAAAGTCGAGGGCGACGTAGCACAGCTTCTCCTTGATGTCGCGGACGATTTCACGCTCGGCGGTCGTCGTGAAAGAGTAACCACGTTCGATTAGGTTCTTGATGAGATAGTCGGTGAGATCACGACCAGCAAGATCGAGACGGAGGATGGCGTGTGGCAGAGAGAAACCTTCGTAAATAGGTACAGTGTGGGTGACACCATCACCGGAGTCCATGACAATACCGGTGGTACGACCGGAGGCGTACAGTGACAGGACAGCTTGAATTGAGACATAGAATGCAGGTGCATTGAATGTCTCGAACATGATTTGGGTCATCTTTTCACGATTAGCTTTAGGGTTGAGAGGAGCCTCGGTGAGCAAGACAGGGTGCTCCTCCGGGGCTACACGAAGCTCGTTGTAGAAAGTGTGATGCCAGATCTTCTCCATGTCATCCCAGTTCGTGACGATACCGTGCTCGATGGGATACTTGAGCGTCAGAATACCACGCTTGGATTGAGCCTCATCACTGGCTAGATGTAAGCTGATGGCGACTATGACTGCGGCGAAGCATACCCAACGTAAGAGTCCTTCTGTCCCATACCAACCATAACACCTTGGTGGCGCGGGCGACCAACGATGGAGCTGGCATTTCCTGTGAATACCCTGCGCATAATGGTGATATAAAATGTGATACGTACGGAAAGACGGCACGAGGAGCATCGTCACCTAAAGAATGCAGTCAGTTGTGTATCCTTACAACACCATGAATCGTATTGAATCACCAGCAACTGCGATAAGATTTATCAGACATTGTGACAGATTAGATCGAGGATGACTTACAGCCAGCCTTGCACATGCCGGAACCATTGTCAATAACCTGAAAAGTTTGATCGTGAGCTTGCTAGAAGACGGTGTGAACGACGGCAATAGAATTGAACTTACGAGGGCAGCTACTTCTTCTTCCATGGTTAATTATTCGTTGTTTAAGGGTGATCTTGATGGCCGTTGGAGATCAAGCTTGAGTTGTACATGTTATTTAAACAGTTCTTTTCAGAAAGCGCAGTCGCGCAGCCGTAAAACTTCGCAGGGCTATGCAATGGCTGTCACGATGGTCACAATCATCAATGTCGCCAGACTTAAGCCTACACCGCAATCACAGGTCATCCAAAAATTTATGCTGTGTGTCCACGGGCGTGGGTCAGTGATCAGTCACGAGAATCGAATCATAATACGCTAAGTCAAGTGTGAAAATTTCCGTGTGTTGGAGTTGACAGAATTGTCAGCCTCTTATTCCCATCTTGAAATCGGAAGGATGTTAAGGACCAAGCTGAGCTGAGTCTTGATCGACTGTCGATTCCATCTATCATGGCACCCTCCAATAACACCAGTACAGCTAGCCTTCCAGTTGCATCTACATCCAGTCCTTCCCGCCCGGCCCAGGTCAATCAAGGCTCGTTTCCTGTCGCAAGCATTATCATTCTCGCAATCTCTATAATTGGCATGGGTGTCCTCGTAGTCTGGGTGTTTCTTCAGCACCGCTCATCAGCCAGGATCAAGCAAAGCTCATCGGAGGTCAACGAAGACGAGCCAAGACCGTTCAACAGACTCTGGTCTCGTATACTCTCAAAGTCGCATCTTTGGCGTTCAAAAACCAAGTCAGCTACCAAGCACAAGCAGGGCGAGATGACTACTGTCAGCGCGTTGCATGCGACATGCACCTTCGTCGCTGCTGCACCATCGAAAATTCTTGCCCCTCCTGTCGTGATGCAGTTCAGAGTACCGGACGCAGAGAAATTTGTTGTGCTATGTTCGGTCGGTTGTTCGCTGTCGGCGCACTATGCATGTGGCGATCCCAAGCCGTGGGTGAGTACGGTTTATTCTTACAACGCAACTACAATTCACACGACTTAGGTGCAGAGTACTTTCGTCGGTATTCCACATCTAGCCCAAGAGCAGCTTCCCGTGAATAATCAGCCATCAAGTATTCCCGAGCGTCAGTCGTATAGCGTCGATATCCCGCCTTCCGATCAGGATCATTCACTTACCATCGAGCTACCCGGCCCCTTTTTTGAAGACCAGCCCCGATCGCCTTCTGTTCCACCAAAGGGGCCGAAGAGGACGCTTGCCTGAAAAGATATCCTAGTTTTATTTGTAAAGACTTCCCCAAGATAACATGTCAGCAACCAGATGCATGAGCCTTACGATATACTCGTTTTATTCCTTTGCCCATATATTATGAGAGGATGTGACTCAAACCTATCAACGTCGTAAGCTAGGATAAATGTTGTTGCTGTTGCCTGGAGTTCCACCGGAGTCGGACACATCCATGTTAAATTAAGGAAACTTATCAGAGGACCCTTGATTTTACTCCCGCTCGGACATGCCTCGGGGAGATATCGAAACCCTGTAATTCTATATATCAATATTACATACAACGCATTGCTATAGATCAGAATGTCCCCCGCTCATGAGCCTTCGATCCATACATTGTGCCGTTTAAGCAGTTCTTCGATGATGTCTTCCTCTATTTCCTTGGGATGGTTAGACGGTTGGTGAGAATCGATTTCTATCCAAAATTCCGCGTATTTAGGTTGAGATACGAGAGCTCCGTCCAATTTCTTTGTGGCGTCTGCCGCCACGGGAGATATCAACACAACGCGGTGCTTACGGTGATGGAGATCATTTCCGATCACCACCTGGTGCCCATAACGTTCAAGCGCTTGTTGGGCTTTCGGTATCAGAATCATCTCGTCAGTTTCGAGCTGGGGAAATACCTCGGTCAAATGACACGGTGAAAATTTGAAGCGAGCATACCTTGAAGGAGACAATGAACCCTTCTGGGTTCCATTCCGACACAAGTGGCTTTAAGATCTTTGGTACTTGATCCATCTCTATGGACAGATTGCCCTTTCCAGATTGTATCTTATGTTCCGACTAACCATCGGTATTGTCAACATCTTTTTCTGAGACAAGGTGTGATCACTTACTAATCTCTGCTGCGGCAAGAAGAAATCGCTGACAGCGGCAGCGAGATAATACATCGCCTTTCTTCCTAGGACGCTCATTTCTCTGCTGACTGCGCGCAGCAGCCAAAGATATTCGTTGACGGTAACGAACGAGACCATGTGTAAGGTCCCTAGAGCATGCACTGCTTTGTATGCACGAAGCACAGAAAACAGTTTGGCGCGCTCAGCTGTGGTTACAGTGATTTGCGGTGTCGGTGTCGTGGGTGGAGGGTCATTCGAGTACGGGAATGCCGAGTCAATAGTCGAGGACGACGGCAATGCAGCATCAATCTCGAGAAAGTTGAGGAATGGGTTGGTAGAGTGGGAATAATGTCGGCTAAAGGGTTGCAGGCTGAACTGGCGATGCAAGAATATGACGGCATAACCAGCTTTGAGGAAATACTCGGCAGACGTTGCACCCCGGGTACCTGCATGATGGTTTGCAAAATACAACGAAATTGGAAATAGCACGTACCGGCGCTGAAATTATCGAGAAAGCGGACGCTGCACATTTAGTAGACGTGAGGTCAGTGACCCTGTGCGGCTGGGGGTGGTTGCTCGTTCTTACACATTGAGCTCCAGTGGTACGGTGGTCCCTCCGCTCTGGTTCGAGTTCAGGGTGCATGATGCGAGCACTTGTGATAATGACTCTCACCGTTACAAGCACGACGGATCGGTTAGCCTGTTGTTGCCGTTGAATAAACTCGTGAACTCCCTCTGTGTCGGCGACGAGTGAAGGAGGTTGTGGTTGTGTTTCAAAGTATGATTCAGCAGAGAATGTCTGCGATTCATGTGTTGTATTAGACATCCTGTGCGAATCAAGAGACCCTGCTTGAAGTACTTGCGATCTCACCACGACGATTGAAGGGAGCGAGTAACTAGCCAAACTAAGTTATAATTAGTAATCGTGCAATTTCACAAAGCGCTGACCCTAACCTTAGCCGCGGGGGGAGGCGGAGTTAGTAGCAACACTGCCACTACTTACTAGCCGTACTAAGTTGTAGCATCTGGTTTGAGACAACAACCACGTGCGACATACATGTATCATAACAAAGTAATTAACTAACGTCGACTGACTCTTGCTTCTATCCTTAGAATATGTCTATTGGTCGCACCTGAAGGTAGCTTCTCATCAGGATATCCTCGACATATCCTTTTAGACACTGTCTCTCTCCTCCGTAGAAAGTTTGCAGATGACATTCAACCATCACGGTGAATCGAGGTTTGACGCTTTTGGGTAGCTACTCGACTTTGAACACAATCTGGACCGCTGTGTCTTTCCACGAGTCGACAGTTCTGACCTTTTAGAATATGGACGCCTTGGCCCCTTGACTTTCCGACGCCACCGCTTCATCCTGTCCTCTATCTTCAGGTTCCTGTGAGTGTACTAACGCCTCCAGTGAACTTGTATTAGGTTCTCCATGGCTCACCTCCTTAGTTTATAGGTCGGTTAGCCGAGTCATGTGAAGCCAGGTCCGGACCATTATCATGGGCCTGGTGTGTGGGGACCTGAGGGCCTGAAGCCAGGCCTACTAGTAGCACATCACTAGTTATAGTTACCACAGCGGCCGCCCGATTTCCAAAATTAATATCAACTTCACTATCTGCCCGTCTGCGGTCGTGCATTTGGTATTACAATCACAGTCATTGCCACAGCCCGTTGGCAGCAAAGAACTGACACTCCGTTGGTGACCAGTCCTAGATGATCACTCCAGCCCAACTTGCACGATTCCATTGCGCCTCAACTATCATCAAGGCTGCCGGCTTTCTCCTTTCAAAGTTCTGTGCAGAGACGTCTAAGTGCCCAGTAGCACAGATTCCGACATGCCATGAGCGCAGAGTACCGGTTACGGCGTGTGACCATTTCTGTCCGACCAATGCTAGTCTGATACTCTCGCACAGCCGATATACTCGGTGGAGGGGCACCGTCGGTCACTTCGGTATTCTTCTTTTTCTGTGCATGAAGAGTTTATTCAAGCCGTTGTGGCATCCAAGCACTAACACCTGGGGTCAGTAACTTGGCTGTTTCGCCATCTGAGTTATAGTTTCGCGGTGCGTCATCATTCTTGTATGCATCGACAGATCATTGTTGACTTCCGGAGTGGCATCTAGGCGACCGGGCTGCTGCTGGTAACTAGGCGCTGAACAGCTGTTTGCAGAGTAATCACGCGCCGACAAAGTCGAAAGGTACCAACTGCTTTGAAACACCTCAAGGCTATCTACTGCTGCAAGATGGAAATTGCGAGAGTATTAGCACACCGATAAAGTCGAAAGGTACCAACTGCTTTGAAACACCTCCAGGTTATCTACTGCTGCAAGATGAAAATCGCGAGAGTATTAGCGCGCCGATAAGGTCGAAAAGTACCAGCTGCTGCAAGATAAAAGCTGCGAGAGCACCCCACCTCCACTACTCTCGCGAAGAACATCGTGAACAATCGCAATGTTTATTCTTTTCCTAGTCGTTTCTCTAATCTCATCGATTAATGCCACATCCATAGTATCTCGCTCACAGTCCTACCCGCTATCCCAACCCCCTGTACATAGCCCCAAAACCCGATTGACCATAAGTTGTAGAGTCATCGCTCCCGATGGCCTCAAACGCTCGTGAGTCTATTAATATGGCACTAACACTCACTCCTGATCTTTGACAGAGCAACTGTTGTTGATGGCATATTTCCTGGACCTTTGATTACAGCACAGAAGGTGAACTTTGTTGAGCTCCTTGTCGTGCGCCAATGCTGACCTCACAACAGGGAGATCACTTTGACATTGAGGTGGTCAACAACCTCACGAATGACTCGATGTTCCGGGTAGCCAGTGTCGTAAGTAGTGTCAATTCACCAATGTTGTTTAAATTTACCTTGTCTACGGCAGCACTGGCATGGTATCTTCCAGAATGGGACGAACTATGCCGATGGGACGGCCTTCGTTACACGATGCCCCATCACGCCAAACCACTCATTTTTGCATTCTTTCTCCGCCTCGAACCAGGCGGGCACTTTCTGGTACCATAGTCATTATTCTGTTCAATATGCAAGTATTACTCGAACCTTGCATACGCAGCAGAAGACTGACCTATAGAACAGTGCGATGGTCTCAGGGGAGCCCTCGTAATTCATGATCCTCAAGACCCTTTTGCATATATGTACGATGTCGACGATGGTGAGAGAGAAATTGGTTCATACGAACCATCTGACCATGATGTGTTTCCAGCAAGTACCGTGATCACGCTTGCCGGCTGGTGAGTTTTATGAACATGAGTAGTCTGCCCGATTAAATCAGGATGACTAGGTATCATACTGTAGCCCCTGCATTGCGCGGCACGATAGCTGTTGCCCAATCTATACTCATCAATGGACTAGGTCGCTATACTGGCGGACCCGAGTCTGATCTCGCTGTGATCAATGTCGAGCAAGGAAAGCGATATCGTTTGCGCCTGGTTCAAATGTCATGCGACTCCAATGTCCTGTTCTCCATCGATGGCCACGACTTATATGTTATTGAGGTGGATGGAGTGCCGACAGAACCTCTGGTGGTAGATCAGCTCCAGATCTTTGCGGCTCAGCGCTACTCTGTGGTTCTAGTAGCCAATCAGCCAGTGGATAACTACTGGGTGCGCGGTGTTCCTAACTCGGATAAGACCTACAACGGCTCTGCTATCCTACGCTACAAAGGCGCCCCAAAGGCTGACCCAACTACCGTCAATACTCCATCCATGAACCCACTGCGAGAGACCGACTTGCATACGCTAATCAATCCCGGTGCTCCTGGCACTAAAGGATATGATAATGCAGATATCAACCTTAACCTCGAGGTTTCTACCGCTAGCCTGAAATTCTATGTTAATAATGTCACATTCCAAGCCCCTCCCGTTCCTGTTCTACTCCAAATTCTTAGTGGAGCTCGAGACTCTTCTCAGCTGCTCCCACTCGGGAGTGTGTACGTTCTTGAGGTTAACAAAGTGGTAGAGTTGACGATGGTAATAAGCGGTCCAGGTGGACCTGTACGTCTTTTCCATTTATTCGATATTCACGCGACTGATATGTATTGTACTAACATCCTATACACATTCATGGGGTAAGTTGGCCGTGACTTCGAAGGCACGTTTGGCCGGTACTCATGATCATTAGCATACATTCAATGTCGTACAGAGCGCGGGCAGCAGTACTTTCAATTACGTGAACCCTGTCCGCCACGATGTGATCAACTCTGGGAGCGCTGGGCAACAAATGGTGATCCGATGGGTGACCGACAATTCTGGTCCCTGGATCTTGCATTGGTATGACATTTTATCGAGCTATCAATAAGGGTACTAACTCCGAACCAACAGTCATATTGACTGGCACCTTGAAGTGTATGTTTGTAACTCTTCTCGTGAACGAAATGGCTAATTCTTCATATCCAGCGGTCTTGCTGTGGTAATGGCAGAAAGTCCCTCAGATAATAGCGGACATGTGAGCCCCGTACCATGTAGGTCATATGTGAAGAATCCATACTTCTATTGCTGAACTGCTATACAGATGAATGGGATCGCTTGTGTCCAATCTATTACGATGGCAACTATTAGTCCCACTCGATTTCTGTCAGTTTATTTTGTTGCTAGTAATATCATGATAAGTCTTGATCACATGGGAAGTAGAATTGATGGAAACCTGTCAAGGAGGACAGATAACACTTAAGAACCGGACACGAGGGAACAGGACGACATTATATTGAAATGTTTGTAAGTTCAAGTAGGTATCGTCGATATTGAAGTAACAGAAGAAAGGATTATTCAATGTACGGTGGTTCGAGTGAGATATACACTTAAGGAAAAAGGGAAAGCAATGTGATAGTATTTATGATAAGATAGGCCTCATTCATACATCAATCCTTCACATGATCTTAGCCTGCGCCGGCACATTGGCAAGCGACAACGATTTCACAGTGAACAATCTGAAGTTACTAGATCACGCGTTAACATGAAAGACAGCAAGGACAAAAGGTGGCGGAAGATGACATTATTGGGAAGTGGCCGACACACTGGAGGCATGAGAAGCGCTGGATGAGTTGTTAAGGACGCATTACGCAACTCCATTAGCAGCTTTTGCTTTTGCTTTTGATGGCGCAATAATTGGGCCAGGAGGATACAGTCGACACCTCAAAGGCGCTCTAGTGCAGGTGTACTTCACACTAAGACACCAGGGGCGAAAGAATGGACACGTTCAGAGCCAAAATCACAGCCCTAAGAGTGCTAGCACTGCCCCCACGGATCGTGGAAGGAAACCTGCCGATGTTACATAGTGCGAACGAACGACCGAGGGGACCAATGATGGTGCAGGAATTGGACTGAAGGTGGGAGGAAGGACGGTTGGTGATTTAGGGATATATCTCAACGCAAATGTAGGATACAGGATCAAGTAGACTGGAAATGAGAAGTAGATCAGATTAATCAGGGTAGCTATACAAATAGGCACTGCTCGCAAAGCGTCAGGAAGGAGACTAGATATGAATGCAGGACTGATGCTGCAATTGCGATGCGTATAAATCAATATTGTGGCCACTTCAACTGCCTACGGATATACAGATGGCCATTCGTCTTGCTGCCTATGCGGTATGAAGATCATCACGGTTGACGTTAGAGGCGATGCTAGGGTAGAGTGGGAAGCAAAGGATTGGAACACAAACAGAAAAACAAAGGAAGATACAGCTCGCGCACCAAGGAAATTGGCTCTGTAAATGCGTGGAAAATTCGGATCCAGAAGGAGGAGTTGGGAACTGGCGCGTCAGCGGCGCTACGATTTCATTATCGCAGGTGCAAAAATTTTGCCACTGCCATTAGTTTCACACACAGCTGCAATCAGAGTAACTACGAAAGACCAGTGATCAAGGAAGCCTCTCCTCGAGGACAACATCAGCAGTCACAGCAAGCGAAACAACTGCTCGCCGCTCCGGGCTCGTGGTTGGCGGGTTGTGCTAGAAACATAATTGGAGCATTAACGGTTGCATCAAGCAAGAGTCGCGGCGAGGATGAACAACATGGTGAGCGGATGAGAAGATGCGCATGGTTTACATAACTGCACTAGGACTCGGAATAAACATGATGCAAATACGTGGGGTATAAGTCGTGATTATGGACTTACACACAAAATACACACATGCAGTGAACGCACGCATACACAAAGTTACAAACTGCATGATCAAAGTCTGAGGATATATTTGACATAAGCATAACTGTATCAGTCTATAGGTCTCATGACTACCATACCATGGCTCATGAATTCGCTGATGGAGGCACTGTGGGACCAATAGAAGCGTGTGGTGCAGGAACATGATCCCGAGGGTTCTAGGTTGCACTCGTGTTGGTTCTTTTGATAGGATGATCAGATCCAGATCGTAGAGAAGCAGTGAGAGGGGTGGGATAAATTCGAAGCTGAAACAAGAGGATAATGCAGCCTGGAAAGGTAGGAACGCACCAAACAATATTGGCCGAGCCATTATCCGAATCCTGGACAGCCCAAGAACGAGTAGAATCATGCCACATTGAGGTATCTAGCAAATCAACCATCGTGGGAGCTGTAATAGATAATCTATCAAAGGGCCATCAGGAGAATGTGATCAAATCAATAGTCCGTGGCAAGAACGAGTTGGAGTTAATTATCTATAACAATGACAGCATAGGCTGCATAGCTGCACCATCAGCACCACTCGACATCCATCGCAGAGAAAATACTAACCTAATTGTCCCGGGCTGTGGGATATATAACATGGTAGAAATACTGTCTTGCTGGTGGAATTGGCCTAGTCAACGATACTGATGGCTTCCTCGACGCAAGACCTCATCCCGCATCTTCAACTCGCGAACACGTTTGGGGCACTGTTTATTGGGGTTATCCTTGCAGCAGTGTAAGTAAAATTTTCAGTTACCATTCAGTAATAAGCTGAATGTTTCTTCCCACGGAACAGTCTCTTTGGTGTCACCATTGTTCAAGTTTTCATCTACTTTCAGACGCATAGCGGTACAGGGATAACATTCTACAAGCTGGTCGTACGTCTATGCTGCCTCTTGTCAGTTCTGTTATTGACTCGGAAACTATGTTAGGTAATATGGCTTTGGTAAGTATCTCTTCGAGTTGCAACTATCGAGCACATCGAGATTACGATATACTTACCCCGAACTTTTAGGATACTTGATGCCCTGCATCTGGTTCTGATCGTCTACTGTGTCTATTTTTATTTAGTGATCAACTATGGGAATATTGGTGCGCTCACAGAAATCGTATGGAGTTCCAAAGTAAGTCGCTACTTCCTCCACGAGCCTCTACTATCTGGTCCATATTGATGTGCTTGTCCAGCTTCAACCAGTGGTCGCCGTAAGTTATATTTCCTAAGCCCTGTAGTCTGCCTCAGACATGCACTTCACAGGTTCTCAGCATCTTTGTAGAACATCTGTAAGTTTGATATACCGTGTTATATGTAATATTCACTCAATGCGTTTTTGATCTGTAGTCTATATGTTCATCGCATATGGATAGGTATTTATCCCCATCAACAGATTTGTCATGACTTATGCGGTGAACCTAGTTAGCAAGGGCCGATCAAAAGTTCTGCCGATCACAGTGGTAGGTTTGCCATCGATGTTCATCTTCAAGCCTCATGTTTTCTTCTCTTGATCCGCTACTAGGGCGTTGTCGTCGCCCTAACTTTGGGTGAGTCTTGTCACCTGGTAATGCTCTTCGCACGATCTCTGAGGGTCCTTTTAGGTCTTGCCATCAGTGAGAGTTCATGTGCACTTTTATTGATTTATCGTTTTAACATAATAAAGCCATTACTTGGTATATGTGAGTGAGACAGCGGACTCCCCAACTAAGTACTGATAGCGTGTAGATATCAGGAAGTCCATGTAGTCACCGACTGGGTCAAAACCGAGCCGGCATTTTACATGTATTTTGGCACTGTTGCCTTTGCCGATATCCTTATTGCATCATCGCTATGTTATCTCCTCGCTACATCCCGTACCGGGTTCTCGAGGCAAGTTGCTGTCCATTCGCTGTCAGGTCTGAAATACTAACATACAGTTTAGAATGGACTTGTTCATAACAAAGCTCATGAGTTATGTCATCAATACAGGCTGTTTGACGAGGTATTCCTCATTTTAGCCCACCACATACCTTGACTCATATTTCGTACAGCATGTGTTCAATGTCAGTTATCATTATAGTGAGCTCACATCTCTTGTTCTGGCCATCCTCTCTGACCGTCTACAGTACGCAGTGATGCCGAAGAACTATGTATTCGAAGCTGTCGAATTTTTACTGATTAAGTGTATGGCTCAAGAATTCCTCGACGATGATCATACTGACTCGTGGTATCATTTTAGTATATGTCAACTCGTACATCGCACTACTGAACGCGCGACACTACACGGAGCCCCACGCAAACACAATACATTCTTCCGAATACCATATGCACCATGACTACCGCCCGAGATTGCCCGTTGGAGCGT
The DNA here is from genome assembly GCF_016647635.1 of Suillus subaureus. Lineage (NCBI taxonomy): Eukaryota > Fungi > Basidiomycota > Agaricomycetes > Boletales > Suillaceae > Suillus > Suillus subaureus. The sequence continues at coordinate 493,454 of NW_024538586.1, read as the reverse complement.
CGCAGGATGAGGTACTCCAGGCATCCCAGAAAAGCGTGTTTGAACATCCCGATGATGAAGTATCGCATATCACTCGACCTGTCCAGGTTGTCATGGTCAGTAATTGCACTAATGTCGATGGAATAAGACTGATGACTTGCTCTAGCCGCAGCGGCCGATTGAGGCGACGATGAAAATGAATTCTCTCTCTTCAGTGTGATGGATCAATTGCGTGGATCATTGTCTCCATGTTTGCGAGATCGGTGGGACCGGCCAATGACTTTAACTTCTTGGTAAATTATCGTAGTGTGTTACTCAGCATATAGGTGTGGAGAGGTATCGGTCCACTCCCATCCTTTCCGCATTTATCAATTGGAGTTTCTCGAGTCAAGTACGTACTACTATTTCTTGGTGCCAGTGCGCCCATATAGTCGGTGTCGGTGGGATCAACTTTACTAAGCTACCTTGTTACCTTGTACCACGAAGTCAATATCAGCTCATTTTTATTTCATTTTGCGTTGGCAGATGTCTGCTACTCCTATGTGATTCCACTGTCAATGTATGATGTTCTTCGACTCGTACCACAGACGTCCATCACCAGTCTTAGCCAAGTGGTAAGCTGACTAGGGCTGGCCACCGTAACGGTATACGGTTACGACCGTACAAGTTACGGTGGGGTACCACCCGTATTGCACCATATGACATACAGTTTGCTCACACCTGAGACATGGCTAAATTGACAGCTTAGCTAGGCAGCCTGGGATCGTCCTATGCTTACGGGAGAAGAATCCATGTTCCAACATTGCGCATGGACACAGGGATAAGACACACTGTCCAAGTGGTGACTACCCGAGGTTCGACGACATAGGTTAGTATGTTAACCGAACCAAAAAAAATTCACAATGGACAGGACTTGGACCTACGATTGAGTCTCTAGTTCAACATTAATGTCGATAGGGAGCACCAGATGACTTGATTGAGGAGCAAATTGTAAGAATCTGAAATTGACTGAGTGCGAAGGAGTGTGTAGACCACTTGTAGCATGTACAGGCAGTAGAGTTAGAGGATCACGAACGAATGCAATGTGATAAGAAATATGGCGAGTCTGAGACGATAGATGATGATAATGATAATGAAATGCCGCCAGATAACGAATGCGAAAACGGGGCCTTGATACTTTTTCTTATTGCCTGGCAGTGGTGACTGTACATGGGCTACTTAAACTGCAGAACGGCAAGGGTCCTTGGGTATGACCAGGCCGAATGATTATGTGAAGACAGAGACAGAAGGGAGCGGCATCGCGCCTGACAGGCTAGAGTAGTGATGATGAGAAAGAGGGTAAGAAATTTGAGTGAGCGGTTGTACGAAAGGGTATCGTGTAGACAGAATAATGAGAAGCACAGAGTTGTTGACAGATTCCGGACGGGTAGGTTGCGAATAGCTAGGTGACGGTGGCGGGAGAAGGGTCCGAGGGTCGAATGGGTCGGTAGCGACGAAGGGTTAATATGGTGAAATGGAGACGGGGACCGTGACCGTACTGATTGTCGGCGCCGGTGAGTCCAGGTTATGGTTGCAGTAAACGTTGATATGGCAAGTTCCGGCGACAAACGATTGGTAATCCATACATATTGTCGTCAGCTTCGTGGTGGACAGCTAGTTCCAGTAGTGATGCAGTATGTTATTGGTTTGCCCACACCTATTTCTCTTGTTTAATATACTTTGGAGCACCAAATCAGCATCACGACAAAATTTCAAGCTACGTATTCCTCAGGCGGCTGCCCCTGGCAGACTACCCGACAAGTCTTAATTGCTTGGATCATTTCTAGTAGTGCTACACACGGCCACCCTCCTGGAAAACCATTGAGGGCATGTTGATTCCTGCGTCGGAGTCGGTCACGAGCTTAGCGTTAAAGTCTCGAATGCTAAGGATGAGGCGTGGTCCAAGCAAAAACATTTGTGCAATCGAGACAAATTCCAGTATTCCGGCATAAACATCAGATCCCACCGAAGTTGAATACTATAGATACGATAAACATGCGATTGTCACTGAGTGAAAGATCAGCGTACCACGATCCCCGGAGAGAGATAACCGAGTTGGAAACAAGAAACAGCAACGAAGCTGGTGCGTCCGGAACTTTAGTGTCAAAAGACAATGGCATTGAAACCGCGAGCTCACCTAGCAAAGTAAATCACGTGAGTTTTTATCATCACCGTCAAAGAGTCTCTTATGGTCCATCCAGTAGATGAACGACGCAGGACACGGAAGTGTTGTATAGCAATCCGGATTGCAAGACACAGTGCGAGGACCTCCCATCCAGTGTAGCATACCCAGGCCAAAGCATCCAGAGGCCCGGAGACTCCGTCGTATTTATAAGAGCAATGATGGCTGCCGGAAAGAATGACCTCCTCTGGTAGTCGTCTGATGAGTTTCGTGCACTCAAGTCTTTCGACCATAATTCGAACTTACGGCCCATCGTATATTTGCCTCCTATTGCAGCGATCACTCCGCAGGTGCCTGTGACAACCAGGAAGACCGCAACAAGAAAAACAAGTATCTTCCTGGATTGCTGGTACATTGCATGTAACCGAATGATAATGATGACTTGCATGATGTTTCGGTCAATTTAATATCATCGCGACACTGCAACTCAGTTAACTCACCACCCAGCATTGCATTTACGACCATGGTCATCCAAGTTAGTGTGGAGTACAGAATATTGCCTGTAAAACCCCAGGTAATGATGAGCGTCAGAGGACCAAGCATTCGAAACAAACTTACAGCTATTGCAGTCATTATATTGAACCAAGTCGGCAACCTCACTCACCCCTACATAGGAATGTAGTTGTTTGGACAGGAACGTATGCATTGATGCGGGACACTCACTTTATCCGTCACCGAGACTGACGGCAGAATTTCTGTATCAAGCCAGTCAGGAGCGACAAACACGGTGTATGTGAGGCATACCAAGCATGTAAATGCTGATTGTGAGAAGGTTTATTAGTACAGCGCCGTTTGGTAGCCTTGCAAACATACACAGCGTATGGCATCCCAAGGTAGCGCACCTAAAATATTTCGAAGTTAGCAGGACTTGCCAACGGCGCTCATAACAAAAAGCACGTACACCGAGATACAGAATAGTCACGAGGGACCAACGTTGCCTCTGCCCCGATTACTACTATGTTGTTCTTCTAATATGGGACTCTTCTCACCCAGATCAGTTCATACTGATACAAAACCACCTTCAGTAAGAGGCGCCCTACCAATGGTATCAACACACCTCTTTTCCCAAACTGAGTGCTAGAAATATCATAAGAATACCAGTGATTATTGAATACTGTCTTGCTCACCCCAGTCGTATATCACTGCGGTACAGGTGACAACTGCGAAACCACATTAAAGGCTAGAATGCGACCAGCATCATTCCTAACACTAATGATACGAACCTAAGAAATAGCTGCAGAGATTATATGATTCGATTACCGGCCACCAGGTTGGATCATTTGAGACTATGGTCATATCGGAGGATAGGAGGATAGGTGAAGGGCGAATCTGCTGTAACGAGTTGTGCATATTAAATACATCACCATCCAGTGCGTTCACTGCCTCATGGTTCAACGTGATAGCTCTAGATCTGGAGCTCGAGGTCTCGTAATTAAAAAGGCCACACGCTGTCGGCTTGATGTGGATAACCGGTATTGAAAAATTCAAAAGGTCCAAACATACCAAATAACTCACCTCGCCCACCAGTCTCTGTAGCGCTAAGCACACGTCTTGATACCCAATCCTGCGGTACTGCCCCAAAAGTCCCTGGCCCCCATTCAGGACCCCGAGTCACAGTACGGAGTCTACCGTCCCCTGTTACTCATCCGAAGATTTTCGGTTCCCTGGAATTGCATCACTTTAATTAAGGTACAAGCAATCATTAATCATTGATCACCGTTGAAATGTGTGTACAGCCATGCAATGACCCAGAATGACCCTCGTCACTTCATGACAGCGAAACAGTGCATGATCAAATCTTTATTGACGTATAGGATATCTAATTTAAGGACCGTTGACGCTCTACAGTGGGGGATTGTCATGAACATTTCACGTTTCGGTCACGAGATTGATTGTATACGCACGCTTGCTTGTTGGTACTTGGTCAAAGTTTGCTTGACTCCTTTTTAACGCCGTGCTGGTCTCTTCTCTCAGCATTCTAGACATCGTTGGTTGTGCTTGAGCTGCGCCTCCATTCTGGGACGTCCGACAGGGATATGCAATCGAAGCACCCTCGCCACGAAATACCTTCTACATTGGTCACATTTCGAAAAGCTCGTTCCAACTCCAGATCTGATACTCACAGTCAGGAAGCATGTTTCGAGGTTGTTCATCACAAGTACACCATCTTTACTTGTCCGAGAAGGAGATGGGTGAACAATGGGTACGTGTTAGCATCCACCAGCTGATTCCCGAGTAGAAACCTTGAGCAGATACTTTGTATCAATTAGTTGTGCAAATTGTATCTGTACTGAGCTCCAACTCACAAGTGCGACACCGATTGATAAGTCGAATAAATGGTCGTGGGTTTGCTGAGGTCACGGTACTACGCGACCAAACCACGGAGTTGTTGAAAATCAAGCCAGAGCGAGACGTGGGATCCAAGATAACAGTCGAAGTAGGGTGCAATGCCATGCGGGATGGAAGACGGCGTCAGCGAAAGAATGATTGTTGGAACTAACAAAGGCGGGCTCCTTGGGGTCTTGCATAGGCTTGAAGGAGCAGTATCTCGTGCCTTGAAGTGATGCGACTTCCGGGTGATTGAAATCTGATGTGAAACACGCAGCACAAGTGACGTCATGCAGTTGACGCATCGCATTTGCACAGCCAGGTACCTCCAGGTACCCACGGGCGGTGAATACATGACATCATGCATCAACGTTCAACCCTTGATCATGATCAACCCCACGGCCAAAAACAAAAATGAGTAGCCATAGCAGAGGGGAAAAGTTACAGACGCGCTTCCACCTACAACCGCGTGCGCAGGAAGCCCGGTGCCTGAATCTTGTTCTTCGGTGAACTTGTTCTATCCAGACTTAATCCGGTGCGTGTACACATACTAGAACACCATGAATGCACCAGAGAGATAAGGCGAGAAACGCACTGCAGGATTCACACGAGTCAACAGTACGACGGGCAAGCACGCAGCTGCATAGCAATTTCATAGTGCAAGCCTCGTCCACAGAGAATTATAGCCCAAACCTAGACCGAAAGTCATCACAGCGAGTAATAATTTTTCATCTAGAAGGGATGTTTGCAAAGCAGAAACAAGTGTATTGATGGAGCTTACACTTTTCAACTACTTCCCAGAAATCTTCGTGATCAGCTCACTGAAGTTGATCGAAGACACGAAGTCCTTGCAGATGGGGGACCTAGGAGTTTGAAAGTGTTGATTGGACAAGCTAATCGTCAGTAGCGTCCATCATGACTAGACATGGTATGGAGGTATTAATGAACTTGTGTCTTTCGGGACGCGACTGTTGAATTTGATGTTTGTGCCACATGTCTAAAACCGAGGCTCCTAGTACTTGAGAGGAACGATGTTCAGACCGCTCAAGTGCTACCCGTGACAGTGCGGAACAATCAATGATCATGAAGTTTGAATGAACGGTAGTGCGGGATCAAATATGTGCAAATTCAAATCCACTAGTTCTGCCGGTTATAATCAGCAAAATTTAATGTTGTCCGTCACCCTCGCCATTGTAATTGACCACCTCAACCTCATCCAGATTCTAGAATAGCTGTGGTATTATTCCTTGTTCGACCCGATCCAACTTGTCAAAATCAAAAGCATTTCCTTGGAGCACTTCAACTTCGTTAATGCTCTGAACTTCTTCAGTCCCTTTCAACTTTTCGAGAGCTGCAAATTCACTAGCAATATCGTCAGGCGAGATACTCTCTGGACCAGCAGAGGGTCATCTGCATCACAAGGCTCGGTCGAGAGTGGAGGTACCCACGCGAAGGATGCTTCAAGATCCTGTGTAGTCTCGTCAGCAATGCCAACCTCTTCAAGCCGAGTGTGCACGTAAGCATGTCGAGACTTCCCAGCCTCCACGGCTTTTACGGTGCTGTGGCGTCGAAGGTTTGCACGAATTAGTTGCATTTTTACAGCGCTTGATAAGATGGTTTGGTAGGTTATTGTCGCGACCCTGGATTCGAGCACCTGATGAGTTGCCAGTGTCGCCGCAATGTTTGCATTTCCAGTAGTAGCGATTCGAGTTGTTGTCAACTCATTCCAGGCGCTCGAAATTGTCGTTGACTGGTGATGCGAGGGGGCGCCCTCCGGCATGCACCATCTTACTTTAGGGACGTCAGTTTTCATGTTCTCTTTGTTATCAGATATCTGAATTACGTCTCGGAGACCCTGGAGTTCTGCCAACAACACTCACCACCAATCAGTATATAACGACTTCAACAAATCCGCATGTTTCCCTTCCCTCCATTTTTAACTTCGGCCTTGTCGGTTCGATCTTCTCCTTGTCACGTCTTTGACTTGTTGCGTAATTTTCCGCATTTTTAGTGTATTAGCTCTCCTTTATTAATGCTTTGTAACAAATGCAGTTAGTTCAACATTCAACTCTCCGAGCAGGGTGGGATGTGGGCCCAGTTCCACTTATACTTGGTAATCGTGCATCGAGGAGTGTCACTTGTTTGCAAGGCATGCGTCTTCACTCACGCCACTCGATTTTTAACAGCGATTCAGCCCTATCGCAGCGCCACCATCAGATCAGTCACTCAGAGTTCAGTGACACAACCTGCAGGCAACGGACACCAGCGCTGTGATTCCCAACATTACGCCACGCATCGTGATGCACTGCAGCAACCAACGCTCCAAGTAATCATACTGGCATCCATACCAGTGCCCATCCGGCACACTTGTGAATGCCCTTCGACCACTGGATATTCAAGGAGTACCGGAGCTGTGCCTGTGGCCGCAGCATACACAATTATACCACTGCACTTGTGACTAGCGAGTTTGACGACTCACTCGCTCCACTCCACCTCGTGTACTTCATCGCACCAAACTCCATTCTTCTGTAACTTTCGCTGCCTTTGTCCTGCTCCGATGACTCGAGGCCTGTTTTATATCACGGTCGTCGGCCACTCGCGGTTGTGCAATGTGCGCCCTTGTATAAGACATTATTGTACTCATTAATGTGTTGTGCGCTAGGATATAAATAATACAACGTCCGAAACAGCAATAGAAAGCGCCACGCCAAGTAACGAAGAAAGACAGTAGCACGGGGTGGTGGAGGAGGAGAGCCGGCGTGCGGCCTGCGAGAGATTGTTGCAGTGCTTCACTTTAAATATCATTCTCACCTGTTCACCGGTTTACTGATGGGGCAGTGAGGGTTGAAAATTATATACTGCTCGGTGATGGCTGCAACATGAACTTAGAACATGTTGAGCAGAGTCTGGGGTCTTTTCATGGTGAATGATGTGACGGTGTCCGGACTTTGTTTGCTCAGGGACCAGGGTTGAAGTTGTTCCAAGGAACTGAGAAAGATCCGAATGATAATAGGTTACTAGATACTGAATAAGGAGGCATCGCAGTCCCCAAGTTGGCAAGCGCGACTGGAAATTTCTTGAGGAGACTTTCGTATTGGATGTCAGTTGCCCGTCGTACATTGACGGCGGCGGTGGCGATCAGTAAACCGGTGAGTCCCGGCTTACTGGTAGGCTGACTGCATAAGGGGGCATCGCTATCCCTTAGCAAGCGCTGATGACAGGCTCATCACAAAGCGTCCAAACCAGTGCCCGTAGAAACAAGACAAGTATGCGAGAGTATGGGAGGAATCCGTGAAGTGCGGGAGCAGTAGCACGGAATCTGCGCAGATAGTACCATACCGTAAGATTACGTCAGTGAATATCGTAAAGGCAAAGGATGAGTTTAATTTGGGGGTGCCCAGGGCAGACGACATCCGGCACGGTACCTTCCTAATGCGTGAAATTATATATTGTGTACCTACGGGAAGTCACCTAATTATGCGCTGAACGGCCAAGTAGCTCCCAAACATTTGGTCAAGTTCGGTCGGTCTCACTAGTGCAATGGACGCGCCAAACGTTAACGCAGTTGTGGCAAAGCCGATAAATTTGTCACCCTTGTCTTCGGCAGCTGCGAGTTGGCAAATAGCAAGAGCTTCGAGTTCTGCAGCTAGAAGATGTGCACGACTCCGTTTTTCCGTACGACGAAGCCGTGCCATTGAACTTTGGCAAGTCGATGACGTCCACCAGCGCCAGACACGGCCCGCAGCGCTTATTGTTGGACATTTTTGTGCAGTTCATTCTAGCTCATTTCTCGGACTCTGTGGAGTGATAGTGTACTATCTGATGAGAGGCTGCCTCTTGCAGCTAGATAGACCGGATTTCATTTTGTTCCCCTTGCCGTTACTCCATAAATCAAAGGGTCCAATATTGGGGCACGTGAAATATTCTAAAATGGCCGACGCTATGCCGTACTACATAGTAGAAAGTTTGCAAGACAATATTAATTATAAACCACCAAGGTGTGAATCAAGATTTGATACTTTTGACTTTGAACACGATGCAGGACACCGTAACCACGTCTCGCCGTGGCAATTCCGACCTCTTGGAAAATGGCCGGCCATGGACACCTTCAAGTTGGAGAAGTTTAATCCCCGTCTATTGAATAACCACACTATCTGCCTATCTGCGGTTGTGCATTTGGAATTGCAGCCACTGCCATAGCCTGCCAACCAAGAACTGACCCTCCATTGGTGACGAGTCCTCGATGCATCTTCAGCCCAACTTGCCCGGTCCTATGGTTGCATAACTTTTGGTCATCACCATTATTATCGAGGCTGGCCATCTCCCCTCAAAATTCTTCGCAGAAACACCTAAGCGCCTAGTGGCACCGCCGAGGTCCTGGCATGCCGCGAGCATATAGGTAATAACGTGCGATCATTTCTGTCCGCCAATCGCTAGTCCGGTACTATCGCACAGAAACCTACACCAGTGATTGCCATTGTTCTTTTCTTGCATGAAGAATTGATTCAAGCCTTGATGGCACCCTAGCACTAACATCTGGAGTCGGTTAGCCGTTCTTCCGTCGGAATTATTTTGGATGGTGTCCGGGTCATGATAGTTCCTTGGTATGTCATCATTCTTGAACGCGTTGACAGATCGTTGCTAAACGCCAACTCCCGGGTGCACCATTGAAACCGGGACGCTGACAGTAACTGGGACCAGACCGTTTGCGGTGCAACTACACGCCGATAAATCACAAGGTACTAACTGCTTTGAATGGGAACATTACTGCTGCAAGATAAAAGCTGCAAGAGTATGATAGTATTTTTCTACTTCCACTAGTATCGCTACCTATCGTGAATAATCGCGATGTTTATTCTTTTTCTGATTGTTTCTCTCATCTCATTGATTAATGCTACGTCTATAGTATCTCGCTCACAGTCTTACCCGCTATCTCAGCCCGCTGTACATGGCCCAAAAACCAGAATAACCATAGGTAATAGAATCATCGCTCCCGATGGCTTCAATCGCTCGTAAGTCTATTATCACGGCACTCAAAGCTCACCCCTGATCTTTGACAGAACAACTCTTGTTGATGGCATGTTTCCTGGACCTTTGATTACAGCACAGAAGGTGAACTTTGTTGAGCTCCTTGTCGTGCGTCAATGCTGACCTCACATCAGGGAGATCACTTTGACATTGAGGTAGTCAACAAGCTCAAGGACGATTCGATGTTCCTGGTTACCAGCGTCGTAAGTAGTGTTAAATCATCAATGTTGTTAAAATTGACCTTGTCTATGGCAGCACTGGCATGGTATCTACCAGAATGGGACGAACTATGCCGATGAGCCGTCCTTCGTCACACAATGCCCCATCACACCGAACCACTCTTTTTTACATTCTTTCTCTGCCCCGAGCCAAACAGGCACTTTCTGGTATCACAGTCATTATTCTGTTCAATATGCAAGTATCACTCGAACCTTGCATACGCAGTACATGACTGACCTATGGAACAGTGCGACGGTCTCAGGGGAGCCCTGGTAATTTATGATCCTCTAGACCCTTTAAGATTCATGTACGATGTCGACGATGGTGAGAGAGAAATTGGTTCATATGAACCATCTGACCTTGATGTATTTCCAGCAAGTACCGTGATCACAATTGCTGACTGGTGAGTTTTATGAGCATGGATAATCTACCCGGTTAAATCAGGATGACTAGGTATCATACTGTAGCCCCACAATTGATCGGCACAATACCTGTTGCCCAGTCTATACTCATCAATGGACTCGGTCGCTATGCTGGCGGACCTGAGTCTGAGCTCGCTGTGATCAATGTCTTGCCGGGAAGTCGATATCGCTTACGCCTGGTTCAAATGTCGTGCGACTCCAACGTCCAGTTCTCCATCGACGGTCACAGCTTAACTGTCATCGAGGCAGATGGACAGCTGACAGAACCTCTGGTAGTAGACCAGCTCACGATTTATGCGGCTCAGCGCTACTCTGTGATTCTAGTAGCCAATCAGCCAGTGGATAACTACTGGGTACGCGGTGTTCCTAACTCGGTTCAGACCTTCAACGGCTCTGCTATCCTGCGCTACATGGGCGCCCCAAAGGCTGAACCGACTACGGTCAATGTTCCACCCACGAACCCATTGCAAGAGGCAAACTTGCATGCTCTAATCGATCCCGCTGCTCCTGGTATTCCAGAGTACGGGAGGGCAGATATCAACCTCACCCTCGAGGTTAACCTCACCGGTGCAAACTTCTTTGTCAATAATTTCACATTCAAGTCCCCCTCCGTTCCTGTTCTACTGCAAATTCTCAGTGGAGCTCGAGAGCCTTCTCAGCTGCTCCCAAATGGGAGTGTGTACGTTCTCGGGGCCAACAAAGTAGTAGAGCTGACGGTGGCAATAAACGCTGCAGGTGGACCTGTACGTATTTTCCATTCATTCGATATTTACGTGACTGATATATATTATACCAGCATCCTATACACCTTCATGGGGTAAGTTCGCCATTGCTTCGAAGGCATGCCCGGCCGGTACTCATGATTATTAGCATTCATTCAGTGTCGTGAAGAGCGCGGACAGCAGTACCTTCAATTACGCGAACCCCGTTCGCCGCGATGTGGCCAGCGCTGGGGTCGTTAACCAGTCCATGGTGATCCGATGGGTGACCGACAATTCTGGCCCCTGGTTCTTGCATTGGTATGATATTTTATCGAGCTGTCAATAAGGGTACTAATTCTGCACCAACAGTCACATTGACTGGCACCTTGAAGCGTATGTTTGTAACTCTTCTCGTGAACGAAATGGCTAATTCTTCATATCCAGCGGTCTTGCTGTGGTAATGGCAGAAAGTCCCTCAGATACTAGCGCACACGTGAGCCCCGTGCCATGTAGGTCATACGTGAAGAATTCGTACTTCTATTGCTGAGCTGCTTTACAGATGAATGGGATCGCTTATGTCCAATCTACGACCATTACCCTCCCACGGTGCCTGAGGGAGGTTTGCATCTTCATTGAACTATTTTTTTTGAATCCTTGTTTATTGTGCGGTGGGGCCATGCCCTATGCTGGACAGTGCATGCGTGTAGTACTTTGCATGTATTAATTGAAAAACAGTATATATTTTTGGAAACCTTGCAAAGAAGGCTATAATCGATAAACAAATAATGAAGGAGAGACAGAATCTTGGCGGATTTGAAGATTTCGACCTACGAACTCAGTTTCCCGACGTGCGCGACCGGTTTGTCAAATGTACAGACCTGATCCATTGAAGCCGCAGTTGGAGGTTAAGAACACTCGTTTGATTGTCGAGAAAACAGCTACTGATGGACGACAACGATGGGTCCGCGAACATCAGAGTGAATAGGGTCCAGAAATTGCCCGGTGCGCTCCGTCTTAGAGAAGTGAAAGGGTTGACGACGGAGGGCATTTAGCAATGAATCAATATTCACAACGAAACAAAGGTGTGTCAGAATCCACGGATCGCCGAAGACCAGGGCTAGTTACTCCCCTTTCCAATCCGACGACTCGAGCATGCCAGAGGTCAAGAGCAAGATCCCTCCAGGCGTGAACTATACCAGGAGGGCAGTGGGGTCTGGCAGCGAGTGCAGGGGTAGCTGCAGGAGCATCCGTGGAGGCAGGTCCTTGTTTCAGCGTGTTTTTGAGGGGCAGACGAGCGCAGGTGGTTTTTTAGTACGTTTTGTGTTATATATATTGCATTGGAAGCGGTGAGAAATCAAAATGTAGGCAATTATATTGAAAATCGTGGAATGCTGGCTAGTATCCAACGTGCCGAAAGGCGTACACGAGCATGTATATGCGTCGTTTGCGCAGCTGCGGAGATGGTAGACACCGAGGCGCGTGTGTCTACGCGATTCGATGTGTCATATCTACTGCGTGGCTGCGCGTGCCAGAGTAGCCTATGTCTGTCTCTCACTGGGCATGTGAACTGAAAACGTAGAATCGGCTTGTGTCTGTTTCTAGTTCGTCACAGATGTAGACGGAGAGGACGAGTAATATGCACATGTATAAATTTAGAAAGTTCATACCTTCCGTTCTATTGACGTCGAAATGACCGAACATGTAGGAATCCAATACTGTTGAACAAGGCCACTGTTGGTAATTTCTGACATTATTAAATGGTTGAAGAACGGTAGCCACAGTTGTGCTCCCACTTAATTAGTCCCAATCCTTTTCCTGGACGAAATAAAGTCCGTCGTCATAAAGGACAAGAGTTGCACATACCTCCCTCGGTGTCGCTTCTACTAAACTTACATTGTCGTAGGAATAAGGACCTTCTTCAACGTTGCCGGAAGCGACATTCGCAGTGCCAATGCAATGAATGCTAAAGTGGAGAACTGCATCATAGTGCTAAGACTTACTGGTACAGACAATGGTTGACCGCTCGTGGACCGGTCAGCGGTTGGACTACTAGGCAGGACCCATACGATTCACACGCCCATACTATCAATTCCCCAGAAGGAAGGCCATAGATTGCTTGACTGGGTTGGATCTAATCACTCAGCACTAGGCTTAATTTTATGAAAACATCATGCTCACAGGCAAGAACATTTACAACGTGAGATCTAGAATACACTTGAGATATCAAAAAATCGACTCTAAAATACGAACGTAAACAGACCCGAGGGGTTTCGATGTCATGAAACGACTGCTGAAACTCGAACGACTTGAAGGATACTTAAACCTTTGTACCGATCATTGCTAGGCGCTGGAGCGCCGCAAACCAGTTACCCTTTGGGATGATGGGACCAAATATCCAACTTTGCAACCACGCAGCAATTCTACCTAAAACGTCACGATGACGTGCTGCCTATAACCTGCAACAATACACAAAACGTACCTTTGATTGGTCCTTGGGGTTCCAAATCCGAACAGGTGGAGAAGTGGGCGAAGAAGCCATCCGTCAAGTAATGTACCCATCCCAATCTCAGGCAACAATAAGGGTGACAACTCTGCAACCGCAATGAGCAAGAGGGCATTGGCGATCTCGGGATGCTGTTCGGCAAGGTCTCCTGCATCATATCGTCAATGTTCCGGAACGGTCAGATGCTCGTCACGCACCTATGGTTACGGCAACATGCTGAACAACGAACTTGAGAGAATCAGAGTGACTTTTCAATAGTTCTTCGCTGACTCCGAGCTTGGTGGCGACCTGTAAAAGCTTTCCTCGAAGCGGTCAAGGACCGTGTTGATCATGATTGTACGGTTGTCGTGACCGGGAGCCTCCCCGGGTGGCGGGAACATCTCCATCAGCTCTTCGAATAGGACAACGAAGATATCCTTGTGTTCTTCTATTACGGAGTGGAGAGAAACGCCACTGTCCTCTGCGGCCCCGTCGCAAACTTTACGCAAAGCAGCCGCAGTAGCAGTGACATTGACAATAGACTCCCTGAACTCCGTGATCTTCTCAGATGGATACAATTCTACGGCGTGATGATAGAATCCATCGGTATACTCCTTGATATTTGGACTGAGCTCTGTGATTTTGTCCAGAAAGACTCTCCTGTGTCTGGAGAATGCAATTCGTACCACGTGTGTGCTGAAGCAGACAAAGAATCAAATCCTTCTGTTAGGTTGTAAGCAGCGCCTTGGAATGAGTAGGTAATCAAATTGACCGTGTATCGCGTCTGTGATTTTCGAAGGATTGTCAAACAATGCTGTCAATCATTTCTGACGTCAGGAAACAATTGAAAGCGAGTAGTCCGTACTCACATTTCACCGCTCCCCATCCTTTTCCTAGATTAAACTCGATGTTCGTCGCAAGATAAGATTCCTTGAGGATGGTTTTGTCGGACTCGGAGGAACGTGCACTTTTCTCGATGTTGTTGGAAGTGACTGGTTGCAGCGTTGTGGCAACTGCCAATGTAACATATGCTAGAGTAGCGAACCACATCGTACGTAGCCGACCGTCAGCTCAGTAGCTTGACTTAAGTCGACTTAAACGACGAAGTTTACCTTGCCAAGGGTAAGTTTAGTAAACTAGGTTCCAGAGCAACTTGAAGAACCTCGCGTTCAGCGCTCGCTGAGTCAGCGCCGTCGCCTTGTTCGGTTTTCTCGAGATGGTTTAATTTGTTCGCCGCTCGCCCCGAAGTTTGTCCTGGCCTCAACATGACATGCATGACAGTTCAGGAAACTCACTTGAAATTTGAAATTTACTTAACTCCAAGCCGCTCAGAGAAAATGTCTTAAATGTTGTAGTAGGGTTAGGGGTTATCTGCCAGTCAAACTTTCACTAAGTATTGAGTCTACACGTACAGAAGACTGCTAAATAAACGTAAAACATTTCGGAAAATGTGCAGATTGTTGCACAAAGTGTATCTACGAGCAGGAAGATGGTGGTGATGGAGTACGTACCAGTATGTGAGCAACTTAAGATGTACAAAATTGTATGCCGACGTACTTGGTAGGGGCTTCGCATACACTACGTGACATCCTATGACCGATGTAGGTCCAGATCGTGTCAGCCTCCAGTCCAAGGCCATACTTATTAACATGTCACCCACATTTTCAGCGTTCACCCTCTCCCTTACACTCCACCACCAGTATTCAAGTGGGACATCTTTGACTGCCAACGTGCCAATCCGATCTTCACCTCACGCACTACCATGGCCCCTTCGAGCAGCATCACTTCCCCTACCGCAACTGCCACATCCTCCGTGTCCGACTCACATAAGCGTACTTTCCCATTCGCAGCGCTCATTCTGCTCGCTCTGTGCATCGCATACATCGTTGGTTACCTCGTCTACCGGCGGATCCTAAATTCCTGGAACGCTAAGCAGAACGCGGAGAAGGTGCAGAACTTCCCAGATGAATTTTTTGAGAAGAAGCCGAGAGGTACGTTCGATAGTCCGTCAGCCACTTTGCGTCGAACTCACGAGATGAAGGACCGCATCGTTTCACATGGACCCATGGCATATGGAAGAGCAAGGCTATCGGAGAGAACACAGAGTCAGAGCCACATGTGCGTAGCAGCTTTATCGTGCTTGCATACGCTCAACGATTCTCTTCCAGCGTTCCTTTTCGAGCTCCCCTGACGAGAAACCCCTCGTTTCACCACCGCCTGTAGCCATGATCAAAGAGCACGCGTCCGGTGGTCCAACTATCACCCAATCGCAAAGGGACGTTCGTACCGCATTTCCCAAGCGCATTGCAAGAGCTGCTAGGGAGAAGGGTTCGAGGGTGCTCTCGCGTGGTCGTGTGACAGAGATTAAAGCTGATCCAAAGCTCGCACCTGTACAGGGGCCACTCAGGCCACTGTCCATCTTGCTGTCAAGGAACAAGGAGAGAGAACGGGTTTCATTCAATTTGGCGTAGTCTTGGTCGATCGTGGGCCAGTTTGTTTGTTCGTCGTTCGTTTGTTGTGTTTTGTTTGATTTTATTTTGTTCTGGGGTTGTCGCACTAGTGACATGTACTGCGGACACAAACCTCTATCGATATAATCATGACTCTTAACTACTTTAATCTGTGTGCTACATGCTGAGCGGGACAGATACATCAGCGTCAGGTCAAACGAACTTGATTTTTATACAATTTCCTATCCAAAAATGGTCCAATGGTACTACAAATGCGATACAATGATTCCGACAGTCATAGGAAGGTTTGACTCATACTGGACAAATTAATGTGCGTATCGATAAAAGGCAATGACAGAAAAGACGACGCATTAGAGTTTGAGTGACTCAACTCTTTCTCATCATCGTGAGTCGCATATGAGGTGGGACTGGCAGAGCGATCGTCGAGTAAGTGTTTCTCGTCATCTTCCGACTCGCGAGGTGAAATTGCCTGCATGACTTCCGCAATTCTTGGGATCTTTGGCAGCGCACGATTCCTGTTCACCCGTGCGATATCTTCGCTGGGAGAGTCGGGTGTAGAACTGGACTCCTCTGCGTTGGTGATGTATTCTCGGGGAAGGAAGTCATCGAAGGTCTTTGCGGGATGCTTGACAGAGCGAGCACGGATGAGGGCGGGGTCTCTGCGTTCTACGTATGGAGTAGTATAAGCAATTGGACGTCATGACAGGTCTCGAGCTCGCCTGTTATAGTCACACTGCGGCGAGGAGCGGCGGGTGCTGATACAGGTTTCAGAACACCATACGTCTCTCCTGAAGGATTCTGGTAAAGTTGACCGGAGCGGTCGCGGAAAGTGTACTGCTGGGTATCAGCATCGTATGCAATCCGCTTTATGCCCTCCGGAAGACGATGCGAATCCTGGATCATGCAGATTAGTTAACTAACTGTAGGTTTATGGTAATAATAAACTGGACTGCTAGTCCACCACCAACCTCGTCGAAATAAGCCATAAGATGGTGGCAGTTGAGAATGAAGAGACGACTGACCTATGTTGTAGTCCTAGAGACTCCTATGTATATCGAGCCCCACAGTCGGCACGTGCCGGTGGGTGCAGGCTGTACCCAGCTGTCATGGTACTTATCTGAATTGGCGTAATCATCGAATCAACCACGCTAGAGACCAAAGGAAAATGGAAACCGATAACTATTTTGAAAGACGGTCAGGTTTGCCCGCATCAGATGTTCCATGCATTGTATATGCCAAGGAAATGTAGGCCAAGATCTACATAGAAGTTCTATGTGATTACGTGATCGCCCCCCTGAGCCATCCAGGGCTGTCCGCTCTAGTACCCGTTCACTTTCTCAGTGGACCTTCGTTTACTCATGATCATCGCTATCGCTGCATCAAATGACTCTACATGCTGTTTATTTCACTTGACCAAGCATTTGAGTACCGATTATGTTCAAATCCAAGTCTCTGCCTCGTTTCCTGGACCCAGTTTGACATTCCCCCTGCGGCTAAATCAGACCGCTTGGCATTTTTACTGCAACCTCTACCAAATCTCTCACTAATCCAAGCATGTCGGCTGGGCAGATTCCAATTATCCCTGTCAAGTACAAGTTCTGTATTCTTACAACGCGGATGACATGATGGCAGTCCATTCACCGACTTCAAATTTCAAGGCCAAACAATCGATCACATCTTGGTTGACTCATCGGCAAAACGAGTTCATTTTCATTGTCGCCTTCCAATGCATATGTTGCGCTGTCTGGTGGTCGGAGCAGAGAAACCATGCGCTTATTGCGGGACTTCGATGACCATTCATTTACGCAACATCCTTCAGAGAGTTTGCAAGTTGAATGCAAAGACGAACTGACTTGCAATGATGGAACACATTTTCTTGTCCACTTTCACGGAGTGTTACAGGAATCTATGGAAGTGCATGATATTGGGGAGAACTGGTTAGTGGCTATGTGGTAACTTCGAACCAAGCATCACCTACTCATGCGTGACATAGTCAACGCCGCTTTTATCCATTGTCACATAAGATGTTCAAGTTGCTCTGGTCAATACGTGTATTCGCTAAGGTTAGCGACATTGCTTTCAGGGAGTACTGGTACGCCTTGCTTGGCGCAGACTGGTCGTGCTCACAGACATGAGTGGGCTTAGTCACTCTGATTGAACAAGCTCCTCGTCGTCCATCCCATTGCACAGACTACCAGGGGAGCAATGTCAATGACCGGATAATGGGTACATCGTTGTGTGGGTTGCTGTCCTTCTCTTTATCTCGTGACTTCCTTGCGGTTTGATAATCTGTAACACATTCGTACCATCCTCACCCTTCTGAGGAGCAATTCTTTGGTCGTCGTTAGATACCAAAGCCTGCGATTTTCCTGCAAGTGCAAAGTCTTCAGGAAGGTCAGAACAAAGGAGGGCAGATGAGACACTGACTAACGGGAAGGCTTCCTCACGATGCTGAAGTGCATGATGGTTACCAGAATGAAAATAGTTTCAAATGACTGCAGAAGCGATAACGAAATGCATGGATGATACGACAAAGATTTGGGGGCTGAACACCTTTGCGGGAACATAAGTGGTCCCAGAAAAGCCTGCCAAGTGAGCTGTGAAGCAATTTTTAGGTACAGTCTTTGACAGGAGTTCGGCTTGCGTATATTTTGATACAGATTGTAACAATTCAGCGGACGTCCGTGCTAGGGTATCAGTCAGAACTATGTTCGCAACTATGAATGGCCTGTTGTATCCCAGCGGGGGCAAGGCATCCATCTGTTCGTTTCCGAAAAGGAAGTTGGATTGGTCAATAAAATCACCTCCCAAAGATAGAGCAGTTTGATTCACTGGGCCAGCATTCATAACACCATGGCGATAGATAGTATGAGGGGAGTTTGTGTAGATTGTAAATTGCCTTGAGTGATATATTGTCTGCCTTGTTGAACAGACGGGACTTCCAGAAACATGCTACTGGTAACTACCTCACAAGTGTGGAAGACACCAGCGCTTGCAGAAATACAAACACTTTGATTCTCTGTGAGCTGTATCGTCGAAACATTCATCGAAGCCCACTCACAAGTCGAGTTGATACCAACTATATCTGTCATCTAGTGTGCGCTGACGGTTGTGGGAAGATCAATTGGACTTAGGACAATGCAGCAAACTCTGTCGGATGAGTCGCAATAGAGAGGGAGCAATCTGCCCCAAGTGCCACCTCGGCCTAGAGAACAGAGCCTGTGCTCTGATGGCATCCAACCCTGCAATACTTGGTATTGTGATCAAGAGGCACTGCAATCAGGGGTCTTAGACAGGAGACCAGCGAAATAAGAAAGCAACTCACCTGCACACACCTTGCACAGGGAGTGCCTAACAACAAGGGCAATCATTCCACTTTCTATAACGGCAGTTACAACATTCACGCAAGCCAAAATCCAATGCACTAAATGTCACTTACAAGTAGCAGAAGCGACCCAAGATATTGCTACACCTATCAGTGCAGCGACAAAATTGGAAAATGTTACAGTTCTACTCTTTTCCTTTCACCTCTTCACTTATTCACACTTAACTAATCATTCTCAGACATTCTATTAACTTCTATCATACAATTCTCTTTTCTTTTTCTGATTCGCTGTTTCACTTCTATCTCTGATTCATTTATTAAAGCTCTGCTTTAATTCCTTTATATATACTCTATCTCTTATGCTTGTATTCTTTAACTTGACCTATGCAGACCAGGGCCTGCAATATACTGCTTAACTCGCACGACTTGTGAATAGGTTCATGCTTTAGATCATTTGTTTCTGTCTAGTTGTTCTTATGAATGCCGAGTGTAACAAAAGGTCAAGTTACTTCACTACTGCGCAGTTCCCTAGAACTTGTGCCCAGAACAGAACACCATTTCAACTATTGCACTGACTCCTCCCAGTTTCACCTGGGATGAAGAAGAACAAGAGTTCTTCTGTGTAGATGCCAAAGGCACCAGATACTCTCTAGACCAGTGGGCAGCGTACTATGCCACTTTAGCCCCAAAGAACAAAGTTTGGAATTTCTATACCCAAACCTATGAATGATCCATGACTGCCGCCATGCCTAAAGAAATCAGCAAGACCCCCACACCCTTCAACGGTGATACCTGCCTTGCTCAGGGATGGATGCTTCAAGTTGAAGTGTACCTAGATATGAACGATGAAGTTTATGATAATGACAAGAAGAAAGTCATTTTCACACTTAGCCTTATGACTAAAGGCGAAGCTGCTAAATGGGCTGAAGGCCAACTCAAGGCTGCTGTCGCAGCAAAGTCTTATGGAACCTGGGAAGATTTTGCTAAGCAATTCAAATCCACCTTTTTTCCTAAGAACGTTGAACAGACCATGATCCGTTGCATCTCCTCCCTAAGACAAACCAGCAGTGTAGCCGCTTGCACATCCCTCTTCCGAACCATACTTGCCAATACTGGCATCTCTGAAGAAAACATGAAGATCATGTTCTTCAGAAACGGCTTAAAGCATGAGATAGTCTCTGCTATTTATGCCTTTGAAATGACCCCTACCACCATTGAATCCTGGCTAGAGAAAGCCTTAGACGCCAAGGTCTGAAGGACCTTAATAGCACCTCCCTCATATACCAAGGTGAAAGACCCCTACGCCATGGACATAGATAAGGTAGAAGTAGAAGAAGAAGACAGTGAGAAGAAGATGGTGAGAAGAAGACGGTGAGAAGAAGACAGTGAGAAGAAGACGAGGAAGACATATTTAACTCCTCAAGAATGGGAGCATAGGCGCAAGGGTGGCCTTTGCTTCAAGTGTGGTAAGAAGGGCTTAGCTGCAGACTGCCCTAACCATCCCATGGTTATGACCAATACAAGAAAGGTAATCAAGGAGTCATCTGACGACGATTACAAGGAATTCCAGGAATGGAAGGCGTTTAAAGCATGCCAGATGAAGAAAGCCAGTAAGAAGCCGGTTAAGAAAGAAGAGAGTAGCAATGAGGAGGATTTTGCTTAGGGGAGCCTGCCATGGTGTCAGAAACTCCCAGAATTGGACTAGTAGTACAATCTGTTGGCGATACTAATTCTATTTGTTTGCCTTTAACCATCAGATTGAAGAAAACCGAGAAAACCACCATAGCCACCGCTCTAATTGATTGCGGCACAGAAGGCGAATTTATCGATGAGAAGTTCATACTCAAAGAAAACATTTGCATGCACAAACTGGAAACTCCAATACCTGTGCGTAACATAGACGGCACGTTAAACAAAGCCAGAAGAATCACACAGTACTGTGAACTTTCATTCCTTATCAAAGATATCCCTATGCAGAAGCGGTTCTTTGTAACCTCTCTAGGAAGAGAAGACGCTATCCTGGGAATGACTTGGCTAAAGAAAGAAAACCCAGATATCGACTGGACTAGTCAAGGAGTTCACTTAAGGGAGCATACCCTGAAAAAAGCATCTATTGAAGAAATCAAAGACGAAGAAGACATCTTTTACGATGCACTAGAAGAATTAGAAGGTGAATGGGACCCTGCTAACGAAACACTCCCACATCTTCTAGATCCCATCAACGACAATGACGATTTCTATACCTATATCCGGAAAACTGACAACATTTCACAGACACTCGCCCAGGATGCCACAAAACCCAAGAAAACCTTTGAAGAACTCGTACCCAAAGAGTTCCATCAATATAAGGATGTATTCAGTGACGTAGCTAACGGAACTCTACCCCCAGAATGAAAATACGACCACAAGATTGACCTCAAGGAATCCTTTGAAATGCAGAAATGCAAGATTTATCTGCTTAATGCCAAAGAAGACAAGGCAATGAATGATTTCATTGATGAACATCTAGCTAAAGGAACAATCGTTCCTTCCGAATCCCCTCAATCCTCCCCATTCTTCTTCGTCAGGAAGAAAGACAGTTCCCTCCGACCCTGCCAGGACTATCGCTACTTGAACGAACACATGGTTAAGAATAACTATCCCTTACTGCTAATCTCTGATCTTATAGATAAGCTAAAGGACGCCAAGATCTTTACCAAGATGGACATTCAATGGAGATACAACAACATACGTATGAGGAAATCTGGTCAATGGAAGGCGGCCTTCACCACTTCCAGAGGACTTTTTGAACCCATGGTCATGTTCTTTGGAATGTGTAACTTGCCCGCCACCTTCCAGTCAATGATGAATGACTTGTTCGGAGACATGATCCAAGAAGGATGGATTATTATATATATGGACAATATACTCATCTTCTCTAGGGACGACGAAACTCACTGGATCCAAACTCATAAAGTACTCCAATGACTTCACAACAACCTCCTTCACCTAAAACCCGAAAAATGCACCTTTGACACAACCGAAATCGAATATCTCAGTATGATCATTAAACCTGGTTCTGTTGCCATGGACCCTGCCAAATTAAAGGGTATATCTGAATGGAAGACTCCCACGAAAGTAAAGGAAGTTTGATCATTCCTCAGATTTGCTAATTTTTACCGACGGTTTATTGCTGACTATTCATCGATTGCCAGACCCTTAATCAACCTAACCAAGAAAGATGAAGAATTCTCTTGGACCCCAGAACATGAGGAAGCTTTTAATAAGCTGAAGCATATCTTCACATCTTCTCCAATCCTCCAAATCCCCGACAAGAACTCCCCCTTTGCGATTGCTACTGACACTTCCCTTTATGCTACCGGCGCAGTACTACTTCAGAAGAATGATAATGGAGACTGGCTCCCATGTTCCTTCTTATCACAATCATTTAACCCCACTGAATGTAATTATCAGATCTACGATCGAGAATTACTCGCAATTGTCTGTGCTTTGAAAGCATGGAGACATTATCTCCTTGGTTCCCCCTATCCTGTGACCGTACAAACTGATCACAAGAACCTTACTTATTTTAGAGATGTACAAGACCTTAACCAACACCAAGCAAGATGGCAAACCTTCCTTTCCCAATTCGAACTCCAAATCCAACACGTACCTGGAAAAGAACTTATTATCCCTGACTTACTTTCTTGTAGAATGGATCACCTTCCAGATGATAATGTTGAAAAGGACAATATTAGTATTCAACTCCTTCCTGACTCAATGTTTATCAACGTCATTGACACTTCCTTTACAGACAGATTACATATTTCCTCCTCCATTGACCCTGTAGTACATACTGCGCTTCAAGCACTCACGGACTCCTCTATCCCTCCCCCACTCCACTCAGCTCTTTCCGATTGGAAATTGAGCGATGGAATTCTCTTGTTTAAAGGACTCACTTATGTACCTCCCAGAGATCTCTGACAAGAAATCACTTCCCTTCACCATGACTCCCCTACTGCCGGACACCCTGGACGTTACAAAACCCAGGAACTCCTATCTCGCGACTACTGGTGGCCAGGACTAGCCACTTTCGTCAAGAACTTCGTGGACAGCTGTTGCATCTGCCAACAGAATAAAGTAAACACCCACCCACCCACTCCTTCCCTCTCTCTTATTCCCACTCCTATCTCAAATTGACCCTTCACTCACTGCTTGGTCGATCTTATCACAGACTTACCACTATCTGACAGATTCAAATCCATTATGGTCGTGGTTGACCATGGACTTTTGAAGGGGGTAGTTTTCACCCCTTGTCTCAAAACTATAGATGCTGAAGGCGTTGCAAATATTTTCTTTTCTAAAGTTTTCTCTAGATATGGACTCTACAATAAAATTATCTCTGACCGCAGACCTCAGTTCACTTCCAGATTCCAGATCAAACTCAGAAAACTCCTCGGATACAAGAACTCCCTTTCCACTGCATTTCACCCTCAGAGTGATGGAGAGACTGAATGAGTAAACCAAGAACTTGAAGTCTACCTCTGGATCTTCTGCGCTAACGACCAAACCAGTTGGGTGCCCATGTTGCCACTAGCTGAATTCGTTCATGATTCATGCCACCATTCCACACGTGGAACTTCCCCTTTTTACCTCATGATGGGTTATCACCCACATCACCTTCCTGATCTTCATCCAAAATCTGATATCCCTAATATTGAACAATGACTCTCTTTGCTTAATAAAGCACGCGATGAAGCGCTAGCCACTCATGAACTTGCACGTAACACTATGTGTCAACGAATCACGTCTAAATTTGTACCCTTCTCTAAAGGCGACAAAGTTTGGCTAGAAGCCAAGAACCTTCATCTCGGATACCCTAATCAGAAGCTCGCCCCTAAACGCAAAGGACCATTTATTATCACTGACATATTATCTCCCATAACTTATCGACTCGCATTACCTGCACAATGGCGCATTCACCCAGTTTTCCACGCCACACTTCTCTTCCCTTATAAAGAGAATGATACCCACGGCCCTAACTATATTCCGCCACCACCTGACCTTGTTGATGGTGAAGAAGAACACAAAGTTGAAGCGGTTGTTGGACACTGCGGATCTTCATCTAGATGCCAATATTATATAAAGTGGAAGGGATTCCCAAGTTCCGAGAATGAATGGATGAAGGAAGCCAAACTAGGTAACGCTTCTGAACTTCTTACTAACTATAAACGATCACATTGTCTTCTTTGATAGTAGTCGGTGCCTACTACCCTTACAACAGGGGTAATGTTACAGTTCTACTCTTTTCCTTTCACTTATTCATGCTTAACTAATCATTCTCAGACATTCTATTAACTTCTATCATACAATTCTCTTTTCTTTTTCTGATTTGCTGTTTCACTTCTATCTCTGATTCATTTATTAAAGCTCTGCTTTAATTCCTTTATATATACTCTATCTCTTACACTTGTATTCTTTAACTTGACCTACACAGACCAGGGCCTGCAATATACTGCTTAACTCGCACGACTTGTGAATAGGTTCATGCTTTAGATCATTTGTTTCTGTCTAGTCGTTCTTACGAACACCGAGCATAACAGAAAACATGTAAATTGAAGAAGTGCCTGAAAGGGCATCATTTAGGAATTTAAGAAAACTATAGTTCGGATTTGGCTCCTATCAAGTATGGCCAGGGGAACACCTTGCATGTGATGGGAATCAAGATCACGGACAAACTCAGCCTAATTTATTGCACGTACTACTAAGAGTACACAAAAATGTAACAATGTGGACATGAATACTTGCCTGCAATTTCAATACAATGTCTGTCACTGGGTAAAGGGCAGCGACCAGCTGGCTCAAGGATGTAACCCCAGCTTTTATTGTGACTTTGATTGCACTAAATCCCAGAACAGACTAGTGACGAAAATTAACTGACCGATATGATCAGCCGTGAATGAATAAAATCCGTTGTTGTTGAATACGATGAGGCATTTGTGTGCAATGATGCAAAACGTCCTTTGGCAGGGGACCCATGGCTTGCAGCACTGTCATTCAATGCATTATTGTAAAGATGTAACGCATCAGACCTTACCTTGAAATTCCGCTTTAAGTGCCAGAATTCTGTGTGTCAAGGCAGAGTCCTAGACAAATACATGTTTGCAGAAATTGGGTGAGGCCGCGGATGCTTGCGTTGTTATATACATAAAGCAAGATGGTGAAACAGCTGGAACCACCGGGTACTTGAAACTAACATATCAAGGGCGTAGGCGATCATGCAAAACAGCACAGCATTCCTTTCTTGGGGTTAGGGTTCCGAATGAAGACGACAGCTTTCTAGCAGAACGCGTCACTGTTCGTCGCGCTTTCACGATCCATAACCAACACGTATATCTCCTTCCTTTAATTACATTCACTCAAGATGCCGCTCGAGGCAACGATGATGATAATTGACAACTCAGAATACATGCGCAATGGAGACTATATCCCATCACGCTTCGAAGCCCAGTCTGATGCTGTCAAGACCATCTTCCAGACCAAGATTGATTCAAACCCAGAGAACACTGTTGGCGTCATGACAATGGCTAACAAAGGGTACGAGTCAGTTACGTGAGCAAACTACGATTGCTGATGTTTCTTGAAGGCCTGAGGTTCTCGTGACCCATTCGAAAGACATTGGACAGATAATCAAGGCCTTGCATGTAACATCATCCAAAATTGGCGGATCAATAGATATTCCTACTGCAATCAACATCGCTCAGCTTGCCCTCAAACATCGGGAGAACAAGAATTTGCGGCAGAGGATAATAGTCTTTGTGGGATCTCCACTGCAGGGTCAGGGCGCGGATGAGCGGGAAATGGTGAAGCTCGCAAAGAGATTGAAGAAGAACAATGTTGCTGTTGACTTTGTTGCATTTGGTGATGGTATCGAGGAAGAAACCAATGTCCTCAAGGCTTTCGTAGACAATACGGCAAATAGCGATAACTCGTAAGTGTCACCTCGTTAGAATGTGTGCGTAGATTGATGCACCTGGTCTTTTAGACATTTGGTATCTGTACCACCTGGTACACATCTACTGTCAGATGTGATCATTTCTTCTCCAATTCTGTCGGAAGACCGGGGGATACCACCAGAGGCGATGGGAGACGTCGGTGGTGCATCGGGTTCTGGTGGTGCCAACTTTGAATTCGGTGTTGATCCAAGCTTGGACCCTGAGCTTGCACTGGTGCGACGCTTTTTCTGACGTCGAATGAGCAGGCTTTTTGATATTTTCTTATTTAGGCCCTTCGCATGTCCATGGAAGAAGAACAAGCTCGGCAAGCAGCGGAAGAGCAAACACGTCAATCGGCTACCGATGCTCAGCCTCAGACGGAATCAGCAGGAGTAGACCATGATGACGAGGCAATGCTCGCTCAAGCTCTCGCCATGTCCGAACGCAATGATGTTGACATGGGTGAAGAGCAAGACGAAGACATGGATGAAGAAGAGGCAATTGCTCGGGCGATTCAGATGAGTATGAAGCAAGAGGAAAAAGAACAGGGGGGACAGTAGTACTAAATTTACATATTCTCACTTGTATTTTTCCATGAGCTATACTCCGATTTCTCGAACGGTTGTTAGTTTGATGTTAGCACGTTGGCGCTGAGCGTATGGACAAATACTCATAACAACTGGCACAGCCACTTCGACCTCATTCCGAGTCTGTTCGAAGTTTCCTTAAGTTTCTCCCTCGACGTCTTCTTGAAATCCTCCATGCCATCATCACTCGCTGCATCCCAGGAGGAGCTCAAGGCGGCCAAGGTGCCTTTAGCTTGGAGAGACCAGTGCTCAGCGTACGTACTTACTTTACCCTTCCGGTTGAGAGCGTATGGCCCACAATACTGTTGTCCGTGATACTCCAGACTCTTGATACCTTTGAATACCTGTCGGAGAGAAAACTATTATTTACCCTGGACTTGCGAGAATGAGCGCCACGGCTATGAGAAGTGAGTTAAACCTCTACTTTTCTATCTGTCGAGGGTCTGACCGATGCACACCCAACAGGTGCCAATACGATGAGTAGGCATTTCAACCACGTACCTACACGTATGACGCTCATTTTTTCTACAGCATGATGCGGAGGATGAAGAAAATGTCGAAACTGAAACTCCAGCAAGCAGAGTCGGCTGCAGAAGCTGCCGAAACTATCATCTAGAAGACTTTCTTAAGGACGCTTCATGTCAATCATTTTTGAGACATCAAATAATGCAACTAGATCGATGAGTGGTGTGATATGCTGAATGTAGGATGCTATTCTGTGCTGGAGTTTTACACTTTCCTCCCTGTCTCCTTCTCAAACTCTGAAATTTCCTTCTTTACCCTCTCAACGACCTCATCTGGTGTACTACTCTGCCCAAACGCTTCTACGAACTGCCCATTTGGATCCATGAGGTAGACGTATATGGAGTGATCGACGAGGTAGTCACCCTTGGGATCTGCGTTAGGCGGAGTGGAGAAGTAGACGCGGTAGGCTTTGCATGTGGTCTTCACGGTCGCATAGTCACCTGTGAGACCGATGATATGAGGGTGAAAGTCTGTGAGATATGTCTTCATTTGAGAGATAGAGTCGCGTGCAGGGTCAACGGAGATGAATACGGGGCGGAAGATGGTCCCATAATCCTTCTCTGTATTTGATGTGGTGAATGCGTGCCACGGTTGAAATAATCGATGAACACGAACCTAGAGACGTCAAGACTGAGCCAATCTTGTCTAATTCAGCAGGACATATGTCGGGACAGTTGGTAAACCCAAAGTAGACGAAGCTCCACTTCCCTAAGAGGTCTTTATCAGAGAAAGGCTTGTCTTCGTGAGTCGTTAGCGTGAATGGGCCACCGACATGTGGTCGTCCAATGCTTCGAGATTCGAGCTCCTTTTCTGTATGAAAAGTTTTTCTTGAAACACTTTAGGTGGAATGCAGAGAGGCACGTACGCCGTTGTTCGAGGAGTTTTTGCTTCTCATAATGGAAGTAGTAAAATAAACCAACGCCGGTTGCAACGAATAGAGCTGCAGCCTTTGGTGTAAAGACCTGGGATCAGATGCAAGAATGTGAACAGAGAATAACAGGTGAACTGAAGAAGCATACCCCGACAGCAGCTCTATCCCGTGCTCCCGACGTAAAACAACGTCTGCCATGTGCCGTTGCCTTGTTAGGGCGCGTGCACATAGATTGACGCTGGCATTGAATGCTACGACCTGGCAAACAGGGCCGCAGTGACCTGAAATACGTGGATGAGAGCTTGGACATTTTCAGGTCGAAGTTCCAAAAGCAGTCGAGCTTGACAATCGCATCTTCTCAACATCTCTACAGGCTATCTCTGCATCGCTACAATTTACAAATAATTGGATTTTCGCTTGCACACGGTTAATGCTGACGGGACCCGGGTGCTCTCAAATTAAACATGCCGCATCAGCGTCCTGCGTGCGCAGGCTGAAGCGCTGAAGGCCGCCGATAAAGCTTCAACTTGTTACATAATAAATGTATGACTTAGGTCAAACCACGTACAATGCGGTTCGCTACTCTAGCATATGTTACATTGGCAGCTGCCGCAACGCTGCAACCAGTCACTTCCAGCAACATCGAGAAAAGCGCACGTTCCTCCGAGTCCAATAAAACCATCATCGAGGAAGGTAGGTCGCACTCTTATCTTACGACGAACATCGAGTTTAATCTAGCAAAAGGATGGGGAACGGTGAAATGTGAGTACGGACTACTCGCTTTTCAATTGTTTCCTGACGTCAGAAATGATCGACAGCACTGTTTGACAATCCCTCGAAAATCACAGATGCGATACACGGTCAATTTGGTTACCTACTCATTCATGAGGCGCTGCTTACAACCTAACAGAAGGATTTGATTCTTTGTCTACTTCAGTACACACGTGGTGCGATTCGCATTTTCCGGACACGGGAGAGTCTTTTTGGGACAAAATCATGGAGCTCGGTCCAAACGTTAAGGAGTATGCGGACGAACTCTTTCATCACGCCGTGGAGTTGTATCCGTCCGAGAAGCTCACAGAGTTCAGGGAGTCTATGGTCAATGTCACTGCTACTGTCACTGTACTACACCAAGTCTGCAGCGGAGCCGCAGAGGACAGTGGCGCTTCTCTTAACTCCGTAATAGAAGAACATGGAGATATCTTCGTTGTCCTATTCAAAGAGCTGATGGAGATGTTCCCGCCACCCGAGGAGGCTCCCGGTCACGACAACCGTACAATCATGGTCAACACGGCCCTTGACCGCATCGAGGAAGGTTTTAAACAGGTTGCCACCAAGCTCGGAGTCAGCGAAGAACTATTGAAAAGTCACTCTGATTCTCTCAAGTTCGTTGTTCAGCATGTTGTCGTAACCACAGGCACGTCATGAGCATCTGACCGTTCCGGAACATTGACGACATTATATTACATGATGCAGGAGACCTTGTTGAACAGCATCCCGACATTGCCAACACCCTCTTAATCATTGCGGTTGCAGAGCTGTTGCCCTTATTGTTGCCTGAGATCAGCGTATTACTTGAGGGATGGTTTCTTCGCCCACTTCTCCGCAAGTTTGGATTTGGACCGCAAGGACCGATCAAAGGTATGTTTTTGTATATTGTTGCGGTGCTGAGCAGTACATCATTGTGACGTTTTAGGTGGAATTGCTGCGTGGTTGCAACGTTGGATATTTGGTGCCACCATCCGAGAGGGTAGCTGGTTTGCGGTGCTCCAGCACCTAGCCATGATTGGTACAAAGCTTTAAGTGTCTTTGAAGTTTTCAAGTTTCAGCAGTGGTTTGTTTCATGACATCGAAACCCTCGGGGTCTGTTTTATGTTTGTACTTTAGAGACGATTTTTTGATACCTCAAGTGTATTCCCGATTTCCCGTTGTAAATATGCTTGCCTACGAGCATGATGTCTTCATGAAATCAAGCCTAGTGCTGAGCACTTGGACCCAGCTGAGCAGTCCGTGACCTTCCCTCTTTGCAATGAATCGTGTGGCTGACTCTGCTTTAGCGCACATATAGGGCCCATATGCTGTAGGTTGTTTGAATCACATGACTCGTAGCATGCCTTAGCGTAGCGTGGTTGGCAGTTGCCGCCTTAACCAGTGAAAATCGTTTACTGTTCGAATATCTAGTGCCGTCGCACGTGTTAGGTTTTCAACCTCGTACTCAAAAAGATGGGCCTGATACTAGGTACTGGATTCATATATGCTCGGTCATTTCGACGTCGATAGAACGAAAGGTATGAACTTCAATCATCGAGGAAACATAAATTCAGCAGAAGCTACATTAAATATGTAGCCAGAACACAACTAGTATAAGGCTATAACCGTCATGTCTTATATTAGGTCAAGTAGATACTGCAGATTAGCACCAGCTAGTATCGTATCATGAGGTAGAGGGATCATTACTTATAATAGAGAAATATCTAAGTAGGATACGGGTTATCCTGCAGACCCTGATAAATCAAAATGAGTGGCACATCTACTACTATGCAGATGAAGGGAGGGGCGCTGGTGGCGGGTAAAGGTTAGTGGACATATTAGCAGCTACATCGTAAAGATCGAGACCCGTACCCCCCAACTGTGAGGGTAGATAGCCTTGAGTGAGCGTTTTCTGGAGCGATGATTACCGACGTGTGATCACGCGGCAAATAGTTGCTCGATGACTACATCGCCCCGTGTCTGAATATAAACAGGGTGCTCAAAGAGTTGGCTAACGCGTCGGGGGTTTGGGTGTCACGAAAACATGAGTGGGGCGGGCAGCTGCCGCCCGACTCAGATACAACATGAGATAACTGAGGCAGCCAGAACAGCCGATCGACCCATAGCAGTGCTCGTGCTAGGTTGTGAGAGCAGTCCGATGCAGACGGCTGTAGTGACCCTTCGCCAAGCGTGCCGTGCGAGAGAATCGGATTAGAGTGCTTGGAAGGAATGGTCACATGCTGTAAGGAGGCTGAGCGCTGACCTGTTCATGTGTCTTGATAGCGATAAAAGCAGATTGATGACATCTCTGTTCAGCATTGGGCTGGAAAGACGGAACCGGCGAAATTGCGGATATTTTATTCCGGTATCTAACCAATACTGTCGTTGTGATGTAGAAGGAACAAGCGAGTGGCGTATCTTGTCAGAACGCGGGACCACCGACCAGACAGTGATCGGGAGGATGCCGGAATAGAACATGCTGTGCTTACTCTGCGGCCTCCATTCCCTTTCAGTCACGGTCAGGAGCTCGCCGTATTATTGATGGGCTTGGGTGACATCGATGCTAAAGTGAGACTTAGTACCGGTACTACCTGTTTAGACGCACACGACGGCTTGCTGCAGACCTAAGATACTGCTCGTGTGACTATTGCAAGATTGCACACACTGGCATTGATAAACTTGTATGGGCCAGATTAGCTCGCAACCAAAAAACCAATGCATATCTTGATAGAGACCTGAGAAAAAAATAGTCGGGATGAGAATTCTGGGACCTGCCACCCCTTACGGAGTGGGACATCAAGTCAATGTTGCGCCTTCCATTGCAAGAGAGATTACCAACATTATTTTACTGTACTATGTCGTTGGAAGTAAACTAAGGCATTGCGAAGGCGGCATTCAGAGCAGGGACTCTTGGTCGATGATTCAATATTGAATATTGAGGACTCCTGCAATGACCCCAAATGGATGGCTTTGCCTAAAATGGACTCAATACGGGAAGTTGGCATGCAAAGCATCGCCCACAACTTCAATACGTGCTTGTCGGGTCGGTTAAAGAGGCGCAACAACATTAGATTAGTTGCCGTGGTAGGTGCCCGTCGGGACCTTGGCGGTGTACCAAACGCTCAGGTGTTTCGCCACAGAAGTTTGAAAAAAGGGGGATGATTGCTTGCGACGTAATCATAATGGCTAAGAGTTATGCCATGCCGGCTGCAGTGACCACAAAGAATGATCAGAATCTGCTCACGGCTGCCAGGTTGTGGCAGTGGCGCTGACTGCAGAACAAGGTCGCACGACCGCAGACATAATGCAGTCCGTTGAGTTACTGTTAATTTTGGAAGTCGCCTGAAGGCTGAAATATCCATAACTGAGAAAGTAGGCAATGGCTCTTGGCCCGCGCCCTTTGGCGTTTGTTACATGCCAGTACTTGAGATGACAATGATGTGGCAGCAGGACTGAAAACCACTTGTCACCGGCATTTCTGAGCTATGGGAACATTCAAATGTTGTCGACGTGGAAGGCAAGCAATTGAAACCCCGCGCATAACCCAATAATATGGGGAAGATCACGGCGCTCAGGTACATACTCTTTATTTGCCACATTAGGGTGATGTCAACTACATCAGTTCATGTATATCTTGATCGATCACATGCCCAGTGACAGTCGGACATGGGCTACTCCGAGCGCGCGCGTAGCCACGCAGTGGATATGACACATCGAATCATCAGTAAATCAATGAGTCCTCGATATTGTAGCCGCACGAACTGTGCAGAACGCTACCTTCCCAGTATAGTTCACGTCTGGAGAGATCTTGTTCTTGACCTCTGGCATGCTCGAATGGGATATCGGCAAGAGCGCTGTTGCACGGCTCGTCGGATTGGCAAGGGGGTAACTGTGGCCCAGGTCTTCAGTGATCTACGGACTCTGACACAGCTTTGTTTTGTTGTGAATATTGTTTCATTACTAAATACCCTACGTCAACCCTTTCACTTCTCTGAGACCGAACGCACTGGACCTAAGTTATTCACTTTGATATTTGTGGACTCGTACCTGTCGTCCCAGTAGGTCTTTTCTCAACAATAAAATGAGTGTTCTTAACTGCTGGCTTCAAAGGATCAGGCCCAGGACATTCGTCAAACCGGTTGCGCATGTTGGGGAACTGGGTTCGTAGGTCAAGTTTTCAGGTCCACCAGTACTCTGGCTTTCCTTATTAATTGTTTGTTTATCGATGATGGCCTTCCTTGCAAGGTTGCCAAAATTATAACAGGTATATTTACTAAACATTGTTCAATCAAGATCTAAACCTCCCTCAGCTATCGTGGGAGGCATTCCCTGGTGATGGTCATAGATCGGACACAAACGATCCCATTCATCTGTAAAACCGTTCAGCAATAGAAGTACAGATTCTTCACGTATGACCTACATGGCACGGGGCTCACATGTACACCAGTATCTGAGGGACTTTCCGCCATTACCACGGCAAAACCGCTGGATTTGAAGAATTAGGTATTTCGTTCACGGGAAGATTTACACACGTACTCATTAAGGTGCCAGTCAATGTGACTGTTGGTTCAGAGTCAGTATCCTTCTTGACAGCTCGATAAAAATGATGTCGTACCAATGCAAGAACCAGGGGCCAGAATTGTCGGTCACCCATCGAATCACCATTTGTTGCCCAGCGCTCCCAGCGCTGACCACATCGCGACGAACAGGGTTCGCGTAGTTGAAAGTACTGCTGCCCGCGCTCTGTACGACATCAAATGTATGCTAATGATCATGAGTACCAGCCAAACATGCCCTCGAAGTCACGGCGAACTTACCCCATGAAGGTGTATAGGATGCTGGTACAATAAATATCAGTCGAATAAATATCGAATGAAAGGAAGAGACGTACAGGTCCACCTGGACCGGTTATTGCCATCGTCAACTCTACCACTTTGTTGGCCTCGAGAACGTACACACTCCCCTTTGGAAGTAGCTGAGAAGGGTCTTGAGCTCCACTAAGAATTTGCAGTAGAACAGGAATGGTGGGGGATTGGAATGTGACATTATTAACATAGAATGTCAGGTTAGTGACGGTAACCTCGAGGTTGAGGTTGATATCTGCCTTCCCATACTCGGGAATGCCAGGAGCACCGGGATTGATTAGAGCATGCAAGTTTGTCTCTTGCAATGGGTTCGTGGACGTAGTATTGACCGTAGTCGGGTCAGCCTTTGGGGCGCCTTTGTAGCGTAGGATAGCAGAGTTCATTCCGTTGTCGTAGGTCGCATTCGCTGTATCAGGAAGACTGCGCATCCAGTAGTTATCTACTGGCTGGTCGGTTACTAGCACCACAGAGTAGCGCTGAGCCGCAAAAATCTGGAGCTGATCTACCACCAAAGGTTCTGTCAGCACTCCATCCGCTTCGATAACAGTCAAGTTGTGGCCATCGATAGAGAACAGGACATTGGAGTCGCATGACATTTGAACCAGGCGTAAGCGATATCGCCTTTCCGGTCTGACATTAATCACAGCGAGCTCAGACTCGGGACCGCCAGCATAGCGACCGAGTCCATTGATGAGCATAGACTGGGCAACAGGTATCTTGTCACGTAATTGGGGGGCTACAGTATGATACCTAGTGATCCTGATTTAATCGGGCATATCATCCATGATCGTATAACTCACCAGTCGGCAAGCGTGATCACGGTACTTGCTGGAAACACATCATGGTTAGATGGTTCGTATGAACCAATTTCTCGCTCACCATCGTCGATATCGTACATGTATGCCAAAGGGTCTTGAGGATCATAAATTACCAGGGCTCCCCTGAGACCATCGCACTGTTCCATAGGTCAGTCATCTGCTGCGTATGCAAGGCTCGGGTGATACGTGCATATTGAACAGAATAATGACTGTGGTACCAGAAAGTGCCCGCCTGGTTCGAGGCGGAGAAAGAATGCAAAAATGAGTGGTTCGGCGTGATGGGGCATTGTGTAACGAAGGCCGTCCCATCGGCATAGTTCGTCCCATTCTGGGAGATACCATGCCAGTGCTGTCGTGGACAAGGTCAATTTTAACAACATTGATAATTTGACACTACTTACGACAGTGGTAAGCTCGAACATCGAGTCGTCCTTGAGTTTGTTAACTACCTCAATGTCAAAGTGATCACCCTATTGTGAGGTCAGCACTGCCCAACAAGGAGCTCAACAAAAAGTTCACCTTCTGGGCTGTAATTAAAGGTCCAGGAAATGTGCCATCAACAAGAGTTGCTCTGCCGAAGATCAGAAGTGAGCGTTGAGTGCCGTGATAATAGACTCACGAGCGTTGGAAGCCATCGGGAGCGATGACTCTATTACCTATGGTTAATCTGGTTTTGGGGCCATCTACAGCGGGCTGAGACAGTGGGTAGGACTGTGAGCGAGATACTACAGATGCAGCATTAGTTGATGAGATGAGGGAAATGATTAGAAAAAGAATAAACATCGCGATCATTCACGATAGGTGGTAATACTGTTGTTAGCGAGAGTAGTGGAAGTAAAAAAAATTATATCCTGCAGCTTTTATCTTGCAGCAGTAGAGTGTTTCTGTCAGTACATTTCGACTTATTGGCGTGTGATTGCACCGCAAGGTATCACACAGCGCCCCGGTCTCAGCAGTGTACTTCTCCGGGAGTTAGCAACGATCTGTCAATGCGTTCAAGAATGATGACATACCGCAAAACCATGACTCGGGCACAATCCAAAATAACTCAGACGGCAAAACGGCCAACCGACTCCACGTAATGTTAGAATGCCACCACAGCGCGAATCAGCTCTTCATGCACAGGAAAAGAAAAATGACAATCACTAGTGGTGTCCCTTCGTCAAGTACAGCGGCTAGGCGATAGTATCGGACTAGCAATTGCGAGACAGATATGGTCACACGTTATTCCTAGCACTAGTGGAGCGGGGCATCCAACTAAACCTAGACAAACAAGGCAGAGCAGAGCAGAGCAGGTGCAAGCGAGTGTTGCGGATCAGCAGGAGACTCGGCAAAGCCCGAGATCACGTCAGTACATACATGTGTAGCGCACGGCAGCAGTAGCACTCAGACATCAGCATCGTCCTCGTTCCTCCTCTTCAGAGAGCAGTGCAGGCCGGTCGACCAGTCACGTCAGTGAACCGGCGAGTTTTGTTGGCGATTATGCTGATTGTGGTGCATTTACATGGACATATATTGCTTTATATTCCAATGTGACGAAATCCTTTTCTATATGTTACGATATATAACGATATGACAATATCTTCTTCTCACCGGTATTCTGATGTATGTGCTCGTAGCATGTCAGGACTTTGGCAGTGCCGACTGTGTACTGGGCGCTTAGCTGCCTGCACAGAATTCTGAAGATGCAGTGGCTGCCAGTACCAAATACACGACCGCAGATAGGCAGATAGGGAAGTTAGTTTATACGGGGATGAAATCCAAGAGGTCGGAGTCGTTGCGGTGAGACGCAGTCACGATGGCCTGGATCGTGTTCAAAGTCAGGCAGCTACCCAAAAATATCAAATCTCGATTCACACCTTGGTGGTTTATAATTACTTAATATTGTCTGCAAACTTCCTACTAGTACGGAGGAAAGAGATGTTAGGCGGATGAGCTGCCATTTTAGTAGTTCGAGAAATAAATGACGTAGTTTCCCGGAGTTTCCCGGCACCACAGAGTGTTACCGTAGTTCTTCCCTTTTGACCTATCGTCGACGCCCAGCTCGGCATATGCTGCACATATCTTCACTCCTTATCCTTATCGTTCCTTGCACCCACACGCAACTCCATTTCGTAGAACCTTCATCACTCGATATATCGTCGTTGGCACATATCTGTATATATGATATATAATTTTGGCGCATCTGGTCACGTCGCATAAGAGCCGGCGCATGGTCGAACTCGTAAGCAGGTTTCCCGCCTTCCCAGCGGCTCCACCTGCTTGGCACTTGCGTCCGACCCCGAGTTAGCGCTCGGACCAACATAACACAATTAGATCGTGTCACCGACTCTAGCAGAGCCAGACGAGGAATAAACTGCGCATAAATGTCCAAAAATAACACCCCGTCGAAAGCTCAACTGGCCATCACCGCGGCCGCAGAAAATCCGAACGGACACACCTAGTGGTTCGACCGGAACCTTGACTGGCACGCAGATGACCGCACGGAGGTTACCGTTAAACGAATTGTTCGGGTGGACCGAGTCTTACGCAACGATCCTATCACTAGTCCCAATTGTGACCAATGCACCCTCAAAGCTGCAGCGCATGGCATCTACTAGTAAATGGGCTGCTGCCAACTGTGATGACGAGAACACTTTCATCTCTCCTGACTCGATTGAAGCATACCTCGATGCTCCATGTGTCTCAAGAACCGAGAGATCCTCGCTGCGGGCGGAGTTCTTCAACATTGGGGGAGTGCTCGTGCTACTTGGCCTCGACTGGCCCAAATGTTTCTTGATTTTTTGTTTGCACCTGACATGTAGGCTTACGAGTGGTATTGGCGGCAACCTAATACTCTGTAGCTTCTTCAGTTGATGCTGAACGAGCCTTCTCTGGTGGTTGTCTACAAAAGTTTGGGTTCGAACCGAGGTCCAGAATCGAGCAGCAGCAGCACATCGCCAGATATCAAAACCAACAAACTCATTCACGCTATGACTTGGCAGCAGGATAATCACATTCGCAGCATTACAAAGGTGCTACATAAGAGTGGAAAAAATTAATAGAAAAAAGATATGTTGAAGTAAAGTTGAAGGCCTGGTAAAGGGGCGTAAGTCGCCGAAAGAAGCTAAGTTAAAGTTGAAATAAATTACAAGGGTGCAAGTCGCCGAACTGCGGACAATTAATCGGAAGGAAGTCGTGTAAGATGGTAGTTGTTCACGTACCAATGTTTGCAGCAGTCCGAAGTGGATAGAAGGGTCAAATCGGCCATGAATGGTCTCGGGTCATGATGGAGTTGAAGTGAAGGGTGCAATTCGCCGAACTGCAGGTGACGTATCAAAGCAGATTGTATAGTATAGTAGTCGTTCACATACCAGTATTTGCAGCAAGCCATAGTGGGTCGAAGGGGCAAAGTAGGCTACGAACGGTCTCGAGAGGCATGAGAGGTTGCGAGGCTCGTGAAGTCAGCGGACCATGAAACGCTTGCATGTCATGCGGCTGTGCGACTCGTTACAAAAGGCCGCAGCAGGAAGAACGCATTGGGGCGGACCTCTGTGGATCGTCACGCGGGGCATACAACACGCAAGGTGATAGGGATGTTGACAAGTCGCAAAGGTCAGGAGAGTTGGTGAAGAATCTTGATGAGGTCGTGAAGTGTCATGAGAAGTCGTAAAAGGTCGTTAAAGTCGTTAAATCGTGAAAAGTCGTCAAAGTCATAAAAGTCATTAAGGTCGTAAAGTGGGTCGGAACAAGCAGTCAAAGGTTTTCACAGAATGTCAACGGTCGTGGAGACCGGTCGTGTGTGCCTTGTTGTTCTGCGAGTCGCTACGAGGGTAGTAGACATGTGATGTCATGGGGAGCCATGGTCGGGGAATGACAGTGATAGTGAACGTCGCAAGTCAAAGTGAGCCACTGTTATCCGGGTGGAACATGAACGCCCGGAAACAAGAGCCACCATGCATGGTAACGAAGAATATTGCACCTGACGTGTAGGAAATGTTACCAGGTGCTGCATGCCAGCAGCAAAGGGGGGATGGAATACCGAGCGTGGAATAAGACATCGTGCGATGGCAACCTGCGCAACGGGGGAAGAGAAGGATGGTATCCGCGACCAGCAGGAGTGTGCAAGAAAACGTCGTGAGCTTATAGGGGCCACAGGCGTTTGAAACCATGCAAGGGCGACGGAAGGCAAGGGTGGGCTAGGAGATCATGCGGTGCTGAACTGCGGCGCAGAAGAAGAGGGTGATGCCCACGACCAGCCGAAGTGGTACAAGAAGTGTGGTAAGCTCGTAAAGAGCCACGAGCATTTGCAACGCAAGGCGACAGAAGGCAAGGGTGGGCTGAGACATCGTGCGGTGCTTAACTGCGACGCGAAGAGGAAGAAAATATCCGCGACCAACCGAAGTGGCGTAAGTGAGTGTGGTAAGCCCGTAAAGAGCCTCAAGCATTTTAATCCACGCAAGGACCACAGAAGGAAGGCAATGGTTGAGATTTCATGGGGTGCTGAAATGCGAATTGAGACGAGCCTGCAACGACCAGAAATTACTGGAGTCTT
Source organism: Suillus subaureus (assembly GCF_016647635.1). NCBI lineage: Eukaryota > Fungi > Basidiomycota > Agaricomycetes > Boletales > Suillaceae > Suillus > Suillus subaureus. Next base: position 454,354 of record NW_024538586.1, on the reverse strand, counting down.
GCGAGAGATTATCGCAAGGCCGTGGAAATCTCACGCACGATGTTGTCGTCATAAAGGAAGCCCATTATGTTTTGTGGAGGCCGTAAAGGTGGCCCTGAACAACCAGGGCAGAAAATGCGAGGAATCATGTACATCGGTATGGCGTTTGGATCGTGCTGCAAAACGAAATTGCCAACTGCAAATGATTGGAGCTGCGCAAGAAATTATGGGTAAGTCATAGAAGGCGCAATAACTAGGAAACTTTACAAAGATGATGGCACGAGGACGTTTTCGGATACGTTGGAGTGCTGCAAAATGAACTGACGACTGCAAGAATAAACTGCCAAGAACTAGAGCGCGAAAGGGTGGTAAGTATAGTGGAAAGGGCGAGAATTCAGAAAGCCTTACAAGGGTGCTGACGCAAGTGCGCGGGGAATATGATAGAATACTGCAAACAATCGGAGAGACGATGAGCAATATAGAAACGAACCAGGAGTTAGAGATCTTACAAGAATTAAGGATAGAGGAACTTCGTGATGCTGCAAAATGACAGACAAGAACAAAAAATAAATGGGGGTACCACCAAGTTACCCAGGAATGTTGAAGGTTGAAGGTGAAGAGAGAAAAAACAAGACAGGACCAAAGGGGAAGACCGAGAAGTAGAAAGAATGAGAGTATGGGGTTTTGTCGTTTTCTGTATGATATCGAGACTGAGGTGCAAATAGAAACCGATACGATGCAAGTTCGAGAAAATCTGCTGCTGGAAAGATGATAGAATGGAATCTGTGTTGGAAGTAATGTCGCATCAGGATTGAAACTGGGAGGTGAAGGTTGACAGTGGACGTGTGGAAGTCCAGCGATCGAGATGTGATCTTGATGCACCGCCCTGTCAATCCAGTTCCGAAAGGACTCCTCGTCCTTGATACAAGACTCTAGGTGGCATTGCTATTGAATCGAAGATCAAGGTCGAGCTGCGAGAATTCCTTAGACGCGAGATTGGCATTATTCGGGATCCCAGACCAGTGTTCGTCGGTGAACGGAATACAACTCTCAATGAAACCCTGCGTTCGTGGCCCACCGTTAGTGATATCGATACACGAGTGTGCGTCAATCAGGTAGCCGGATTGAGTCGGGGTGGCGGGGGTGACAAAGAAGCATCCGGCGGGTGAGCGACGGTGGTTAGAACCAGGCAGGAAGGGGATGGTGGGATCTGTCATCGGAGCAATGATGACTACCTCATCGTCTGTAGTCTATATCCGAGACGGACACCAGGGAGGGAGTCGAGCCGTAATCGTCAACAGATCCATCTTCAGTTTCCGACAACGATGACTTCGAGTCGGACGAGGTAAACCTAGGGTAATTCTCATTGTCGCAATCGTCGTCGCGGTCGAAGTCGACAATTGGATACTTGTCATCCACGGAAAGTCGCAAGTCCTCATTGACAAACCGAAGGAGGTCGAAGCCATCGTTGTTGACTTCTAGGATTGAATCGTGGATGGGCTGTTGGTGGTCATCAGTCTGTTCGTCGAGAAGTCGGATAAGGTCGAGAATCGCGGACTCTGAGATACCACCAGAGATATGGTTTATAGATGTTTCCAATTCGTCCGTGGAGAGCTGGTGAAGGTCCGATGTAAGCTCCTCATTGGCACTGTACTCATCCTGTTTGGAAATGGAGCTTAGCACGCGGCCCTCGAAAAAACCTTGAAAGATGTCCTTTTCGTCGGCTAGGGAGCATGGACAGTCGGGCGGTGGAAAAAGTTGCTCGTTGCAGCCATTTAGCTTCAGATGCGGGTCGACATCCTCTTGGACGGCAAAAGAACAAGTCTCGTCCTCGAGGAAGTCCAAGTAGTCCCATGTTGGAGAAGTGTGTTTCCTCGCTGGATGAGTATCGTCGCATTCCTCGTCACAGCTGAAGCTATTGTAAAATTCGACTTCCTCATCGATAGACCGCAAAAGATCGTCCATGAGGCGGGAATTGATATCTTGATAGTCCTCCTGCTCTGCTCCGAAGACATGCGTTTCAGCAAGAGAACGGTGATATCGCAAAGGGATGCCACTTTCTGCGCTAAGAGCATCAGCGTACTTGCTGAAATCCACTTGGCCATGGCGACGGGCAATGGGCGCGACGGGGGACATGTCGAATGCTTGAAGAACGATATCTGAGGGAGGATCGAGCTTACTCGCGAGTGCGCTAGCCAAGTCGGACATTTCGACAAGACCATGTCGGCGGTCATCAGGGGAACGTAGTACAGCAGGAAGGGTCGGAGGAAAGGGTAGAGAACCCGGTAGAGTAAGGAAGGCACCGCCCCGAAGCGTTGTACCAACAACTGAGATGTCAAAGTTGTACGATCGAGCAGGCCACTCGCACGCAACGACAGTCATATGATACTCGCAAGTGATTTCGGGGACGTCTACGTGTGGTTCGACGGTCCCCGACAGCAGGGAACTATGAAGAGTTGCCTCTACCGATTCTGAAGAGTAAACTGAGATATCGTCATCGGATTCTTCATGCTGGGGTCCATCTTCTTTCTTGTCGAACAGACCCAAAGGGCGCTGGAAAGACTATATAAGTACCGCGGTCAGCCACCAATGTCGAAAAGAGGCCGGATTACGCACCAAGGGATCGACGAAATTCTCGTCGGCGACGGTTATAGCGATAGTAGGGACTGGAAGCTACGGGTAAAATAAAAATGGTTAATGATGGTGATGATACGAGACTATGTTACATACCTTAACTCCACACTCGTAATCCGCCTCCGTAACGTCTACCTCCCCCAACTGGCCATCACGCAGTTGATCCTCACTTATTTGGCTGGTCACTGCAGTACCGGTTTGGACCATGGGAATCTGGAAGCATACGATGTCAGCCTCATTTGGAGCCATGACGACAGGAGATCAGCCGCATACCACGTCAACGTTGCATGTGCCAGAGGCAACATGCTTGACCAGTTGGCTACTTCCCAACTGGAGCACTGAACAATCGCAGGTCAGAGATGTATCGTATGGTGTGTCGGACGGTGAGCAAAGCACTGAGTCATCGCGGGGCAAAATGACTGGTAGTACAAGGCCGGGCAGCTTGGGCTTGGACATAGTGTCTTTGTGACGACGACGGTAGAAATATCCCACCACGGAAACGATAGCGACTGCGAAGCACACGAGGCCACCTTTCCAAAGATCATAGGTAACGACGGTCGTGCTAGTGGGCGAAATGGTTGAAGGAGTGACAAAAGGCCCCGAGAGGGTGGTGGTTGAATGCACTGCGGAAAGCAACATGAGAGTAGATGTGGGGGCCATAGTAAAGCAAGAAGATGATGGCAAGATGAAAGCAGTACACTGGGCGTTCAAAAGATGCGGAGGCGCATATAAACTAACAAGAATTCGGAGGCTGACAGTACTGCTAGCACTGTCAACCACTGTCAGCCATCATTGCATCGTTATCATATACATACTTCGTCATGGCGTGTCTATCACAACCTGACATCACCGCGTATATGGGTGATATGGATGACTTGCTGGATGTACCAGTAATCGAATTCATGTCATGACACTCTTCATTGCTACCGAACTGACAACGATATTGTCAATGATGGAACGCTCTCGATCCAGGTTCCCTTGCACCTCTTTCAAAGCTGACTCTGAGTCCAATTTATAATGCTGGAAAGGAGATAAGATTCTTCATATCGCACCGATCTGTTGCTACATACCTTTTTGATAATCGACCAATCCGTCATTTGACTCAGCACTTGAAAAGGAACCATACGCCCTTGGATGATGTCGCACATGCGACGCTGTAATTCAGGGGTATTTGAGACGTCCACGCGGACAACAATGAGTTTGGTCGACTCATCCGATACCCCGTATCGTCGGATGGCTTCAGTGATCTAAAGACATTTTTAATGAAAATCAACCAATTATCGAGTAGATAGTTACACGTACATTATTGGTGGGGTTCAGTGCCCATAGTATCTCTGAGTGGACAGTTTTAGTCCGAAGTTGGCCCTGCGCCTCTGACAAGAGTGCCTGGTAAATTGCTGTCTGAAGGTGAAGTGGGCTTGATATCTGGGACACGTTGTCAGCAACAATTCATCAGGACCGGAGTAGATATTCCTACCAGCCGTGCGTCAATGAAGGCGAAGTTGACAGCTTTACGTTCAGTGTTCCCATCAACACCAAGATTTCTAGCGGCCTGAACAATACGAGACCTGATAGCAGCAGCATTTGTCACATCATCGAATAAAGCGACATGAACGACCGCATGATTGAACTGAGAGTAGTAGTATGTCTCCATCGATCATGGCAGTGAGCAAGAACCAAATAATACATACTTATCTTGCATTGCCATCGTAAGCGCTCACCACGACTTCGTTTTCAACTGCCATCATCAAGTCATACATATTTTACGTTCTTGACTTAGGACTACTATTAGTGGTCTGGAGTCCATGCTGGCATGCGATTCATCATGATACCTTCACCATTGTCGCTTTTCACAACATGGTTCGTGCTTCAAGCCGCTGCCGCCCCGGCGGCAGGCTCACAGGTCCTGACTCCTCAAGATTTCAAGCAGACAATCGCAGATGGTGTTTGGTGCGTCCTTTTCATAAGGCACCTTATTTTTTTTTCAACAAGGAGAGTAGGTTCATCGAACATTTTTCCCCATATTGTCGGCATTGTCGTAACTTTGAACCAACATGGAACCGTGTAGTAGACAAATTTGAGAAACAACCTGATCTAGGGATACATCTGGCGCAGGTGAATTGCGCGTTGAATGGAGGTGAGCGAGCCCTCTTAGTTTCCCGGGCCACTGACAGACCTTCTCAATTGTGGAAGACTTGTGCACCGAGAATGGTGTTACAGGATACCCTCAAATGAACCTCTACAGGAACGGGCAGTTTGTAGAGACCTTCACTAAAGATCGCGACTTCGATATCCTTGTAGACTTCCTTCTTCCGCATGCTGAACCTACCGCAAATTCCTTGTCATCCTCAACTGCGGTTGAGCAGGAGGAAATGGCGGCCGAGATCGTTCCTGTAAACGAGAATTCGGTAGTTCAGGTATCACAAGCGGAATCCAACCCTTTAGGAGAGGTGATATCCTTAACTAGTGAGACATTCGACAACTTTGTGGCCCAGGCGCCTACATTCGTCAAGTTCTTTGCGCCGTGGTACGCGTCGATTATAGACCAAAATTTGCTTTAACAATCGTTCATTAGGTGCGGACACTGCAAGAAACTTGCTCCCGTGTGGATACAGGTTGCTCGTCGAATGCAGCACAAGCTCAATATTGCGCAAGTCAATTGTGATGAGTTTAAGTCGCTATGCACGAAGCAAGGGGTCACAGGTTATCCTATGCTGTTCTACTACTCTCATGGCGCAAAGACAGAATACTCAGGAAGTAGAAAATATGAGCCACTCGTGGCTTTCGCTGACAAGGCAGCATCTCCGTAAGGAAACCCCTTCCAGAGTCGTAGGGCGCTTTTTGATGTCTGCTACAGGACCATGCAACCAATAAGTGCTCACGATCTTGACAAAGTTGTTCATGAACATCCTGTTGCGTATGTCCTCCTACTTTCTTCATCAGATGAACATGTTGTTGTACGTACACCGCATTATGCGCCTTGTTTGGTACTGACGATGTTTCAGAGTGAGGTCGCTAAGGACTCTCAATTGCTCCTCGGGTCGCCCCCGGTATTTGTATCATCCTCCAAGGAACTCTTTACTCGCTACGAGATCCCAACGACAGAATCCTGGGCCATCCTGGCATTCAAAGATAATGACCCAAAGGAACCCACCTCAATTTTTAACTCGTCCATTCCTGACACACTTAGTACTTGGCTCTTTGCCAACCGCCTTCCAACTTCCCTCGAGCTCTCACGTGATGTGTTTCAACAGGTAATGAATGCTCCACACAACCCACTCGTTGTGATCGCTGCAACGCCTAACGACGTCCAAAATGATGTATCATTGAAGTTGAACGATATCGCAAAGAAGTGGCGCCTGCGCAAGAGCTATGTTGGCAGACAAGACGTTGTATTCACGTGGATGGATGCTGATCAATGGGGAAGTTGGATGAAGAGTATGTACGGTGTGAAGGTTAATGACCAGCCGAAGGTGGTGGTTGCTGATCATAATGTAAGTAAATTGTAATTCCTGTTCTTTTCATGCACCATAGCTAATAATTGGATAGCGCCTGGTCTACTGGGATAGGGATACTACTGGGCAGCCCATTCAGCTAAACGCAGTCAGCATATTCTCTGCTATTGAAGGAGTTTACAGCAACAAGATACGTTCCAAGCACTCAGAGAATATCCTGGAGCGCCTTCTTCGGGTATGCGTCACTACTAAGTCATTATCAACTCCCTCACTTACAACTCCATACACAAAGGTCTTCAACTCAAGTCTCACAAACACCGAGGGTTTCATTATCGCGCATCCATACATGGCCGTCCTGCTGATTCTTGGATTTTTAGCGGCGGTCGTTATGGCGATCAAAAAACTTTTGGATGACGATACAGATCTGCAGCCTGGACATAGGTACATCAAGGGTGGTCGTCTAGATTGATTTATGGACACTTTTCTTAAACTCAATTGTGAATTACCAGGAGGGAGTCGGCGTGATTGTCGGTAGGCCAGATCGCAAGGCCAGAAATCGAAGCACCAAAACACCCTAGTTTTGGGTTATCCCTTCGTCATCCCATAAGTTACGGCATTATATACACATGATACATGCGTGCTTATTTTCGGAAGTGACAGTACCTCTCGAGTAACACCTGATTCGTAATGCACAACGCACTTCAGATCTTCAGAGCTCACAACTCTACATAAATTTCATTCGGAACAGCTGGAGAACAAGTATTAGCATATACTCAGTAAGCCTACCGAATCACAATTTAAAATCGACACTGGAGCCTTCCCGAGATGAAACATTGTGCAAGTGTACAGTGCACAACAGATAGAATAGTCTGACCTGGACTTAGATATTAACAAAGAAGTTTCATGTTCAGTCTCGGATGGTGAAGGTTGGATTGTCAGCCTACCAGAGCATTTCCTGAAATCCCGGATGCATGCCCTACCAAAGTTATCCAAGCATTTTATCGGAAAACATGGCGCTACATGGACACTTATAGGTGCGCATCTTAACACTATAGTTCGCGTCTAGCCTCTCAGTGTTTGTGCCCATGCAGGAAGGGCCTTAATGCTAAGCAAGCTGAGTATGCTGTGAAGAAATACCGCTCTCATCACAAAGTCGGTGCAGGAATCATGATGGATATTGCTATAATGGATAACTCCAAATAAGTACATGTATTTCATACACTCGCAATGGTCCAGCGGAAGCCGCAAACATGCTTTTTCTTTGCTGCGACCAGTGGCGAGGAGGAGCCTGGAGCGGTTGCTAAAAAAGGAAGGTGGCAGTGTTAGTGGCGTGGGAAGTCCCAATATGAGATCGTCATTTTTTCAAATCTAAGAATTTTAACAAAGTAACCAGATAGGATTGTAGCTAGGTTCAAACGGAGGCGATTCCACTACTTTATGTGTAAATCAGATGGGATGGAGTGATGTAGAAAGTGACCTCTGTTTGTGCTGTGGCAGAGGTTGGTTCTTTCCATTTTGCACTAGGGTATGGGTGAAAACTCTTCGAGCAGTTATTAACACAGTTAATTAGCATGTCGCTCGCAGGGAATTATAACAAGCAAGTTATTAACAAGTTTTTAACAATCATGTGACCAAAAATTCAAAATTTTCACTGAGTTCTCTACCAGTTGGTCCACTTGGCATCTGCATCCTCCAGGTCACTAGGTCCATCACTGCTGTGGCTGTCATTTGCTAGAGCCTGGTCAGCTACACTCTCATGTTTATCTGACAAGATCCTTGTCACAATTGGTGCATGGATATCCACTTCAGCCTTGACCTCAAAGGCTGAATCTTGAGCTGGCACAGATGTGACTGCCTCATCCAGCCAAGTATATTCTTCATTGAGCATCTCTTCCTCTCCATCAGCAGTGTCCACAGATAAATAGCTCCCTGTTGATTCATGCTTTTCTGTCTGGTCCACACTGGCAGGGGACTTAGTAGGAGTAGAAATTACAGACTTGATGTCGCAGAATGCAACATCAGGCCACTGTCTTTCTGCGATTTTCTGTGCATGGTTAGCTCCAGCTTGAATCAGATCAATACATGACTAACCTCAGGATCATACATGTGCCACTGCCAAATTTGTGTCATATCAACAAGGGTGCAGACTGTTACGATACGTGGTCGGACCCCTATCTCTTTTCTCACGCTTCTCTTGTATTACGTCATGACCGCACCCAGTTGTGCCATCACTAGACCAATCTCCTTCCATATCTGTACTACAGCACGACCGCCACATGCCATCGCTAGCTGACTCATTACTTATCTCTGACTCATCGCTTATCTCTGACTCGTCATCGCTTATCTATGACTCGTCTTGATGATGAATACGTACCTGCCCTAAAGTAGGCTACATCTATATAAACCAGGCCCTGTACTTAGATAGACTTCACTTTAATCTACTAGGTCTTACCTGAACTATCCTTTGCTTAGGACCTCCAATCCTAAGTCGTCTGATAACCGATATTCAAGCTAGAGACACTCTCTCTGACTTGTCTTAAGAACCTTACATTTGTAAGGACACGATTCGACTTTAGGCGCACTCTTATCGAGTACCTATCGTCATGCCTATCCTAGTCGACTTACGGTTTACCGTAACAAAAGATTAAAGTCTTCTTTGACCCTCTCCATCAGAGAGGTTACAGAAACCAAGAACTCAGTGAGAGAATGATAACGTTCCCCTGAACCCAAAACATCACTCGACCAAACGTCAGGATGTCTACAGTCACCACTTCCCCAGAATTGAAGGCCGGAGCTCCATCTACCTATGATGGGAGTCCTTCTCAGGCCCTATGATGGTTGTATGCGGTTAAGGCATACTTCGCGCTTAATGCTACGATCTATAACACCGACGATAAGAAGGTCATCACTGCCCTTGCTTACATGACAGAAGGAAGTGCTATGGGATGGGTGCTGACCTTCTACACCGAAGTCGACAACTCCGTCGCTAAGACCTACGGGACCTTTGTGAACTTTGAAACTAAGTTCAAAGAGGCCTTCATACCGGCCGATGCCACCGGAACCGCCATGAACAAACTCCAAATGTTGAGACAAACAGGCGACCTCACATCCTACATCGCCAGCTTCAAAACGCTTGCTGCACAAGCCTCCGTGAAGCAGGACGCCGTCCTCATCACGTTCTTCAATGATGGGTTGAAGAAAGGAATTGTTAACTCTGTCTATCAGATGGAAACCATTCCAGTAGATTTCGACAAGTATGTCGCCGCCATTATTCGGCTAGACAGTAACTACCAACGAGGGGTTGCGTACCAATCAAACCATCGTACCACCACCAGACTGTCAGGACAACGATATGTACCCAGACCCTCCATTGATCGACATGACCCAAACGCTATGGAGGTAGATCAACTCACTGAAGTCAAAAGAAGCGACCACATGAAGAAGGGTCTTTGCTTCACGTGCCACCAGAAAGGGCATATGACCAGAGCATGCCCACAGAAGAAGAAGATCCCTGTTCGCAGAGAAGAAATGAATGACAGTGAAGAAGATACAACGATCCGCCGCCTTGCCGAGGATTTTTAATGTGGAAGACAGGATCGACGTCCGTATCTTCCAGTGTACCCGTTAGACTTGTACAGAGTATTGGAATCAGAAAGGAACTCCGCATTCCCATTTCCCTTATGTCAAAGACACGTCTGAAAACCATTGAAACAACTGCCGTTGTTGACTCCGGCGCTGCTGGAACCTTTATCTCGGAAGAGTTTGTCAAAACTCATAATATCCGAACGCATGAATTGTCAAAACCATTTCGGTTACCACCGCAGATGGGAGTTTTGTGAGAGGAGGCGCTATCACCCAATATTGCGTCCTTATCGTCAAGATAGATGAACGATCCATGATAGGAAAATTTAACATCACACAACTAGGTCGGCATGACCAGATTTTGCTAGGGATCCCCTGGCTACATGCTATGGACCCAGTAATCTGATGGAAGGCGGAAACACTAGAACTTTCCAGAACAGAGAAGAGCGACCAGATCGAGGAGGAAGTTGACAGAGAACGCAAGAAGAATAGACTACCTCCCCTCTTTCATAAAGAGGCAAAGAAGAAAGAACCAAACCCAGTTGTAGTGCTGCCGAAGGTGCCTCCTAGGGAAGCGGTTAAAAAACTGCCATCGTGCGCCACGATGGAAGAAGTTATTGACGAAGAAGCGCCCTCATCAGTGTTACCTGACCTAGACCCCATACCCGATGACAAAGACGACTCCTTTGACACAAAGGATGACGTATGGACAACCGACTACGCACCACCCATATGGGAAGTCTCCACTTATCACCTAGAAGATGACGAATTTTTGGTCAAGTACCCCGCCGATGCTTCCGAGCTCTGGGTAATCACCAATATCTCATTTGACACTCCCCTAACGAAAGACGGAACTAGCACCATGGAACAACGACCCAAAATCACACCCCTGACATGGCCTACTGAATATGTTAAAACCAGTAACAAAGCCCAGCAGTTTGCATTAGCCGCTGGACTTGAGCAAAAGAAGAAGTCATTCGAAGAACTCGTCCCCTCCTATCTTCACGACTTCGCCGACATCTTCGCAAAAGACGGTCTGAATCAACTACCACCGGAATGACCCGGTATAGACCATCGGATAGAGACCAAACCGGGCTTTATTCCTAAAACGTCTAAGGTGTATCCGTTATCTGAGAAAGAGCAGACAGCGGTTAAAGCATTCATTGATGAAAACGTTCAGAAAGGATTCATCTCCGAATCAAAGTCACCGCAAGCTAGCAGTTTCTTTTTCATAGGAAAGAAGAGTGGCAACCTCCGCCCTTGTCAAGACTATCGGTATATCAACGAATGGACGGTTAAGAACGCCTATCCCCTCCCGCTACCACTTTCCTTGATTGCATGATTACATGGCGCCAAGTACTTCACCAAGATGGACGTCCGTTCTGGATATAACAACATTCGTATTCATCCAGATGATCAATGGAAGGCCGCCTTCACTACGGAATATGGTCTCTTTGAACCAAATGTCATGTTCTTCGGTCTTTGCAACTCCCCAGCCACCTTCCAGGTGTACATGAATAGAACGTTCCAGCAGGAGATTAATGAAGGATGGCTCATCATATACATGGATGACATCCTAATATTCTCAAATGACCTCACCTCTCATCACGAACAAACTTGGCGCATCCTTGAAAAGATCTGGAAGGAGCGACTCTTCCTTAAACCTGAGAAGTGCACATTCGATGCCCAAGAGGTGGAGTACCTCGGAATGATCATTTGTCCCGGATGTGTAGCAATGGATGATGCTAAAACTAGTGGCATTTGGGACTGGCCCATACCCACTACCGTGAAAGAAGTTCAGTCATTCCTGGGTTTTTGCAATTTCTATCGAAACTTCATTTCCCATTATTCCGATATTGCTAGACCGTTAATCGATCTCACCAAGAAAGATGCCAAGTTCCTTTGGACAGAACAATGCATGTCCGCCTTCTCCACCTTGAAAGAATGCTTTTTGAAGCAACCAGTCCTTCGGAATCCTGACCCCGCCAGACAGTTCGTGGTCGCTACCGATGCATCCCTTGTCGCTACGGGTGCAGTACTGCTGCAGACCGACGACAACGGTGTCTACCACCCATGTGGATATTTGTCTCAGACACTGAACCCCGCGGAACAAAACTATCAGATCTTTGATCAAGAACTTCTTGCAGTTATTCGCGCGCTAACCGAATGGCGCCACTACCTGGAAGGAAATCCCCACCCCATCATCGTCTTCACCGACCACAAGAATCTCCTCTACTTTAGGACAGCCCAGAAATTGACTCGCCGCCAAGCTCGATGGCAGCTAATTCTGTCATGCTACGACATCGAACTCCACCACGTCGCAGGAACTAAGCTTGTCACTCCTGATGCCCTTTCCCGTCGCTCTGATCATGGATCGGATTCTTCTGATGATAATGCCAACGAAACCCTCCTCCCAGATTCCATGTTCATTCGACTTCTTGACGTCGAACTCATAACCACGCTCATGAACCCTGACCCCTCCGATCCCGACCCCATATTCACTGCTGCCTCCAATGCGTTGGACGGCCTGTCTCTCCCTCCTATGAAATCTGCTCTTATGGATTGGAAAATCAACGACGATATCCTCTACTACAAAGACCGCGCCTATGTCCATCCTGCCGGACGGCGCCTTATTTTGGAACGATGTCATGACCACCCTACCACCGGCCACCCTGGCCGCTTTAAAACTGAAGAACTGGTCAAACGCAATTTCTGGTGGCCCGCTATGGGCACCTACATTCGTAAATATGTTGAAGGCTGTGCCCTCTGCCAGCAAATGAAATCAGATACACACCCGATGACCCCTCCCCTTGTTCCTATTCCCTCCGTTGCCGCTGCACCCTTCACTCAGGTCTCCATTGATCTCATCACTGACCTTCCCCCCTGTGCGGGTTTTGATTCTGTCATGGTCGTGGTAGACCATGGGCTTACGAAGGGGGTAATTCTCATCCCTTGCACTAAAACTATCACTTCCGAAGGGGTCGCCAACAAATTTTTCAAATATGTCTACCGACGATTCGGCCTACATGAAAAAGTCATCTCCGATCGTGGCCCACAGTTCATATCCAAGTTCTCTCAAGCCCTTGCCAAGCTCCTAAAGTACGACATAGCAGCATCAACCGCTTATCACCCCCAGACTGACGGCCAAACCGAATGACTCAACCAAGAACTGGAAACATATCTCAGAATCTATTGTCAGAATAACCCCAAAAATTGGGTAGAGCAACTCCCCATGGCAGAATTCGTACACAACCACCGGAAGCACAACTCTCACAATGCATCACCATTCTTCCTAATGATGGGATATGAACCACGAGCCCTTCCACACACCCTTCCTGACTCCGCAGTCCCTGCAGCAGTGGATAGACTCCGCTTGCTCCAAAAGTCCAGAGAAGAAGCACTCTCTTGCCACAACCTCACTATGCAGCGTATGGCAGAAAGAACTCACAGACAGAAGTACCATCCCTGGAAGATTGGAGATAAGGTTTGGTTATCCGGAAAGAACCTGATCACGCAGTTACCTTCATGGAAGCTCGCCCCCAAACGATATGGCCCTTTTCCAATCACTGCCATTCTATCCCCTATCACATTCACACTCCGACTACCACCCCAATGGAAGGTTCACCCCACGTTCCATGCTTCCGAACTATCGTCCTATCATGAAACAGAGGTTCACAGGCCGAACTTCCACGACCCACCCCCTGATGTCATCGATAACGAAGAAGAATATGAAATTGACGCAATCTTATCGCACAAAGGGATGGGTAAACGAAGACGCTATCTCCTATCATGGAAAGGATATTCGTCTGCCAGCAACAAGTGGGTCCCTGAAGAAAATCTCTGTAATGCCTCCGATATCCTTGCCGCCTATAAAAAGACCCATGGGTTGTAGACTTCCCAATAATGTCCCACATCGAACGACTACGTCTTTGCATTCTCCGCATTGAAGAACTTACCGCTGCCATGAACACTGTCGCTGAAGGAAACGCCCATCCCTTAACGCTCTTAGATTACCAGAACGCCACCGCCGCTAACCTTGCGGCGCAACACGTGTCCTCCCCCATAGCCTCACCGCCTACTTCAGACTCTACCTTAACCCTTACCGACGACTCTACTCTCACTGACTACTTCTCTGTCATTGATCAAGTCGAAACTAGCGCTTTATTTGAATCCGCTATCACCTCCCAACAGTATGCTATTGAGATAGACCGCCTCCTTGGGGAAAGAGGAGCAATCTCTAGTGGCCTTATAATCAGAATTATTAGAGATGCCAGCCTTATCAACCATACTGCCGCCCTTCTTGATGATGAGCGTCATCAAACCATTTTTCGTCACCTTCATATACGCATTCGCAACACTACAATCCACCTCTTACCAGAAGAAACAAGAGATGCCATCAGAGAAGCTATCCACATCGTCACCGAGTGAATCGCTCTTAACCCTGTTGCATGACCACCTTCTCCCCACATTGCCATCCCCATACCACCACCTGTCCCTGTCGCAACTACCATGGAGCATCAGGATGATAATATCCCTCCTATTGCCATACTTGATGTACCAACTTCTCCTTCTCCTGACCCAGTCGTACATACCGCTCAACGACTCCCACTTAAATGAAGATCCTCCCGCCTCGCTGCTAAACAAGCCGCCTCCGTCTCCCCCACTAAAGCACCATCTAAACGATCACGATCACCTTCCCCCCCAGACCAGTCCTTGTCCGTCACAATCGTAAAAACGTCGCCAGTAGATAATGTCGTATGTTGTAACTGCCACACTGCTGGTCACTGTCACAAGAACTGCCCCGCGTATTACTGCAGAGTTTGTAAAGAATACGCACCGGGCCACCTGTCGGTCTTTTGCAGAGAACTAAAAGGGGAAGCGGTTATCCCTTTAGTATGGACCGACGTCGGTTTCTACAACACACTTGCCCATTGGGAGATTGAGCAAGACGCTATCGCTCACGCTGAGCAGATGGTGCAAACTACTATCACGGAAGAGCAAGACGACCTTCTTCACTCCAATTACAATGCGGACCCCATCTACTGGGCTAACCAGGATATGTGAAGTCGGTGACTTCATTGCTAAACGAGGGGTAATGTTACGATACATGGTCGGACCCCTATCTCTTTTCTCACGCTTCTCTTGTATTACGTCATGACCGCACCCAGTTGTGCCATCACTAGACCAATCTCCTTCCATATCTGTACTACAGCACGACCGCCACATGCCATCGCTAGCTGACTCATTACTTATCTCTGACTCATCGCTTATCTATGACTTGTCTTGATGATGAATACGTACCTGCCCTAAAGTAGGCTACATCTATATAAACCAGGCCCTGTACTTAGATAGACTTCACTTTAATCTACTAGGTCTTACCTGAACTATCCTTCGCTTAGGACCTCCAATCCTAAGTCGTCTGATAACCGATATTCAAGCTAGAGACACTCTCTCTGACTTGTCTTAAGAACCTTACATTTGTAAGGACACGATTCAACTTTAGGCGCACTCTTATCGAGTACCTATCGTCGCGCCTATCCTAGTCGACCTACGGTTTACCGTAACACAGACTTGTTGATGATTTCTTGCAGGTGTATTCATCTTCATGAACACAGACATGGTATGTTCTTCTGGTATGGAGGATAGCTTGATTGAGTAGAGCTTTTGGGCTATGCACTGGAAGTAGAAGTCAAATTAGTGATTGTCTGTTGTACTATGAGGAACAATTCACTGCAAGCATGGACCCTTCCGAAATTTTTGTCAAATGTGTCCAGTATGAGAGCATGTTTTGCCCTTCCTCCAAAGGTGTATCGAAAGGATACTGTCCTTTCACATAGCACTCAAATTGATGGACAAATGATTCCTGAACAAATGCTGCTGTTTTATCCTTGAGGACTGGGTTATGTTGAGACTTGAATTTGGCTTCAAGCACAACTTTGAGGTACTTCACAACACGTTGATAAGTAGGTGACTTGAGGACATCCTCATCTGATGCTGAACATGACTCAGAGATTCAATGAAGCTTGATTTTGAGAGAGAGTGGATTATGAAGGATCATGCTGTGCACATAGTCTGTCCTGTGGATCAGCACGAGCATTGTGAAGATATAACTGCAACTTATGAGGATCCAAACATAGGGCAGCAAGGTAGCAGTCAGCTGGTCCATCTTGAAGTTGCTCATGGAAGTGAGAATTAACGATGGTATAAATCTGACCCATTTCTTCAATGGCAAATCCAGTTGAAGTGTCTTCAAAAACTTGCTTGATGCAGCCACATATGGCTAGCCAATACTTGTAAACATCGGCTGGATTAATCTGCATGGATTCAAGACAGACAATAGCCTTGGCAGTGGGACCCTCAATGTTGATAAACTGGCCAAGGTCAAGCTCAAATTTCATCCCACTAGCACTGCCTGACTTGAAGAGGCTTGCTAGCTCTGCCTTCTGCATGTGAAAATAGACATGATCAGCGACACATAACTTGAAGTTGACACAGTAACAGTGTGTACCTTGCCTGGAAATTTGACATTGCCTGAGCCAACAAGATCCCACAGTGCTGGGAGGCACTGCTGAACTGAGATACCAGCTGTGCAGATGGTAGCAAATCATGTCTTGCGATGCTTTTAATTCCTTGAGCAATCCCTTTTTGCAGAGTTGATGGTGGTAAGTATGTTTCAACTGGGGGTGAACAAGTGAGCTGGAAGCGAACATCAGAACATGGTGCAAACTGGTAAAAAGAATGAACTTACATGACAGTCAATGATAGTGTACCTGAAATGCATGTGAGTAGTATCTGTGTCCTCTAAAGTGGCGATAAAAGTGGAGACTTCAATGGACGAATGTAATGCACAATGGCATTGATGGCAAATAGATCACATGAGTGTGAATCTTCCTGATGGGTGACTTCAAGAGTATCCCAATCCAGTGGAGCAGGTATGTGGTGACAGCCACCAGTTGGTTGCATCCTTCAGAAATTGAGGAACTGTAGTGCCAAATGAATCTCCATAGCAAATTTTGTGTGGTCAGTTGCATCAATTGCACAGGAATCCAAGGGTTTGATGCTGGCAATCCAGGAATAACCCCTCTGCAGCATTTTGAAGACACTGTGTCTCCTGTGTGGAGAGATAGGTGCCCTGGGCACAGTCACAATATGCCACCAACAGTATAGAGACAAAATATGTCTGCTCAAAGGTATGCTTTGACACTGCATCCTTGCCTGCATAGATAAAATCAAGCATCATATTTAGATTAGTATCACTTAACCATTCCCTGTGTGCAAAGTTCACGAGATCATGGATCAGGGCCCAATCACTGAAGCCTGATGTTGCACCCAACCAGCATAATCTGTCCATGGAAGCATGGAAGGTGCATGCCATGGGATTAGACTCCCATTTTGTCAGGAAAGTCTCTGCACAATGCCACTTTGATTGGATATTGAGTAAGGCAGGGACTTCGAGCCAAAATGTCAGAATCCAGAAAGGAAAGCGTTGTTCTGTGTCAGTGTGACCATAGAGTACAGATCTGCTACCAGCAGATTTTGCGTGTGGTGCATGGTCCAGGAGGTGCTATAAAACCTCAGGAGTAGGTGTAGTGTGTGTGTAAAGGTAATAGGGATACAAGTTTTCATGGTGTGGGTCATCATTACTGAAATACTGATGTAAAGATGAGGAGGGTTCTGTCACAGTGGGGGATGGAAGTCGAAACAGTAAAAGAGACAACACAGACATATTTTTGTCTGGAAAAATAATAGACCACATGTGGTCTGGAATGGCAAAAAGTGAGTCCGAGTCATTGTTTTCAACCATAACTGCTAGTGTCTGACAGGTGATTGATTCAAAGAGCTTAGAGAAAGTTGGAAAAATGCCATTGCAATACTTTGCAGTTGTTCTCACTGTCTTCTTTGCATGATTTGTATGATTTGCACAGTGCCGAGAGTCCAGTCAATAATCATCAATGATCAGGGGAAGGCACAAAGGCTGGACCCTCGCACACAGGGGTCACTTGACTTATAGCACTTTAACCCCTCCAGTGTGGCACCCATGTTATTAACACTGCTAATAAAAAACAAGTTTTCACCTGTACCCTATTTTGCACTGTATTCAAAATGAGTGATTTTTGGACATTAAAGTCAAGATCCACTCAGATCCCATCGACCTATCAATATAAAAACTTCAATGTGTATAAAATACACCATTCTGAATCTACTCCAGGTGTTTCTATGTCAATAGAACACTACCACAGCGTGCTATTCACGATTCATGAGTGCAGCGTGACAGTCAGGCTAAATCAGGAAATCACACTATCGGCTTGGTTGAGTCTCCGCTTTGTCGTATTTGGCAGAATCGGTGGCGTTGGAACTCATTCGCTTAGCTGTCGGACTTTGGTATCGAAGTGCCGCGCGTGACATAGCGTGACGAAATTGTACATTTCTATTGCATGTTCGACATCTCAACTTCCGCTGCTGCCGCTGTAACAAGCTCACAACAAAATTCAAAAGATTTTGTTGGGCCCAATGCGCAGAGACCTAAGGTATACACCAAAGTAGATCTGATCCAAATATATGTTGCTGTGATATTGTTATTTAGCAAAGAGTGAAAATTGTGCATTTCCCGCCGAATGGGACGGAGTGAAATTTATTTAGTGCAAATGTTCACATCGGCTAGTACTTACCTGCACATTCTGCTTCATACTGAAAGCCGTGGCTTGAGGGCCCGGCTCAAGCTTGCAGATACCTTGAGCCCTCATGGGCCCTACCCTCAAGGCCCGGCCAGGCTTGGTCCATGGCCTGAAGCGGCCTTGCACATCAGAGCTATGTTTCCTATATTTTGCTTCGTCGCATCTCCGTTTGTTAGCGCTTTTGTCTACCCGCCCCTTTCTCATTGTCTATTCAGACTCATGGTCTGCTGACGTCCCTGAAACTTGTTCCGAAGGACTGTACTCGCGATCCCCACAAACCAAACATCTCGCGCTTTCGTAACATGATTCGTTTGGTTTTCATTCTTCATCACTTGTATCTTGTAAATCAATCATTCTTTCCACTCGAACTGTCACTGACGCTAACTTCGTTACTATGTCGAATTTGTACCTCCGCAACGTTGAAGATTCAATCACTCAGCTCACTTCTATGGTACAACTCCAGTAAAGTCCGTTTAGAAGGCTTTGACTCTTGATACTAGTCTATGCATTGACAAGATCATCGACTCGTCATTAGAACCAACGGTTACACATAAATATGACACCATAGCTTGGCTCTGCTGCGAGCGGCTCTTCGTGTTATACTTAGGACGAGAGAATACTGTGATGGTGGACATGAATAAAAGGCGCTGCAATGGCTGCACCACATCGCCTATTCGCACGTAAACCAATGGTACGAGGCCGACTTCAAAAATAACGAATTGGGAGCAGGTCGGGTGGGGGATAAAAAAAAAGTATCGATAAGGTGGGAGGCTGGCTTACTATTAGAGTTCCCATAATCTACATAAGTACTGTCCATGATACTGAACTCAGTTACACCTAGCCCACTAACGCACATGCCGTGCCAGAAGTCTTACACACAGAAGTTTGTGTCCACCACACGGACCACTACGACCATCACCACGACCCCGACCTCAACCTCGATCACGACCACGACAAAGACCACACAAGCTCGATCTGCAAATTACGGGAAAAATGGGAACCAGAAACTGGTACGTGCTGTAGAGTTGTTCACTTATACTTCCTCATATTTCCGGCCCCGCAGATTGGTGCAGGCACTACCGGCGGGTGCTGGGTGAGAGACATTTTTCTTTCCCCCAGTCTATGGCTGACAAGACACAACACGCAAGTCTGAGTGTCCAAAGGGTGCTGTACCGTCTGGGGCCGTTATAGGTGGCCAGAGAAATGGCTTGACCCTTTATATTATACGTGTTTCGTATGCGGTGAGCTAAATAAAATTTCTCGGTTCGAGTAGTCTGTCATATGGTGGACAACTGTCTAGGGCGGTTGTTGTGAGTTCTGATACTATCGTTTTTGTCAAAGCATTCACCTTACTGTCAAACAAGATCCCAGCGGGGCTTTTTCACAGAATGAAACGGGTGTGGTGTTTGGCTATGGTGGCAGAACAATCACGGTGTGTTTACTCCGGCATCTTGACCTGCGCTGTATCATAAATTCATTATCAGGGCAATAATTTTCAATGCCTCACAGGAAGTGGGACTTCTTTTCGCTGGATTACTGTTAGTGGCCCATGCACCTCCGATAAAGTGGGAACCAACACCGCGGTGGTGCAGTAGGTCTACCTGATGCAGCAGTATAACGTTCCTGACATCGTATCTGAACATACAGGGGAGGGTGGGAAGCGGATGGAACAGCACTCTTAATCGCCCAAGTGTCTATGACCAGTGGCCTTAATTGTGGCAGAGTCAAGTGGAATGACTATGGTCAGTGGGTACTCGGCGCTTCTGGAACCTGATTTTAACTGCCCTCTCTTGCAGCTTATATCGCAACTACCAGTGGTGAACAGAAATTCGAGACCTATGCAGTTCTTGCATTCGCTTGAAGGGTGTTGTAAATTTTCAGCTCATGCAGCAGCACTCACGAACTTCTTGAAATGTTGTATCACCAATAGCTGTCTTACTTGTCAGTTTGAAAGTTACTTTTTTCGCTTGTACATTTTCATTTACCACGAGGTCTGGTATACACAAATTGGGGGAAGTTCATAAGAACCAATCATCGCCAGCTTGTTGCCAGCATGCAAAACTACAGGGTCGAATCCTAATGAACAAGGCTCACTGCAAACGAGAGTTCTGCCAGACCTTCCTACTGACTACCTTGCCCAGTGTGCCCGAGTACACACGAAGTTGATATAAATTGCACAGCACCGAATAAAGCAGCCGACGACATGTGCCACGGCTGCCCACTTATGCGTGCATCACGGATGGTTCATGCATGGCTGCAGTGCAGTTGGACACTCAATCTTCGTCTCAAGGCGGAACACGCAGGAGCCTCGAGGCAATCATTCCTTCTTGATGCCTCCTCTTAAGTACACCAGAGCCTCAAGGCTCTGCGTCAGCATCCTATCTCCAACTCTCCTATCATGTCACAGTGGGAATCATTACCAACATGGCTGCAAGTGAGTAAATTGGTCGTCTACTCGGTGACTGTTGATGTACTTATTGTGGCTCGAGAATCAAGTCAAACAAATCGAACGAGGATCATTATCGTCGCTCAAATTGCTCAATCGCTCAATCTCTTCTAAAGGGTTCTCTGATCATCTGCGTCCTTACTTTCAAACTCTCATTCCTCTATTTTTCGTTCATCTTGATCCAAGGCTCGTTCCCCATGAGATCGCTTCAGATTCTGCACATTCAATTATGCTCGCTAAGGTGTCCATCATGGGCATTAGTTGCCTGTGCGGAGAGAATCAAGGGGAATTACGCGGTGCACCCCAATTTCGTCAGAAGCTGTCCGACGCTATACACTCACATTGGAGTGGGGTATCTGCATGGGTTCAATTTTTCTACCATAATTTCCTTGTCCCGCGGGATGACCCAGTCGCACGCCTACACAGGATCTACAGTGTAACCTCGCAGGAGGCTGCCAGCACCTCAATACGGTTCATCTATGTGGCTAGCGTACTTCCTGGTGTTGTTGCACATCTCTATCGGACAACACCAAAGATAGAGCGAATCATCATGGAACTCTGGTACTTGGTGACGGACATCAAACACGAATATTGCATTGTTGGTCCATATCTTCGCCACTGGCGTCAGGACTTTAACATGCTTCGCGCATTCATGGCCCATATAGTCACCTCGTGCGTGTACTATGAGCCTCCTAGCACTCCTCTCCCGCCTCTGACATCGCTCATCGAAGCCGCTGGAGGAAGGACCCCTATGGTTTTGGCTGCTCTCAAATGCCTACGTTTTGCAGGAAAGGGAGCGGCTCAGAGAGACTGTGACATGGTCAAGCATGACCTCGATCTTAGTCCCTTGAATACTCTCTCGTTGACGTGCAAGCAAACGCTCATCTTCATGTTTGCTACAAGCCAGGCGGACCCTATCATTCGCGAACTCTTTCTCACACATTCCTCGATACGCACGGTTCTTAACACGCTGGCCGGAATAGGAACACGTCCAGGTACAGAGCCTGACTTAGATCCTACCAATGAGAGTTTCTGTCAAAAGACTACGACAAAGCGGGCTGCCATGGCTATTGGCCATCAGTACATCTCCTTCGTGCTGGCGTGTTCTAATAATCCCATTGAAACTGCTTGCCATGCCCTTCGTTGTCGTCTTCTGGAGGTCCTCCTACGGAACTGTGTATTCCCCTCGGAAAATCGCTTGCACAAGTCCAGATGGTCGGATTACGACATCAGGATTTTTGAACAGTTGGGAGGGACGCTAATTTATGAGAGGGTTGTTCGTATTGCCTCGATATCCATGCAATATATCGATTCTCAGCGCCTTTATGTGCATGCCATGCACGATCCAACATTGTGGGGCTCGCTGTTGACCTTCAAAGAGATCCTTTCGCAACGTTGGAGGATTCTCTCTACATTGACGCCGTGTACACGCCCAGAGTACGAACGAACCTGTGGAGGTCCCGGGGTATGAATTTCTCCATGTAAAGTTTGCTCCATGTTGATATCGGTTATAGTGCACCAGTGCGAGCATCAGACTTCGGCAGTGCGCTGGATGCCAGACCACGAAATACTGCTCAAAATCTTGCCAGCGAGGAGCGTGGTCGACTGTGCATCGTAAGCACTGCAGTATCCTAAAGGCTGGGGTCGGTATGTGAATCGATATATATATGTATGCCCTTGCTGACGGTTATGGCAGGAATGGCCAAGGCTGATAAGCATCTTCGATCAAGTCTGCCGTTTATTGCATTAATTGAGGCAGCCGAGTTCGATGATGACAAGTGGCCAGGACAACGTGCTCTTCAACACAAACTGGCCACCGTGCAGGAAGAGAATCCAGTAGATGTCCACTCCTTGGTGCTTGAGTTGGACATGACCGTGCTCCCCATCAAACATCGCATACAGCCCCTTCGGCAATGTATCGGGCAATTTCAAGATACAAATTGGATGCGGATCATTCAGGGCAGGCAGGCTTTACAGGGCAACAGTAGACTCCCTGTGATGACAATAATTACCACAATCGAGGGCGCTAGGAGGAGATCACTTTTCAGCCCACGGACGGCTTTGCAATTAGCATTTGGGTGGCCTCCGTCTGAGTTCACTAAAGAACTTCTTATTCCGCGCAGTGTTCTGTTCGATCACTGCACTAAAGCCTTCACAGGTTGTGCTGAAGAGGAGGATGAATCGAAATCTGACCCAGAGAGTGCCTCAAAGGACCCTACACTCGCAATCGGTACTGCAAAGTGCTCGCGTATAGTAGGCGTTGAGGCCTAGGACAAGAGAGAGACGAAGGATGAGTGACGCACATAGGACAGAAGTTGCATTCCCTACATTTACTGTGCGTGAACCATTCATCATATAGTCGTGAGCAGAGTTGAACTTGCTATAGTTATCTAGACGGCTGGCTGTTCAGTCAGATTTGAGTCAGGTACTAACAAGGTGTGTAATATTAGTGGCAGTTCTCCAAACTGGAATTTGAACAGTACTAATCTTAATTATGTGTATTTTAAAATTGGCGTGCCATCGATGTTCCCCCTCTTTAACACGAAAGTGATTGCATGCTGGTGTGTGTTGAGCTGCAAGCACTCGCGATCGAGTTTGTTTATTCGTGGCCTAGTGCCAACGGCACGTTTCCTCTTTAATTGGTACGAGGTAGTACAGTACACAGTACACTTCGTTTCAACTTGTTAGTCCGAACTTGAACTGTGTTGATTTACCAGAATTAAATTTCCGCCTCGATTCGATTCGCCTCTGCGGCAACACTATTAAGACTGGCCAAGTATCCTGCAGCTAGTTCTACTTGACCACCATGATATCCACTGACCGTGTAGATGCACTCTGGACGATTTCTCAAACATTCACGTCTTCTTTCCAAGCGTCTTGTTCTGGTAAAGTCCTTCACCTTCACACAGGTCCTACCGACGCTCCTATAATCTGTAGAACTTGCTACCCGTCTCAAAGTTGCAGATGGTGTCTCTGTGCACTCCGTCGCTAGAGAAATACAGGCTCTCAACAAGCGTTTGTCTGAAGCCACCGGGAGGCTTCCAAGCTACGATCAAAGACAAAATGAACTGGTGCATGTCTTGTGTCTGATTTTGATGTCTGAGCTAATCAAACTGGAAAGCAACTCAAAGCATTAGAGAAGGCGCTCGAGGAACTGCGCTCATCGACCACAGTGAAAACAAAATTCGCTTTTAAACGGAAGGTCAAGATATCAGCGTCAGCATCAGCAGAGACCGCAACGCCACCTGCTCCAGTGAATGCACCAGCGATACCTACATCAATAATATCTAGTGCCTCCAGAATGATATCCAACCACTCCAATTGCTACCTCTCTAGTTCGTGCCTTTCTGGTCCCACCTCATCCACAGATCACATAGGGGTGTCTATAATAAGAATATCGAGTAGCATCTTAAATCTTCTTACGACCACGAATGAGTTGACTCTGTCTGCTAATACCGTTTCCATTTCGGCGCTTCACATCCGCGACATACAGAACTCAATTCTCATTCTAGGGACCGTCGATGGTAGCATCATGTTGCACAACTTAACAAATTGTGGTTGTTGCTGGATGTCACCAGGTAGGGTTATATTGTCCGTGTATGTCATGCTCTACTGTGCTCGTAACTGGCAGTTCAGGATGCACCATTCTACTGCCGTAGATGCCTATCTTGACATTACATCGAATCCTATCATCGAAAGCTGTGATCAAGTGAGATTCGGTGCCTACCCGAGCGAGTTGAAGGTCCAATTATTTCACTATTCATCTTAAATGCCAATGTCACTACAAACAACCACTGATCAGCAACTCTGGTCACCAAAAACCATACTGGCGAGTTCCGTTTTCTTGCCCCAGGACTTCTCGCACATGTGCGCCACACCATCACCCAATTGGAGAGCGCTGGAGGAGGATGAATGACTCGGAGTTAGTTCATGATTGACCCCTTTCCGAGATCAATTACGCTGTCCAACTCGAAAGGTCACTGCCCCGCCCTAAAATCTGATGCTTATTGCTGACGGACTTTATGTTCCTGGGCACGCACGTGGATACTAGTAAGTGAAGAAGAAATTGTTGTCATGATATTGAGCCCTATGAATTGACATGTTGACGTCTGGTCAGAGGTACTGGGTGGACGCGAATTGCTTCCGCGGGATCGAATGTTCCGTCCTTACATATGTTAAATGTACTCGACAAACATTGGACTGCTCGTTTCTTTTGACTTATGGACACGTTTCGCTCTCTTCGTACACGTATGATTCGAGTATCGGTATTGACAGCCTGTAGTTTCTAAATCCCACTTCTCTTTTGTATGCTCTTCGGAGAATACGCTTGAGGAACATATTGTGCACGCAAGTGAAATGTGACCAGTATCCACACGTGGGTCAATAAGACATAACCCAATGCGGCCTGAAAAAAACCTCCAGCCTGTTCATTATGCATCAACCGTCGCGTCGAGGCAGCTTGAAAAGAATTCATCGCAGCTGTCTTGGGGGTATGATACAGATGTATATAGACAATAGTGTACACAAGTGTCATGCATGATGGTAGTGTCGCAATGAATGAATGATTAGTGAGCAGATACTTTTAGTATTCCAATCATGGCGTCTAGAAAAATATTGCGCCTCCTGCTGGTTAGCCAGTATTGCCGGGTCCGTGTTATAATCAAGCAGTGAATACATCTTCACAGTAGTGTGATCAAGGAGATGCTGCCCATGGTGAGACAGGATCATCGATCATGATCCCTCGTATCCGATTGCATACTGCAGCAGGGAATTGTCTTGACAAAAGTCAGTTTCAACCATACGAACTAGGGGATACGGATGTACCTTTCCTGTAGCCGTGCTAGCAGTGCGACAGCTCTGTCGCGATAACCGTTACCTAGCTCTGCGCGGAACATAGCTTCCCACGTAGATGGCTGGAAAGCAGGGTGAGTTCTCATCCATGTGTGTTTGCTGTAATACTCACCTCACGGTACGACGGTGATGGCGATGGAGACGCACGCTGATTGGAGCTTTCATGAGGAACGTGGTTACCTGAGGCTGCAACGCCGCTAGGGGGATCCACCAAGTTCTCAAATATTCTTCGAGCCTCTTCAATGTCCCCGGCGGCAGCATAGCCCTTGATCAAGAGGTTGGCGATGTAAGCCGTCATATGTACACCAGACGACTTCAACTTCTCCATGTAACTGGGTGCAAGAGCCATCTGCTTATTGGTGACGAGGACGTTGATGAGGGATTCATAGGCGACAGCATCAGGTGCTGGAATGGAGTCGAATGTACTGATAGCCTTCGCCAGGTCCTTCTTCACACAACCGTATGCGTTGATAAGGGCGGCCCAATGGCTGCCTTGGAGCACCACCGACCTGTTGTTTCGGAGGAGCTTGAACACGTCTTCCATAGCGCCGACGTCGACGGGCTCAATAGTTCCATATGCATCGATGAGCAACTGAAATGCACATTAAAGATAAGTAGATAATAGAATTAGATAACATACCTTGTACGTGTGGGCAGAAGGCTTGACACCGGCGAGAAGAAGCTGATCGTAATAATGAAGCACCCTCTCACGATCGGGCTTTGTGTGCGCGTACAGTTGCATCATCATGTTGTAGGGTGGGATGCGAGGCCTGAAGTTGGGCTGCGAAGACATCTCCAAGAACAACTGCTCGGCAGACTGGGCATCGCCGACACGTGCACAAGCGGCAATCACAGCGCCGTATGTGATCGAGGATGGACGGACACCAGGTGTAGCCTTCATCTGTTGGAACAGCTCGAGTGCAAAGTCAGCCTTGCGCGCCTTGGCCAGCTTGGAGATGATTGTATTGTATAGATAGACATTTGGTGTGCATCCAAGCATCTGCGCCTCACTGAAGAGAGCCATGGCGTTCGAAGTGTCATCTGTGGTGTCCTTGACACACTCTATGAGCGAGCCATATGCGTCAGGAGAAGGAATTCCGCCGTTGGACGTAATGCGATCTCGGTGCTGGAATGCGGCTTCCATGTCTCCAGCATGTGCACATGCAATGATCATCTGGTCTTCGATTTGGAACCACGCCTGAGACTGCCACTGCTTGTTATCGATCGAGGATAATACGATTTGCGCGATATCATACAAGCTGTGCACCTTGTCGAGATCACCGACACGTCCGAAGCCATTGATGAGCCGCCCGAGGGTAGAGGGGTGAACGTACTTGCTGTTGGCAATTCCGTCTTGGAGGCGGCGGTAGGCTTCATGGATTGTCACGGATGGGTGCGATGGGAACCAGTCATCGACGGAGCGGCTGAGCGCACCATCAACAACGACGTCCTTGATAGGAGGATACATCTGCATCACAGGGTTAGGCGACAAGTTGCGCGACTCGCTGGGCCTCTCGAGTGCAATACGGAAGTCGGCTGACACTTTCCCAAAGAATTCATCCCGCTGCTCCTTCGAGTAGCCAGCATATAGCGCATCCGAAAGATTGGTGATGAGGCTTGCTTTCAATTTAGATAACTGGAGGTTTTGCTTTGAAAGCGCAATGAGAAGCGGGATAAGGCCCTTGTATGCATAGTTTTTGAGTGGGATGATCTGCTCCATATCGGTCTCTGCTGTAAGGTTGGCGAGGGCACTGGACAGGAGTGTTTCATGTTCGCGAAGGCCAATGTTATATTGCGACATGTCACCGCGATTGCAAGTCGACATGTAGGTGTGTAGGTAAAGGGCTGTCAGCTCTTTGCTGAGAGGGACATTTACATTATTCGCTAGTTTGATAAGCCTGAGCACATCCTTGAAAGCCGGTATATTCTTCTTAGTTCCGGATTTGTTGATAGTCCCGGATTGGAGGTAGTTGATATTGGCTTCGAGAACAAGGGTATGGTCTAGACGGCGCACTTCGAGGCCGTCGCGAGGGGCACATTCAACAAGAATGTCGTAGAGCCGGTTGAGATCTGCGATCATACCCTCCTGAGCGAGGAAGTCAAGCATCACAACCCATGCAAGCTGGTCAGGGCGAGGGGGAACGAGGGAAGATTCATGTGGATGACGGGCTGCTTCACCCTGCTGTAGCAAGCGGTCAAACCAGGACAGAGCACTTGTGACATCTCCCGAGTAGCAGAAACCAGCAATGATGGACGAGAAGGTGGATGAGGAAGGTAAAGGGACTTCCAGTGAGAGTTTAGCGGGGTTGGCGTTGCTGTCCATCATAGTTTCCAGGAGGCGGAGAGCGCCTGCGGGCTGGCCACCACGGAAGTAAGCTTCGATCATTTTGTTCCAGACAAGAAGTTGTCCCCGAGTGATCGAGCTGGCTACGGCTGCTTCAGGAGCGGCGGAAAAATCAAGCCCTTTGACGCGGCCTGCCTTGCTGGCTTCCCTGAACTCCTGGAAGACCTCCTTAGCGCCCTGCAGATCATTTGCATTGGCGTATACAGAGAGTAGATTCAAGAAGACTTGAGGGCCGGGGAGGAAGTCAGTGCGCGATTCCAGCTGCGCAAATACACGAATGGCAGCATCTACGTCAGCTTGGAATGCACATGAGCGGAGAAGGTTGGTATAGACTGCGAGGGGGAACTTGTTGCGTGCGCCAATGTTCATCGCTGCGTCAAACATAGACATGGCAGAGGCAAAGTTGTTCTCTGCCTTGAGTTGTTCGATGCGCTTCTCATCTGCTTCATCCATAGCGACCTCCTGGCGACCAAGAAGCTTGCGGCGCTTGACACGACCATCAAGACCTCCAATAGACTTCTGGACCTCAAAATCCCGCTCGGTAAGAGCGAGAATAAGAGAGATATAGGTGCGAACATTCGGCGTAAGGGAGCGTTGGATCATGTCATTGTATGTCTCAAGTAAAAGTGTAAGGGGTTCACCAGGGCGACGAGTATCGTGGAGACCAGCTAAGGCCATGTTGAACTCTGACACCATGGGGTTCTTATGAGTTGTACGGAGGATGAGAACCTCGTGGATGACCCTAGCACCATCACCAGACCGCGCTGCCTGACGAAGAGACTGATACATTTCGGAAACTTTGCCACTTTCATCGTCTGCGGCTGGGTCTGTCACGGACTGCGGGGCTGCGGGATCGGTGGGGATAGATTTGCCAGATACTGAAGAAACCGGAGGCGAGGGTAAATCATCAATGGAACCAGACGTATTCAGTGAAGCTGTAGAGTTACGCCGTGTGAGAGGAGGCCGCGAAGAATCAGAGGGAGTCTCGTCAAGCGCTTCGCCAGATGCAGTGAACGTGTGTTTTGAGCGAACGTGCAATTGAACGGTGTGCAAGACACCTAAAGACTCTTGTTGACTATGCTCGTGCTCACTGAGTGTACCAAGAGAGAGACTATGCCGACGGGTAATGGTACGCTTGGAAGGGCGGGGCTCGACGCGCTTGGGAACGATTTCGTCGCGCTCGTCGCTCTGTTCAGCGTTGCCATCATGTGAGGTAGACGCATTTGCTTGTGTCACAGCACGCCCGGCTCCCTGTAAAATATCAGGATCATATCAGATATAAAAGTGCACTGCAAACTGACCGTATACCCGTTATAGAATCGACTACCTGCATTGAACTTTGCGCCGCCCGGGCCAGCACCATTGCTGCCCCAACTTGAGCTGCCAGCGCCAGTCCATGTTGTAGGCGCGCTTGGTGCAGATGACTGAAGTTGGAGTACGTTGCGGAGGGTGTGACCTGTCTGATTCTGGACGGCAGCTACTGCACGAGAAGTGTGCAGAAAGATGTGATTAGCGACCTTGGGGAGCATGGTCGCGATTGCGAGCTCGTGCTAAATGTCGCACAATTTAGGCTTGGTGATCGTCGCGGGCGACGAGCAAAGGAGTTGTTAGCACTTGGCTTGGAAACGTAGATCTAATGAAATTGCGACGATCCAATAAAAGTAAAAATTGCTACTCGGGTGATCCCGGGTTGGATGCATGCCGCAATTTGCCGTGACTCCATCATGCCGAGTATAAACGCAAGCCACAGCACCGTATCTATCGCACAGTAACCGGCATGTTGCTAGTAGTACGTACAGATAATAGGCAACTAGATATTTCACCTATGCTTCGGCCTCATCGCACGATACGCCAGTCCTGGGACAGAACATCTGCCCAAGTGTATGTCTCATCCTCTTCGTCAGCTTCTGTCACATCTACCAGTCCACCGAATGAAATTTGAACAGGCCGCTGTAAAGGGGACGTAGTGACATGTGTGGGAGATAGAGACATTACGCGGGCGACTTTCATCAACATCTCGGGCGTCCACGTCATAGGGTTGATGGCAAGAGCCTGTGCGCCTCGATGAGCATTCCTGTGCGCTTTGATTGATCAGAGAAACCCACCTTGTATGCAATAATGTTGTCTACTTTCACCTCTGACGAGCTAGTTAGTTTTGGAAGTAAGTCCCACTGTTGCTCTGCATGAAGGCGAAGGGCTTCGTCTGGGTTTGCCATCGGTACTTCAGCCGAACCGTAATCGAGACTGAAATTGACGGTAGACGATTCATCGTCGTGGGAAGCCGTGACAAGTCCCTCTTTCGATCTTCGTTTCTTCTTCGGCCATTTACCTTCCTCTACATCTACACTCGTTACGAATATATTGGACGGCAAATCATCTCGTTTCGAAGGAGGAATCAGCCTTGTGTGCTTGACGGAGGCACCGTAACCTTTTCTGAATTTGAAGTTCCAGCAGGTGCAAGCTCATCTAGAGGTTCAGCTTGTACGGGGGAATTTTCAAGCTCTGCAAACACGATCTTTGGAGGGAGGGGCTTGTCCATAAGCTGGCGGAAATTCTTTTTCTTATTTTTGTTCCGCAGGGACACCATCATCACGTTGGGCTCGGGCTCGGGCTCTGCATCAGCAACATAGGCTTCAGATGAGGTGCGGGTTAAGGAGTTTTGCTGATTTGGAAGGGGTAGGACGGCGTTAGCACCGGATGTGGGTGCTAAAGGTTCGCCAGAGTGTTGATTGTGCTCTGCCACACGTTTTCGCCGCCTGCGGAGATTGCGATTGCGAGTGGAAGGTTTGCCGTAACCCGGGGGGACAAACGAGATGCTAGTGGATCTCAGTGAGCGACGAAGACAGTTTAATGGTTCTCGTACTTGTCTTGCAGTAGTTTTTGATTTTGTAATTGCGCTCACGCGCTTTTCGGAAGGCTGCTGTGGGGGTTTTGGGGCATCCGTATCTGAATCAGAGTCCGAGTCCGAGGAACTGGATGAGCTGAATGAGTCATCTGATGAGTTAGATGAGCTAGAACTCGAGGATGAGCTGGACGAAGGTTCCGAGGACGTAGATGCACAGCGTTTACGCTTCTGAGTGGCAGGCAAAGGTACCCCGTTACTTGACAAACTAGGTCGTGATGTTACTGCTGTGCGTTTAATGCTGTCAGGGACATAAGCTCACTGAAGTAAATGTCGCACTATCATGCTCACTAAACAGCGTCCCCGTCGCGTAAAATCGACATAGGACTTTGGTCCAGAAGGTCATACTCGTCCATCATGAGAGTGATGTTGTCGGCTTGCATACCAATGGGCAGCCGTGCACATAGCGTGCGTTTGAGTTGTGCGATTGTGTGGGCCTCGTCGTCTAGAGCAAACCATACTTTGAGCGGGCCCAACGGATGAACTGTCGAGATTTTGAGACGCATGATGACAGCGGGAGTTTAACGTTTAGAAGCTAAACACTGAACAACGTTGAACCTCCGCACGACGCAAGGTCATGATATTCCTTTAGAACGATCAATGCCTGACGTTTATTTTTTGCAAGCTTTGCTCGCAGTGTCTAATTGGTGAACATTCGTACAGATTCGTATCGAGAAAGTGCTACCAAGCAACAGCAAAATACATCAAGCTGAAGATGTCCTCTAGACCTTAGACTGGGCCTGGGTTGACTCCATCTGACGGTCGTTTTCCAGTCACTTTTCAAGATGTGAGACTATATGCTCAGTGAGGGTAGCTCGGTTTGAATCGGGTGATTGCGATTGCCTAGTGGATGTTGAGTATCATCCTGGCCTAGGACTTGCCACCATTTGCAGAGCCTGTTTTCGACCGTGTGCTACGTTCATTCGTCTGATCTGTGTCACTCTGTTCCCTCTTACTCTTACCCGTCCCCCCAAATTCGTAGCTGCTTTCACATCCGAGTCAATGAAAAGATGCCAAGTATCGCATACGCTTGTACGCCATGTTCCGGCATCTTTTCATGGGGTTATTGAAGAGAGTGATAAAGTGTATTATTCCGAGCGACTTGTAAGGCTTGAATAGATAGTAGGGGAGGGTTTCCTGCTCGTCGTGACTACTTTCTTGGAGAATTGGACTTAGAGTTGCAATGAGATCTGAATCATTTTATGCTGATTCCGACGATGGTGGCCTCCGATCGCTGGCTAAATTTGATTCTAGTCAAAAATCAGTAAGAGAACTCTTCATGATTGATCCCGTAGATGACCCTAGTCGAGATGTCCCACGGGTGTATTTACTTTATGCACTTACTTCTCCTCAAGCCACGTTGACTTTCATCCAAACTCGTTTCCTTCTATCGTTTTTTTTGCACGGACTGGCAATCAATCGTTTGTCGCTAGTCTACAGCGATGGCGAACTATCACTATGACGAAGCAGGCAATATGGCCGCCTACTTCGTCATTTCTGTTCTTGTTATTATTCTGCTGCCTGTTACATTCTCCTCACTTGCAAGCGTGTCTTCTAGTGAGCATGTTTCTCTGCTCTTGCAAATTTGACTAGAATTTGTCCAGAACGCCCAGAGCTGGATAGCGGGTGTCAATGCACACCCTGTGTACAACGTCGAGCCGACGTAAGGAGACACCAGCGTGGCTCCCCGCTCCGACCAAAGTTTACCAGAAAGTGAGACATGCGCGTGTTTCTGAATTCCACTCACGCTCTAAAAGGGCACTCTTAATCACCATGGGCTGGGCTGCTGTCGCGTTCCTCTCATTTAAAGCTGCACATGCAGAAGTAGAAAACAAGGTCTATAATCCATTCGAAATCCTTGAAATCAGCACCGTATGTATAACTGGATATATCCACTCTCTTTGGTTGCTTATATCACGCAGGGAGCAACGGAGAAGGAGATCAAGTCGCGTTTCAAGGAACTATCACGATTATTGTATGCATCTGATTCCCTGTGTTGTGTATAGAGCATGCGAACTCACCATTCCCAGTCATCCCGACAAAGTCAAACCAACCATCAATGAGACAATAGAGGACATTGCCAACCGTTTCGTAGACATTACCAAGGCATACAAGTCGTACGTCGTATGTCGAGTTCGCAGCCAGGTATGATCTCACTAACACTATTTCAAGGTTAACAGACGAGACCATTCGCCGCAACTGGGAACTTTTTGGGCACCCCGACGGCCGACAGGAAGTCTCGATGGGCATTGCTCTGCCAAAGTGGGTTATTGAAGGCAAGAACAACATCTGGGTCCTCGGTGTATATGGCATTCTCTTCGGTGGCGCACTCCCCACGCTTGTGGTATGTCCCCCGGCATCACCTTATCTTGGTTGGTCCTTACACAGCATAGGGCCGCTGGTGGTTTGGTAACCGCCAAAAAACAAAAGATGGCATTAATGCAACGACCGCCGCAGCGTTCTTCAAGGCGCTCACGGACAATAGCGGCATGAAGGAGGTCATCGGTGCGCTGGGCCAGGCATACCGTTGGGAGACTACATGGGCAGGCACCGCAGTGGGCTTAGAGGAGCTCGAGAAACAGATCGATGAAAAGATGGGCGACGAATGGAAGGAGGTAAAGGATCTCGTCGCTCCTGGTGGAAAATGCGAAGGGACCGAGCAGCGGGCCTTGGTATTGCTGTATGCACACTTCCTGAGGTTAACTATCAGCAACGAGGCGCTTAAGCAGGGTAGGTTTGACTTTCAGGAAGAGATGACGTCTTCTGATCAGTTGTGCATTCAGAACAAGCCAAGTTGTTGTTACAGGCACCGATGCTGCTTAACGCACTGCTGGGAATTTCAGCTGCACGGAGTTGGTTGTCACCCACCTTGATGGTAATCCGTCTACATGCCTACGTCACGCAAGCTCTTCTCCCCGGAAAAACTGCTGCACCACAAGCTCAATTACCTGGCTTTGATGGTGATGCAGATGCATCAGAAGGGAAAGACCTTGCCTCCTTCATATCGCGCTTAGAGGACGAGGGAGACATTCGGATAACGGAAGCACGAAAGGCAGTCGAGGGCTGGAGTCGGTTGGATGTTGTGGATATGTCTTTCAAGGGTTCGTTCTCGATCGTGATTATCAACTCAGTACTTATTTCATTTCAGTTATTGGTGAACGCTTGGTTACACCGTCATCCATTGTTTTCCTCCTCGTTAAACTGCGTCTTCACCGGCCACTTCAAAATGATGCACCCTCGACTGTTTCTGAAAAATCTGCGAAGGCTATCCGGGAAGACAGGGAGAAAGACGACAAGTTCTTGAACAGCCGAAAGGATGCTGAGGATATCGAGGGGAACACACCTGTGTGGGCTCATGCACCTCACTGGCCAGGGGTCTATCTTTTCCTTTGGTGCTATCTCTACATGTCTGACTGGAACGTTCACAGTTGCGCAAACCAGGCTGGTGGCTAGTCCTTGCTGATGACAAGTCGAATAGAATTGTTGTTCCTCCAATGAAGATATCAGATGTACCCGCGTCGAGCCCCGGGAAGGAACGTGACTATCGCTCATACAAGTTACAGTTCCAGGCACCCCCCAACGTGGGCTTGTTTACTTGGAAGGTGTACCTAGTAAGCGACACGCTCGTAGGGGAGGAGTCATGCCAGGACATTTCGGTGAGTTTCCGTTAAGCTTTGCAGTGGTACGATGACCGATGTAGCACGCAGCTCAAAATTGATGACATATCTGCACTCAATGCAGAAGAACAGACGGCGGAGGATGAAATTTCTGATCCTGAGGAGGATTCGTTGGCGGGTCAGATGGCTGCAATGCGCGGAGGAGCTGTGAAGCGTACAGTCGCACCTGAGGAAAGCGAGGACGAGAGTTCGAGCGATGAGGAGCAGCATGGTGATGATAGCTCAGATAGCGACTAGATGTTGCATGTCTTGTCTAATTAGATTACATCTTGGTATTTTATCTGCCTCCCTTCCTCTTTACGGTAGTAAAGCCATCCTCGTCAATGTTTGATACTTCCTTTGCGCGGTCGAGCAGCTGTGGAACAACCTCCTTCCCGAGATTTTCGCCATCGCTTCCACTCTCATCCTCACTATCGCCGTCGCTATCTTCCCAATCACTTGCACTCCCTGCATCAACTTCATATTGTGGCATTTTTCCTTTCATCCGATCCGCTTGCATCTCCAAATCCTTGACATATCCATCCTTGCCCTCCTTCGCATCGTTCCACAAACGCACGACGTCTCTAGCAACGTCGAACGCGCTCTCATCCTCGAGCGCAACCTCAAACTCGTCATCCATGATCTGGAGCAGCATCGTTTCTATGTATTCGGCATCAGGCTCAGGAAGCGCGTGTGACGGATGCATGGGGGCTGATTGATAGGAATCGAAAACCGTCAATGAAGCAGATACTGGTGGAAGTGATGCTTCGAATTCATCTATGATGACACCCGCTAACCAGCGTTGTTTTTGTGCGCTTTGTGGACCCCCCCAGTTTTGGTGCACGGCGATGCGAAGAGCTGGCCATAGTGCGATGCGGGCTAGAAGGCCACGCGCGAATAAAACTGATATAGGTGACGCATCTGAAGCCATCGCAAAGGGTGAAAGATGGGTAGGGATCGCTTACTAAGCGATCTGTATGGATGAATAGATATCACTGCCTGGTGCACTTAGCCCACTGGATTTCGGTCACGGTTCGTCACTCTCTGGTATTATAACCTCAAGCTAACTTTCAAAAGTCAGCGTTTCCGTGACAACTTGAACGGATCCCGGAAACGCCTTCTTTTATCCGGGCCCCTGAGTTGACGTTCTACATGCAACGGTACTCGAAGTCAAAGATGTCTGAGGGATGTCTCCCTACCTTCCTAGTAAGGGTAGAATAACGACTTGATTGTATCTTAGATATATAGGATAGTATCCTGCTCTGCAATCTTCACAGAAGATGTCCGCGATGACCAGGTTGTCTACGAGGCAATAAAACCCACTGCCAGAGCGGTGGAAGCCATACTGTGACCAGAAGCCTCTCAAAGACTCTTATAGTACGGTCACGTTGTACTTAACGATGGCATCGTTAACATGTATTATTCGTTCAGGCAACTTAATTATAGATCTATGCCGACTGGCACACTACGGGACAAAATCAATGTTATGGCCGGGGTAGCTGCGCTGGGAGCCAATGAAATGTCCTGCAGCGGATGATTTGCTGAAACACCAACCCGACAACCGAGCTTGGCTTCCCTCTGCAAATATTGCAAGCCCACTGTATTGAATTAGTTGCAACTCCGAAGTTGAAACCCCTCAAAGACAGACAGGTCGGTAGTCTACTTACAACAGCGTACGCTTTGTGCTGATATCATGGTTCGGTCATCTCCTCGAAGATAAGCATTATATGTGATGTGATAATGCGTAGGGTTATCTTTCGAGCAAGGGATTAGAAGATGCTAGTGAAACATTTTATCATTGCATTACAAGCGATCGACTCGCCTTCGGATGTTGCGATGACTCGTAGAGTTACAATTACAGCTTGGCGAAAATCGTGTCAACTGTCATCTCTCCCTCGTCTGTTGTCAGAAATAAGCTCAGATTGTTTAAAGCTTTCTGCATGCACCGTGGCATGGGTGGGGTCAGCAGTGGATAGCCTACCCGATGATACTCATTGTATTTTCATTGGCTGTATATGTATTTTTCAAGCCAAAGAGATCTCGAAGCCTTTTCGAGGCACAAACTGAGCGAGAATCCCATCCAAGTACTTCATTTCTGTCTCGAGAAGTGCCGGTGCTGATAAAGATTTCAAAACGAGTCGATTAAAATTCAGAGCCTTATTGTTGTCGACATATATCGCTACATATGCGTCTCCGTCTCCTCGACTCTCGAGGGAACCCACGTCAGCGACCGTCTGGTCTTGGTTCTGATAATCACAAAGATCAATTCAAGTCAGACTTCGTTGAGAAATAAAATACTCACGTGACCATTGTACGCTCAGAATTAGATTATCGTAACCTTTGCCGTTTAGTTTTTCCATTGCCCGTTGCGCAATAGCGCGCTCGTCGAAGGATACAAAAGCAAAGCCTTTTCCAATACCCGTCTCTCGGTCACGGCCGACATAAACCCTCGCTACACGCCCGAACGTGCCGAAAAGCTCGCGGAGATCGGATTCTTGCGTGTCTTCAGAGATATTGGTGACACGGAGTGTGGGGAGGTCTTCACGAGAGCCGCCTGGGCGTCCCATGGATTCACCAGGACGAGAAGCGCCACCACGCATTGATGGTGGTACATATTTGCCACCGGTCGCCCCACTGGCTGCAGGAGCGGGTACGTCGGCCGCATCATCAGTAGGTGGTAGGTCTGTCCGTGTCCATGTCAACAAGATCGAGCATGATGTGAATATGCCATGCTGCGGAAAAGTACGAACCAGCAGTTTCGAGACCAGCAAGAGAGTCCTTATATGGGCACTTGGCGGTGAAGTGATCACCTTTGCAAAGACGACAAACAACCTTGCCTGCACCGGCCTTCGCAAGTTCGGTTTTGATATTTTGCTCGGGCGTTACCTCCGGCTCAGAGGACTTTTACAACTGTCAGTCTGATTCAAAAATAGATGAACATGATAGACAAACTTTGTTTCCTGCACTAATTTTCAAAGCCACATTCTCTCCTACTGTGGTCGTCGCTCGATCTGGTCCCTCCTTGTTCCCTCGTTCCTTGCCAAACTTGGCCCATTTCTTGCGTTCAGCAACCGTGTGCTCGACGACGGATTTTTGAAGTGTACGTTTTATCTTACGTGTTATCTTAGAGAAAATGATCAGCATACGGGGATGCAAAACATGCCGACACGGTAGATGGACATGGTATGCGAACCGCTAGTGGGCAGACATACCTTGACCTTCTTTCCCTCATCATTTATAGCATACTCAATAGTGATACGGATTCCATTCTCATCCACATAATCCTCAATCTTTGGTTGATCTACTTGAGAACGTTAGACTGCGATGTGATTGTGGACGCGAAGGTGAGTATTCACCAAGCTCATCAACGTCATCTGCCCAAGAGGTTTTGGGTATACTGTAAAAGATTGTGAACTTTACAGCCCGAACTCTGGAAACTCCAAACCTACGTTGCTGCTGCCATGTTATCAATGAATAAGTATGTTGCTGGTGTGCTGCATGGAGTTTACAGAATAATGGTGGCAGTGTTATCCACGTGATCGGAATTTTGCAGCTTCATCCACTAGATTACTAGTGTCCACATCGCCCTCGACGTCCCCAAGCTCACGACATAATCACCCTCTTCAATGGTAAGTTATTGTATTTCCCATATTATAGTCAGAATCCGCCGCTGGATCGTCTCGAAATACCAATAATCCGAGTCCAAATGGTGGATTGACAACCCGTACTTTGGATGTGGTACTTCTATCATCACAATCGCTAACGCGTTCCTCTCTTTGTGATGCGCAGGCCTCCTCAGAACTTGCCGCGACGTACGCCGCACTTATCCTCGCCGATGAGGGTATTGAAATTACCGTGCGTATCTTGCAGGTGTCACATCCATATTTCTCGTAGCTCAAGAAGCACATGCAGGCTGACAAAATACTCGCCTTGACTGAAGCCGCCTCGGTCGAGCTCGAGCCAATCTGGGCATCTCTCCTTGCTAAGGCTTTGGAGGGAAAGAATGTGAAGGATCTGCTATCAAACGTCGGTGCTGGTGGAGGTGTACCAGCCGTCGGCGCGCCCGTTGCTGCTGCCGCTGGTGGTGCCGCCGCCGCCGAAGCACCGAAAGAAGAGGAGAAGAAGGAGGAAGCAAAAGAAGAGTCAGACGACGACATGGTAAGTGCTAAAATCGCCTTTTCCAGTCACCGCAGGTTGCTGATGCTCGTTCACAGGGCTTCGGGTTATTCGACTAATCTGCAGTTTTCCTTTATTATGTTATTCATCCATTGCATTTGCCACATGGGTTCGCTCTCTACATCTTGCGTTGTACCCCTCACGCCACTTTGTGCTACGCACTGAATTCAACACCTGAAACCCATTTGGATCACTGCTTGAGAAAAATGAGAACTTACTAAAGATATCAACATCATCTCGCAGCTGCCCTGCAGTCCGCTAATTTAATTGCTGTCTGCACAATACGTCTTTCAAGCCCGAAGTGATAACTATAGCTGGAAAGTAATTGATCCGCAGGTTCCCAAGTCGCCGTCCTCTTGCCCTTTGGGCACAAAGGGCCGAATTCATGGAGCGAGGTGCGCGTGGTAGCGCCTGTACGTGGAGCAACTTGCGGTGAGCTGATAGTTATGCGAACTATCTTTGGCGCAGTCGAGTTTCAAAGACGGGGTATTATTGAAAGTATGCTTGAAAATGCACAGAAGGTAGGGAAACATTGGCACTGGGACTGGCAATAGTTAGGACAACAAATCTCAAAGATTGGACAAGTACAATACGAAAATACGATACCGAATGTAGTGTCCATCATAGGCCCCTGAACCGTTCCAACGTTCTCTCTGTAAGCCAAATTAATAGTACACGGCTTGTGGGCCACTGAGAACTCCTCCATTTATTGATCTGTAATTATGTACTACAAACTCTATGACCGAGGAGCTGGATAGCATGGAATTCGAAGGCGTGCGTACGTCCGCTTGCGGTACTTCATGAAGGCGGACAACATCTTTCGTGCAAGGAGAATGCGTGGTTTGAGGAACAGGTGAGGGACTTTGTTTGGGACGACAGGAAAATGTGAAGGAGTAGTTGATATGCCTACATTAGTCCAAAGAAACCTGTGCGTTATCAATTAATGGTTTGCGTTCGGTCTTTTTGCTAAGTGTGGTCGCAAATCAAGGTCCTAGCTCTATCCTGAATGTTAAATTTTTGGTGTAATCACTGCTTGCTACTTGAGTGAATCCGAGAGTCAGGAAGAAGTAAAATACGGTCAGTCCTTCGTTTTGTTCATCCTTGCTTTGCTCGGCCAGGCAGTCTCACAAGCATTTCGACACTACTTGACTTTTAACAAGCCACGGCTTAGCTTCGCATACAATCCAGACGAGTTCTCCTTGCAACAAGCGTTGGTAGATATATAGAGAAATAAGGTAGCCTGGTGGATCCGAGAAATAACTTTTATAACGCATCTTCAAATAATAACATTCGTGGTTTGCTTATGTGGGGCGATGGTGAATATAAAGCAGGCCTAGGGAAGATACTGTTAGAAGTATGATTGGGTCGCAAACTATGATCACACTTACATAGAAGTTCCGCAATTTGCAGCCGCGTTACCCATTATAATGCTTTCTGATACACCAGCGATACTGTCGTTCTTCCCGAAGGCTGCTGCATCAAACAAATGGTCTGTCGTCTTTTCGAAAGAAGCAAGCATAAGAACGCTGTCCTTCATTTTCGCGACACCAAAGCGAGTGATACCAAGAACCTCTCCCTGAGTGAGCAATTAGCTAGAGAAATTGGTATTGCACCGCACTCGTACTTTGTAGCTCATGACATCGCCAAGCAACATGACATGACGAGGGTCAATGCTCATTCCGTGGCTCTGCATGGTATACTGGATTTCGTCGATGATGGTCCGTCTTGCTGCTTCAATCCCCAAGACTTTTGCTGTCTCAATTACATGGTTGGAAGTCGTAGCCTCGCCAACAATTCCTACATCTAGGTCAGCAAATTGTGGCTAGTTTGAAGAACAGAAAAGCCTACCCTCCGTGGTCATGACCTTCTGTAGTCCGTAACCTTCTACAAGTAGTTCCTTGTCTCCCTTTTTCCCCTTGGCATCGTCCTTCTCTTTGATGTTAATGACGGCGCGCTGAATAGTTGGCACTCCCTGTGGAAATTATTCAAAGACTGATCACGGGCAAGGCCAAGTGATTGACCTTCACTACTACATCCGGCAAAACTCGTTTCAATTCTCGCAACTTGTAGTATTTGTCCGTTCCATCAATATATATACGCAAGCGGTTTCTGCGAGGAATGACGGTAATGGACTGTCGACAGTAAGTTTCGTGACAACATATACACGGCACGGATCTCACCTCTTGTTTAATCTTGAGCTTTCTCGTGGCTACGATCGCCCACTTTATATCGTCCAAGGTGAGTTCAAGCTGGTGTGACAAGTGAGCACACATTGAATGATATGTTCAAGGACCAACCTGGAGCTTCTGAATGGTATCCATATCTATAATTACACCGATATAAGTGTACTCTGGTGCCCATGCCTCTTCAAAAACAGCAGCAATCTGCACGAATTTTAGGATGTCATCTGAGGTTTATTGGCTGAAAATGTCTTACATCGCCCAAGTGAGTTTTTTCAAGACGGCCCTTAACTATACGTGCAGAAGGCTCGCTGTTGGGTGTGACGAGCTTGCAGCTAATAATGGGCGTGCTAATAGTCTTGGATGCGTTGATGATTTCCTTGATTCGCGGAACACCAAGCGTGACATTCATCGAAGCAACCCCAGCAAAATGGAAGGTCTTGAGGGTCATTTGTGTCCCTGGTTCTCCAATGGACTGAGCACCAACTGCACCCACAGTGGAGCCTGAACTCCACTTAGTCTCCCTGAGGGCAACTCGTATAGACACCACTTACCGGGCTCGATCCTGGCTTTGACGTACTTTTTCCAGCACATGGCAAGAAAATGCTGGAGTTGAGACTCGGTAACTTTGGCCTTATTGTCTACGATGGCCTTGGAAGCGGCTAAGAAATGTGTCAGAAAGCAAAGGTAGACATGTTTCTGTGCGAACCTGAAGCTCCCATAGACAAGTCGGTATCACAGTCCCATTCATCTGAGCGCTCCAGAGCCTCAAACATTCCCCGGCTTTTGCGCATCGCAGCGAGATGATGAGCGATATGCTGAACAACAAAGTCTCGTATAGTATCAAGATAGGCTGGTGTGCACTCGCTGGTGAACTTTGGTTTCTTGAGCTCTAGATCAACGAGTTCCACAACCTCGAAGGGGAGCAAACCGCGACCACGACGGTTTCCTATTGCCTGCACAAAAGTGAGACGTTTGAATTAGATAGACAGCCGTATTGGTACACACCAAAGCATGCGTCCATGCGCGCTCGAACTCGACCGGCTGTGCGTCACCTTCAAGACATGCAGGATCTAAGCCATCGTCACCATATCTGAACTGCACAACGCCGCCTGTGGAGTTGCGCACTGATAGATCATATTGAGTGGTCAGATCCTCCAGTGCCTTCATCAAACGTCGTTGCATGTAACCAGTCTCAGCGGTCTTCACCGCGGTGTCGACCAAACCCTCACGACCGGAAATGGCGTGAAATAAAAATTCGGTCGGTAGCAGACCGCTAAAAAAGCTGTTTCTGACGAAACCTTTGGATGGAGGTTCTTTCGACTTCTTCGGGAAATGCGGTAGAGAACGATCTTGAAATCCATCTGGAACACGGTGACCCGCAATGATTTGCTGACCGACACAGGCAACCATCTGAGAAACATTGATCACGGAACCTAGTAACACTAAGCAACATTGACCAAACAGAATCCAAGGGACAAACCTTTAGAGCCACAAGTTGCCATGATTAGAGGTGCATTATGTCGACTCAGCTCCTGCATACAGATGTCTCCGACCTTGTCCCGAACTCTTGAAAGGATTCCAGATATCATAGCTTCAAGTGTTTGTTCTTGGTTGCATCCTGGTTTATTCTCCAGTTTCCCCTTCTTTGCCTGCGTAATGAGACTTGTACATTCAGCGTAAGCAGCCTCGACCATCTGGTTTTTCTTCGATGCAAGAATAGGCCCTGGAATGACATCGTTTATTCCGAGAGAGAAACCGAAGTTGGCTGAAAGGAAATTAAAATGTGAAATGTGTCTGATCGACGATAAGACGCACCCAGCCAACGAGCGCACAGTTTTGCTACACGGTTCATGGCTGCGGCA
Organism: Suillus subaureus; assembly: GCF_016647635.1. NCBI lineage: Eukaryota > Fungi > Basidiomycota > Agaricomycetes > Boletales > Suillaceae > Suillus > Suillus subaureus. Next base: position 411,609 of record NW_024538586.1, on the reverse strand, counting down.
GCCTCATGTGGGCCGTAGTCCCTCATGATTATTCCGAATATTGACTTCTTCTTCCCGCTGCCGACGACGGCTTTATCCATGACACCACACATAACTTCGCTGTTGACGATGACAAGCCAAGCATCGTTCGGAGAGAGATCTGGGGCCGGGTCTTTGATGGAGGGGTAATGTTCAGGTTTTAGCTTTTCCGGTTTATTGCACTTGCATTCAACGTTCACAAATACGTTGGATTGCTTGTTAGGACGCATGAGAACGTTGAAAATCTGTTTGCCTGTCCACAGTCGTATAGGCTTCCAGATCGTCGGTGGGGGTATGTCAATCTGCAAGTTGGCATCGGCAAAGTAGCAACATATTTGCGTGAACTGGCGACGGTCGAAAAATGTATCTTTACGAGTCATCAAGTAGGAAGCCGTGATAAAATCTTGAATGGCAGCGATCACAGGCTCTCCGTTTCGAGGGGTGACTAGATTATGTTTCACGCTCATGAGCTCGAGCGCTTCTGTTCTTGCTTCCTCCGTCTGAGGAATATCTAATCGAGAGATCATGAGTGTTCGAACATCAGTCAGTATGACAAAAAACTGACGAAGATTCATTTCATCGCCATCAAAATCGGCATTGTAAGGGCCGCAAACACATTCGTTTAGACGGAAGGAGCGCCAAGGACGAACCTTGACCCTGTGACACATAATCGAGAGCTGAAAGGTACCAAGTTAATGAAGGTTTGAAGCTTTTACAGAATGAAAGACCTTATGTAGACTGGGTTGTCGATTGAACAAGGCGATATCACCGTCGATGATATGCCTCTCGACAATGTCTCCAATTCTCAGACTGTCAGCCACCGCATTGCGATTGCCAAACTTCAAGAATTTCTTGAAGCCACTGCTGCCCGCTGTTACGTAGTTAGCGCCGGGGTGTACATCACACCCATTGCGAACAGCTTGTTTGAGACCGTCAATGTTGTGAGAAGTCACACGTTCCGGGTATGTCAATATCTTCGCGACACGCTCTGGTACCGCTACTTCATCGATACGCAAGTTGGGGTCAGGGGAAATCACGGTACGACCGGAGAAATCGACACGTTTCCCAGACAAATTACCACGGAATCGACCCTGTTTGCCCTTCAGGCGCTGTACAAAGCCCCTCATTGGCTTTTGACCAGCTTGTGAGGGTACCCCAGGAAGTTCGGAGTTGATGTACATGGCAACGGAAAGTTGAAGGAACTCCCAGTGTTCCTGAGTACAAGTTGAGTAACGGTAAGCACTGTGAATAATCCTCACTTACCATGAATTGTGCAGTAGGCGCTCCTTTAGACAGACCTTGCTTTATGAGAGCATTGGTGAAAACGATCTCCGTAAGTTTGACAGTGAGGTCATCTTCGTTGGAAGCTCCATCCTGGGCAACAGATGGTCTGATGCAAACCGGTGGAACAGATATGTACTGCCAGATATACTCTTCTGGACGACCGAACTCGGGTCGTAGACCAAGTAATTCACAGTCCTGAAAGTAGATGTTAATCCCGTGAACCTTTGAAAGTAGACATAAACGCGACCTCATCGGATATTCTCTTAAAGAGATCGAGAGTTTTTAGTGGATTTAAATCTTCGTGGATTGCCTTGTTCAAGTACATCCCAAGTTCCTTCTGCGCCTCTACCGCCGGAGCAAATGTACGCTTCCATTTCTCCATCTCGTCTGCTGTCTTCTTCGCGCGGAATTTATCGTGGATAATTTTCAGTACTCCTGCCTTTTTAACAGCGCCATTCGTTGCTGAGCAGTACGGACAGTAGACGACCTTTCGTGCCATCGTATTGACCTGTTTGCATAACGCCTGTCGATGGATATTTTCAAGACCTGGTCTGCGGAAGCGTTTGAGGTATGTCCGCCGGTCAGGCTCCTCCAGTAGCACGCGAGCGCAGGTCTTTTATCGCGTCATAAAGCAAGAAAAGTATGAAAATTTACCCGCTTACTTTGCATATGGCCTGGAGGACGGCAATAGTATGTTTGAAGTAGCCGATGTGGAATACTGGGACCACTAGTTTGATATATGCGTAGTGGCCAACGCAGTCGACAGAATTGAGGCCGCAGGTCTCACAAAATGCGTTCTTCTCTGTCGTTCCCTAAGATGGTGATCAGTCGCATCGTACATGGGAAGGTGTTGGGGACTCACCAGCCGACGATCTAAGACGCCATCTTTGACGGGAAGTCGATCGGTGGGCGTATACAAGTCGCGGTGAGTGATCTGGAATTCGGAGATCTTAACTGTATCTTGGGCATTGAGCAAGCTGAACTGCAACTGTTTTCTGATGGGCTCTCGCGTCAACCAATTTAAGAAAACTGGAGGAGGGGATCGGACATACATAACTTTGGGTGCCTCAGAAGGTACAGTCTCCTTCATGGTAAAAAATTTAGTACAAGAAGCTAGATTTTGCGACGACGCCTGTCACTCATGCGCAATGCACGAGTAAAGTGTCTGTGTATATATAAGTACAACTTGAGTTGGACGTCAACTAGCTATAGCTACAAGTTTTGGATATCAGATCAATCAATATGTGACGTAACTTTCTTGTGACCGTGTGACATAATTGAGTGACCCTGTGACGAGACTTGCGCGTCGCGTGTCTGCGATTGAATCATATCCTGCATCCAAACCATGTCGAGAACATCATACGATAGGTTCGAGTATTCACCAGCTCCGCCGTTTGCATGCTCATGAATTGTTTGACAGATATCTCACTGTTTTCTCGCCCGAGGGTCGACTGTACCAAGTCGGTGCGTTGATGATTATTGGACATGTTCACAATGACGCGTGCTTATATATTCCCCTTTAGAGTACGCATTCAAAGCTATCTCTGGTTCAGGCCATACAGCGGTCTCTGTTAGAGGACATGATACCTCTGTAGTCATTACCCAAAAGAAGATCCCAGTATGTTGTGCTAGTAAACTGCTGTCATCACGATATTTACTTCAGATCAGGACAAGCTGTTGGATGCATCGACTGTTACGCACCTCTACAGCATCACCCGTACTATTGGGTGTGTCATGACTGGCCTTGTCGGTGAGTCAAATGCTGATGTGGAATAGCTTGTACTTGCGCTGACGTAGGTTACAGCTGATGCCCGTGCCCAAGTTTTACGTGCTCAGCAAGAAGCTGTCCAGTGGAGATACAAGTATGGATACGAGATAACTCCGGATGCTCTGGCACGACGACTGGCAAACATCAATCAAGTCTACACGCAACGGGCTGGCATGCGGCCCCTAGGCATTTGTCAGGCCACCTATTTTTGTTACCGTCTTTAGCAACTAACGACAGCTCATAGCTATGATCCTAATTGGCATCGATCCAGAATATGGGCCGCGATGTTTTAAATTGGACCCCGCAGGTTACTTTGTTGGGTTCCACGCCACTGCTGCTGGACAGAAACAGCAAGAAGCGATGAATCACCTAGAAAAGAAATGGAAGAAGTTAGACAAGGGTAAGGGAGCTGATGATGCTGCAGCTGCTGGCAAGAAGCTCAGTCGAGCGGAGGTTATTGAGGTGAGTCATACTATATTACAAAATGACGCAGATAGCTGAGCATTGTTTAGATTGCAATAGAAGCAATGTCGACGGTTCATGCGACGGACTACAAGGCTGGAGAGATAGAGATTGGAATCGTGTCAACTGCTGAGGACGAGGACCCCAAGACTCGTGGTGAATGGCGTGTGATGAATGAGGCCGAAGTAGAAAGATATCTCCTAGCATATGCAGAAAAGGACTAGGATGCATTGTTGCACACATGAGAATTCATCATTTGCCCGCGGAAACTCGGAGTAATTTAGATAAGTTTTTGGGATAATGCGGTATGAATTGCAGATGATGTCTATCGGATTTATCTATTCTATCGCAGAGAAGCTCCCCCACTCTGCACGACTGTGAGTACTGAATCATGTGTTACACAGAAATACTGACCAGTATAGCATCTATCTCGACTTGTTCCAAGTACCTGGAGGATGGTTTCGAGAAGCGTGCTGGAGCGTCCCAGAATTCTAGGAATGCAGCATGATCCTGCGGTGCTCGGGGTGAGCTCTGAGAAACAGCCTTTTCAGAAAAGGACTTTTGCCATTCTGGAGGAGCAGCTGGATGAGGGTGAGAAGGACCTGCAGCTATTGTGACATTTAGGTGTTGTGCAAGACAATAAGTTACCCAACGCACTAGCTGGCCATACACGCTTTCCGATGAAGCTGATGAGAGGTTTGTGTGCTAGCACCTTAACAGATGGGTGCATGGTAACTGGTGGCTGAGAAGCGGGCCGCCTGGCAAAGCTGTTCGTGGGATATTTTATTTGTACATATTTACTTGGCCACCGGGAAGGCTGAAGCAACCGCGCCGATCGCCTAGTGACGCCGCCAAGTGGCAAAGGTACTAGTAGACGCTTCAAGAAAGATAAATTCAGGTATACGACTGCTGGCATACTTTGACGGTTCTGTGTTTCCCAGAAACAATATGTCGGTTCTTCAGGCGTACTCTTCCCTGTCATCGAGTTCTCCAAGAGCTACGATATCACACACACTTCAATTAATCGCTGGTATGTCTTAATCGTATCTTATTGCTAACTACTTCAATCTGTTTTTTTAGGTGCTCCGCCTATCGATCCTCCTTCCTGTAAAACACTCATTCAGCTCATCATTGATGATCTCCAGGCTGTCATTATCGATGGCTCGCCCAGCCGTTTAATCAGAGATGGTTTGCTCACCCTATTAGATTTATACACTCAGTACTGATCTCATGTCAATTTCAGACGCGTTGTCCGCCATTTCTGCCGTCAAGGGACTCGGTAAAACTCCCCACGGTGCCCAGGTTCTTGCATCAGTTCCTAACCTCAAATGTCTTATGACGCTTGCCATAAAACTCGAAACTGCTCCTGATGCATCGAACGAAGCTTTGAAGTGCGTCGCCAACACCTTACTCCTTAGTGAACCTGCCCGCACCAGGTTACTGAGTCAAGAAATTGATGGAGGCAATATCTGTGTCGACCTGCTCCAGGTCAGCACCCATTACCCTGCGTGTTTTGCATTCCGCCCATTTTTTAATAGAAATCTGCAACACCCGAGAGCACATTTCTCTCGTCCAGGGTTCTCTTCCTCTGTACTGCGTCCTCTCATCAATCTTTTTCCTTCATTGAATCTATCGTCGAGACAAAACGCACCCACTTTCCTGGAAATGGAACAATACTCGATGTTATTGCCTTCAAGTTGGATGATTTAATTGCATCCATGCAAGTTGGAACAAAGATGTCCCGCGATGCCATGACAGATCTCCTGAAGTTTACCTTCAATCTCCTCGTACACTATCCCAAGGTCAGTCTCCTCTTTTTCAAGCACAATTACGAACTCTCAGTCGTGTCATAGCTGGCCCCCTCTGAGTTGCAATCTCCCGGCATAGTCTGCTCTCCTGTAGACCAAAAGGTAATGGGAGATTTCTGGAATTCGCGACTTGATGCGTGAGTATCTTGTGGTAATTTGTTTTCACGGCATCTCACACGGTGCTACAGCATCCTACCTCCACTTGTTCGTGCCTTTCAGGCCATCCCCCTGTCCTCCCCAAATCCCCTTACATCGCCATTGACTCACATCATTCACTCGCTAATCACTATCCCTGTCGACGCGTCATCCCGAGCGGTATGGTTTGGTACTTGTCCACATTCACATTCGACTACCCCTCAGCCTAGTCCCCCTGAGTCCACAACCTCTTCTTCAACTGGTTCAAGTCACGATAGTCAGTCAACGCCTAAGGAGCCAAAGGCCAGGCATATTGAACGCGCCATATCGTCTGTCATTTCAGCCGGTCGCCGTTCGTTCTGCTGCTCTCCACGTTCGGACTCGCCTTCGGCAGCTGACTGCGCTTCACGCGCTTATGAACTCCTGGACATGACCCTTGCTCATTTCCTTCCAGGTGATATTGATCCAGATGATCCTGCAGTACGAGATCTGTGCAAGATCGATGGGGATACGTCCCTGGATGAAATCCTGTGCCCGCTTGTTCTACTTATCACACGATTCTGCCTTGGTGACGACGATGCCAAGACAAGAATAAGACAGTGGTTAGTACCTGAAAACCTGGACAGGACGCATCCTTTGGAGAAGAGAGCAGACCTTTTAGGTCGGTGTTTGAGACTCCTTGCATCCGTCTACCACAGCACGTTGAAGGACGCTATGGGAGAAATGTTGTACGCAATGTGTGATTCAAACGGTGTGTCATATGCTCCCCCCGTCGGTTGTATTTACGAATGAAATTTAGCTTCATCCCTTGCTGGTTATTTCGGGTACGGCAATGTTGCTGGTTTCCTTTATCACAAAGGCGTTGTCAGTGCACCGCCCGTCAGCGCAGCCTCAGGCGCACCACCAACTACTGCGTCAGGTTTACCCATCAACCCCATCACTGGCACCGTTGAGCATCCCTCTGAAACTGTCGACATGACTGATGAAGAGAAGGAACACGAGGCGGAGAAATTGTTTGTATTATTTGATCGGCTGGAGAAGACTGGTGCGCTACCTCCGAGCCAGAATCCTTATCGGAAGGCATTTCAAGAGGGTAAAATGGGCTGATCTCAGTCAGCAACGGTGGATACGAAAGTTATCATGGACCTGCGAGTAGCTTACCGATACCATCCTTTGTTGTTTCCTTACCTTGAATCCACAGTTAATGAAGTATGATAGATCAAGTTGTCAATCGCAGTGATAGAACAGTATGCATATGTATATACGAAAGATATGCAACGACTTGAACCACTTAAAAGTGGGAAGTCATCATTTTTGGGTAACGCTGTGTAGCCTAATCGAAAGTGATCTTGGACCCCTCAAACTGGGTGACGGCTCCAGTGCGTGCGCCCCCTCGACCTCTGCCGCCACCCCTCCCACCCCGGTCACCGCCACGGCCGCGTCCCCTCCCACCACGGTCACCACCGAACCCACCACGTCCACGTCCGCGGTCACCACCGCCGAACCCACCACGTCCACGACCTCGATCGCCGAATCCTCCACGGCCTCCGCCCCGTCCACCCCCAGCGCTGTCTCTTGGTTGGGAATAGTCCAAGCGAAGGCTGCGGCCGTCAAGCTCATAACCCTGCAGTTGTCCGTGGGCTGTCTGTGCGGCCTCCACAGCACTAAACTCGACATAGGCAAAACCCTTCGGCCTTCCCGATTCACGATCCGTTGGAACACGAACGCTTTTAACGTCGCCGTGCTCACCAAAGACTTCCCAAAGTTGATCCTCGTTGACACCAAAGCTAAGATTCCCAACAAAGAGAACACTTGACACTGGGCTCTGCGTATCGCCAAAAGACTTTGCCCGGTTTTCACGGACAGCGCTTTTATCCGGCGGAGTGCTTTTGTCAATATTGACGGGTCGTCCATCTATTTCCTTGCCGTTCATTTGGAGAGCTTTCTCAACCGCATCTGCGGATGTGAAGTGAACATAGCCAAAACCACGCGACTTCCCAGTTGCGCGATCCGTTTGTACTTGAGCAGAAACAATTTCGCCGCAGGAGGCAAATTCCTGTGCAAGCCAGTCGTTGTCGACATTCCATGATAGCCGACCAACGAAAATACTTTTCGTTTCCTCGGTCGATACGCTAGGAGCTGCATCGTCATCGACCAATTTTACCTTTTTTTGGGGAACGGAAGGCTCTGCTTCTGCTTTGCGCTTGGTGCCTGTAGACCATTCAGGCTGATGAACGACTACTGTGATCAATGGCTTACCCTTGGCAGGCTGAGCATTTTGCACCTCAGCGCCTTTGTCCCCATCCTGATCTGACGAGCTCTCGTCGCTCGAAGAATCGGAAGAATCACCACTTTCTTTACCCTTCTCCCTTTTGCCGGCCGGAACACTGGCGGGTTTTTCATCATCTGATGAATCATCAGAGTCGGAGGTAGGGGCAAGCTTTTTGGGTTGTCCCTCCGAAGAGGAGTCCGAAGACTCATCGCTTGATTCGGATGCTTTTGAAATCGATGCTTTGAGTGCTCCCTACGGATATTGAATGATCGTCGAAAGACTGAAAAAATGAAGACATACAGCCTTGGCCAAAATGTCCTTGGGTGATGTTGGCAATTTGACTTTTTTTGCTGGCGAGGCGGTTGATTTTGCTGCCTTGGTCTTATCTGTCTTTTTGCCTGAAGCCCACGACAAAAAATCAGGTTGAGCGGAGACTAGTGCAATCAATTACTTACCATTGGTAGGCTGAACATCCTGCATCTCTACGTCCTTGTCACCAACCTCATCTGATGAGCTCTCGTCGCTTGACGACGAATCAGAAGAATCACTACTCTCCACTTTGCCCTTTCCCTTTTTGCTGGCTGGGGCATTAGCAGGCTTTTTTTCTTCAGGTGAGTCGTCAGAGTCCGACGTGAGCACAGTTTTTTTGGGTTGTTCGTCTTCCGAAGGGGAGTCTGAGGAATCATCCGATGATTCGTCTTTGGCACGTTTAACGGGAGCCTTTCCATTCGATGCTTTGAGTACTTTCTATAGGGTTGAGTAAAAAGGTCAGTACGGGTCCGACGACTGACGACAGGAATACATACAGCCTTGGCCAAAATCTCCTTGGATGACGCTAGCGACTTTGCTTTTGCGGGTAAGGCGGCGGCTGGCTTGGCAGCCTTGGCCTTATCTGCTACCTTCTTGTCTGCCTTCTTGTCTGATTTTGCCATGGCGCACAAGTGAGGGATACAGATTTGCAAAGTAAGAAGTCCAAAATTTTGGCTCGATAAGCACGTGAGCCATTCTGGTTAAGGGCAGGTTGGTTCAGGACTTCGAATACTTATGTCTGAATCAATTCCTTCCACCACTGCAGCAATGGATAATCACTTTGACGTTATCGTGCTTGGCACCGGTCTGACCGAATCTATAACTGCTGCGTGAGCAAAATTGATATTCGCACACCGTATTATTGTACTCAGTAGGAACCTCTCAGTGCTCTCTCCAAAGCTGGCTTTAGAGTCGCCCATATTGACCCCAATCCATATTATGGTGCAGACGAAGCATCTCTCTCATTAGATGAACTCATGCAGTGGGTTGATCACCACAAAGAGGACAATCATTCTGTCACCCGTTATGGTGAAGTCCCGCCTCATGCGAGACAGTACTCAATCTCATTAGCTCCTTCGGTCATTCCATCGATCGGTCCTTTCATTTCGTCCCTCGTTGCCTCAGGCGTTTATCGCTACGGATCTTTCAAGCTCCTTGGTCGCGTTGTCATTTATGACGGCGGCATATTGAAAGATGTGCCTCAGAGCAAGGATGACATCTTTCAGAGCAAGGCGATGAGTCTCTTGGAGAAGAGGAGGGTGACGCGTTTCCTCATGTTTGCTGCTGGAGAATTCGAGAATAGCAAGGAGCTGCACGGTCAAGAAGATTTGCCCTTGCTCGATTTCTTGCAGAGGATTTTTTTGCTCAGTGAAGCAACCGCTCGCGCCATTACATATGCCCTGGGATATTGCTGTTTTATTTCAGAAACGACTCTTCCAGCTCTGCATCGTATCCGCATTTACTTGAAGGCATCTGGTCGCTATGGGCCGTCCTCATTTCTCGTTGGCTACTACGGTGGCTCGGGCGAAATCGCGCAAGGCTTTTGCCGCGCAGCTGCTGTGGGGGGAGGTGTTTATATTCTGGGACGATCCGTTACAAGAATCTTGTCTGTTGATCCCACTGGGCCAGAATACCCCGTGCTGACATCAGATCTACCCCGGTTCGCTGTTGAAGTTGACGACTTTCCAGACCGTCTTCACTGCCGATGCCTGATATCGTCGAATACTCTTCTACCAGGTCACCTTCGCACTCTAGCGGATGTCATCCATCCGAGTATATCGTCCTGCGGCTCCCCGCGGCTATTTGCAATGGCACGATGTATCGCAATTGTTGATGGGCCAATTATTTTACCATTGGACACTAAGGATTCCGGAGCGTCGGATGCGTCGGATTCTTCCCTTCTTGTCTTTCCGCCGGGGTCGTTGAACGGGGGATCGGCTATTTCTGCTGTGCATGTTATGACAGCGGGTCCAGGTACAATGTCGGCTCCTTCTGGGAAAGGTATGGTTGTTTTTCAATTCATGTTTAGCAATACCTCAATTCATTATAGGCATCCTGTACATTTCAATGCCACTTCCCACCAATTCCATTCATTCAGCTGAGATCCTTTTACGCCCTTACCTAGCAGCTGTTCTTGTATTGATTCAGGCTGAGCAACAGGAGCAGAAAGGATTAATTTGTTCTACATTCTATATGCAGGAACTTGCCTTGTCTACATCCAGCACCTCAGATTCATTGGTAGGGCTGCTGGCTGTGCCTTCATTAAGCCCACATATAACACAGGGGGTAGATGAAGCTGCAATAATTGCTGAGGCCACCTTCAAAAAGGCAGTATCTTCTCTTAATGGAGAGATAAAAGAGATTAATCCAGGACATGAGCAAATGTGTTTTGGCCTTTGTTAACTGAGATGGAGGAGGGAGAAGGAAATGACGTGCAGTGGTAGAATACATCTAACTATCTACAGTGGCTCAAAAAGTGTCTCAATGTTTGTGATTTTTCATATAATTGCTTCATTGCAAGTCAGGGTTTGGGAATACAACTAAGCTATGCAGAGGTGTGTGAAAGCTCTGCTTCTTAGCTTTATCTTTGTCCCCTATAGTGTGGGAATCTGATGACATCATATGAATATATGGTTATTCTAAGAGCCTGGACAGCTGTGTTTATTTCACAGTTTGTTTTGCAGTTTATTTTATTTGCAACAATATGTACAAACAACTGTGACAAGCTCAATGTATCACGCATGTACTATGACATCACACCAAGGCTGAAATGCATGGTATTCAATGTTTCCACATGCTACAGATGGCAGCTGCAATGATTTCTCAACTTATTATGGGCATTATAATTGCATATATGACTCCTTTTCTGGACAAGTAGCCCTACCATACCTTAGTCCTTACTGGGCACGCATGGGTGCAAGAACTTATCAATGGACACCCTGACTGGATCAAAACCAAGTTCAGAATGAGAAAACACATCTTCCATGTACTTCTACATGAGCTTTGGACTTGCAGGCTGCATGATTCAAAATATATTCAGCTTGATGAGCAAGTTGCTATATTTCTCTATACATGTGTGACAGATGGGGCTTTTGAGCTGTCATGTTGCAGAACATTTTCAGCACTCCCACACAACCATGCAGAAGTACATTCTGTTATGAACTAGGATAGTTCTAATGACAGACAACTTGATAAGAGTCAGGACCTCTGTCAAGATTCTATGCAAGATGATAAGTCAAGCATTCAGTATAAGCTAAGTTAGAAGGAGTGCTTCTAACTTAAAGTATGGTTCAGACGACAAGAGATTGGAGGTCTCAAGTGAAGGATGTTTCAGGTAAAACCTAGTAAGATTAAAGTGCAGAACTAAAGTGTACAAGAGAACTATTTATAGTGAACTACAAGTGCTTTAGGGCAGGCATGAGAATGGATATGAGTCAGAGATAAAGGACACATAAGCGATAGCAAGAATAGACCATCTAGCAACAGCAATGGCAGTTGTGATGTAATACAAGGTATGAGTCAAAGATAAGTCTAGTGGTGGTGTTATGCAGCTCGTGATGTAATACACAGTAAGAGAGAGAAAATGGATAGGGGCATACATGATTGTAACACATTCATGCTATTGCAAGATATACATTGTCTCACATACCATGTCAGATATTTCAAGAGAATCTTGCTTGCTTTGTCTTTGGCACCCTTCTACAATAAATTTGTATTTCTTCCACAGGAGGACATGCCTATTCCAGTGGAGATATCAGGGAATCCAAAACTCTTTCCACACTTTGAAGGGGCACTTGGAGCTATGGATGGTACACACATTGCATGTTGTCCATCAGTGGAAGAAAGACAGCTTGCATGAAACCAGAAAGGTTTCACCAGCCAAAATTGTCTTGCATATTGTTCATTTGATCTTCAGTTCCAGTATCTTCTCAGCAGTTGGGATGGATCCACCTCAGACTCAACTCTCTACAATAATGCCTGTCTCACTGACCTATACATTCCACAAGGAAGATAATACCTCATGGATGCTGGGTTTGGAATCTGCAATTCACTTCTCATTCTGTACTGAAGTGTTTGGTACCACTTGGCTGAGTGGGGTTGAGCTGCAGTTTGGTGAGCAATATTTCACTTTAATGTTCTCTTCTCATGCAAGGCAGGCCACAAAACACCAAAGAAATATACAATCTTCAGCATGCTCAAGTTTGAAATGTGATTGAGCAGATATTCAGTGTTCTCAAGAGACGGTTTGTGATACTTGTACATCTGCTGGAGTATAGCATGTCAACACAGGCCCAAATTCCCCCCACACTTTGTGCCGTCCATAACTTCATCCAAATTGATCCAAAGGAAATCAAAGAATTCACTGTCAAGGATCTCATTGATCCTGATCCAGGCAAGTCAAGGGGTGATCTCGCTGAAGGACCAGTGGACTGTGCTGAAAGGCAAAAGGCAACAGAAAACAGAGATTGTATTGTAGATGCTATGTGGAGAGATTATTGTAGAGTGTGTCGCTGTCATATCCCATATGCCAGACATAGATCCCATCATATTCCCACACTTTCTGGACCTATTTCTGGACCCCATATCCAACTCATTCCCAGATTCCCTTCTGCTGTGTGCTCCATATCTAAGCAGGATTAGATCTGCTATGGAATTACCCCTGAGCTCTGGACCTCCGGATCTTGACTACTAGCCTGATCCATACACCCACCCTATGCACATTCCGTCCAGCAAGACATCTGAACTTTATCTCCTCTCAGATTCTGGACTACATCCACCACCTCACATATCTCAGTCCTGTGTTAAGGTCGTGTGCTCAAGGAGGTCGGATCACAAGGGCTTGGCCTCAGCTCATATGCTGTGCCCCTTTCCCAAGTATGTGTCCTTAATTTCCAGGGGCTAGAACAGTTGTCCAGAGTTTCCAGGATTTGACTAGGGTGGACAACGGATGTCTGGATCTGAAACATGAGATAAATCCGACAGATGTCCAGATGTTACTTGGCAAGCGGATAAGACTAATCCAGATGAAGTCCAGACTAGAAACTAACAGAGGATAGACTGTACACTCACTTACTGCAATCACAAACATTTACCATAGTCTTCCGTCTCTTGCAGCCTTCTGTCTGTTGCTACTCGCATCATGTGATGTAAGGTGCTTCAGGGGGTCAAATAAAATTGGGAATTGGATTGACTACTGAGTACCAATGTAACAAACATACAACAAGTCAGAGTGTAATAAAACAGCTCTACTCTATATACACATGAAGCTATGCAAAGGTAACCCAAAGGTAGAAATGACAAGTCCAGAGGTAAAAAGTGTCAGCCAGAGTGCAGGAACCTTTGGCCAGAGTGGGAAAGGGAAAGGGTATGGTAAAATGAGGTTTGGAAACTAAGGAAAAGCAAAGGTATTCGCAAAGGGGAGACTATCGAGGGAGTGATAACACAAGGGGAGACAAAATCTCCGAAATATGGGTCCAGAAAATGAGTGAAAAGATATATTCCAAAGTACACCAAAGTACCAGGAGCACCTAGTGACCAAGACTCTAGAGAGGTAAGGAGAGGTGGTAAATGGTAAGGTATCCTATGCATCTGCACAGTACTTAACAAAGTATGTAGAAATCTGGAATGCTAGTTGAAATTCCAGGTCTGGAAGTATGTATGTAATATGCCTGCAAGTGCTGTGGCTCATGGGAATACATGTAAAATCAACTGCAAACTGTTTGGGTGGAGTACCCAAGTACTGATTCCCAAGTCTCGAATACTGACACTCAGTAGGACCACCAATACACTCACATAGACTTGGACTAAAACTTTCATTAAGGAAGTGAAGCATAATAACAACTTTCATTATTTCATCATCATTTGCCTATATTGACTACCAAGTCCTGAGTCCCAACACTCAGAAGTCAGTAGTACCAGGTTTCAGGTTTCGGGCTTCAGCACTCAACACTCAGTGAATTGTGTAATGAAATAAAAAAAATTCATGTTATATACATTTTTTCAAGATTTGGTGTTTGGTTGTTGGTTGTCAAATTTTGGGTGTCAAGTCTCAAGTTTTGGGGTTTGGCACTCAACACTCAGTGAATTGTGCAATGAAATAAAAAAAATACATGTTATATGCATTTCTTTGAGATTTGGTATTTGGTTGTTGGTTTTTGAATTTTGGGTGTCAAGTCTTGAGTTTCGGGGTTCGGGCCTCGGGTTTCAGGTTTTGGCACTCCACACTCAGTGATTTGTGTAATGGAATAAAATAATTTCATGTTATATACATTTTTTCAAGATTTGGTGTTTGGTTTTTGGTTTTCACATCTCAGGTTTCAAGTCTCGAGTTTCAGGGTTCGGGTTTTGGGCCTTGGGCCTCAGGTTTCGGGTTTTGGCACTCAACACTCAGTGATTTGTGTAATGGAATAAATTTTTTACATGTTATATACATTTTTGTGAGATTCAAGTGTGGAGTTTTGGGTGTTTGGGTGTTCAGGTTTTGGGTGTTCAGGTTTCAAGACTCAGTGATTTATGGTGAATGAAAAATGGATGTGTTGCACACTGGGTTTCGGTTTTCAGGCTTTGGTACTCAGTGATTGGTGATTGGTGATTGGTGAATGTCAGACATGGTGTATTCAGGGTTTTGGGCTTTGGGCTTTGGTGGTCGATGGTAGGTATATGCACTCATATAGTGGGTATGTACTCCATGTGCTCAATTCTCTGGTGCCTACATCAGCACACTGATTCCTATGTTATCCAACTATCTCAACCCAGTTATGTTTATTGCACTATTTACCTGGGCCCACCTGTGTATATGATAACAACTACCTGGACCCACCCAACATGCAACTTTGGGTGTTGGCATTCGGTACTTGGCATGGTGAAGAGTTTTGAATTTCAATGTTTGAGTTTTGGGTTTCAGGTGTCAGGTTTCGGTACTTGGTGAATGTCAGACATGGTGTATAAATCGAGACTCGAAACTCAGATATTGGTACAACTTTCGAGTTTTGGGTGTTGGGTTTTGATGTTCAGGTGTGAGTGATTGGATATGATTAGGGATAGTGTTTGGAACTGCAGGTTCTAACTTGGAGACATGGAAGATATGATGTATGGAGCACATAGAATCCAGAAGTTGGATGGTGAAGGAATGAGTTCTGGAATGGGATATAATAGTCAAAAGAACCTGAGTTTTTTTCCAAGAGTTTCTTTGGTAGACAAGTGGACTGGAAGTACTTTGCTGTAATGAAGACTTAATCTCCAACCTTGAAGTCCAGAGTGAGTTTCCATCTAGTGTTCATGGGTCCTTAATATCATTCCTGTGTGTGGGACATTTCTCCTTGAAGGAATTGGTGAAGTTCATTGAGGTGTATGGCATAATCCCAGGTACAGATCAAAGAGAGGTTATGTTCCAGATGAATGGAAATGTTCAGATGATACCCTTATTGACAAAAAAAGTGTGAGACTCTAGTGATAGCACTTGGAGTGTTATTGTAAGCAAATTCTGCCAAGGAATGTAGTTTCAACTAGTTGTCCTGCATAGATGATCTATAATGATGAGAATGGCTGTAAAGCCTGATGAGTCCAGAAGTTGCTTGATGAAGTCCATGGAGATGGAATTCCAAGGCTTCTCTGGGATAGGAAGTTGTTTGAGCAATCTGTATGATTTATGTCTCAGAACCTTGGCCTGGGTCCAGGTAGTGTCATAATCCTTGACATAAGTATGCATCCAGGCCAGGTGTATCACTTCATAAAACACAAAGTTGGAAGTCGTTGAATTCTGTGTTAAGATGAGAATAAAATGGGCTGCTTCTAGAGGCTAATAGATGACCAAAGATGATTAGGACTAGAATCTAGAGTGTATTCAAGTGGAGTAAGAGTATACAGTATCTAAAGTTCAGAGTAAGTTGCTAAAGAGGTAGCAAGCACTGGACTCTAGTATATGGGTGATGTATAGTGAACAAATATAAACAGACAAGCCACAGTCCAATGCTAAGTAATGACTCAACCTAGGGGCATCCTAGGAAGATCAGAAAGTCAAGTAAATGGTTAGAGAAATGTGAGGAATGATACCATAAGTGTAATTGGAGATAAAGGACATAGAAATGTGCACTGTAGAGGTGAATAATCATATAACAGTTATGAACTAAGGTAGTTCTTAACATCAGAGTTCAAAAGTGAACAATTCAAGTGACAAGTGATGTCTTCTCTCAAATAAGAGAGGTTCAAAGTTTCAATAAGGTGGGAAAGTGTGCTTATTCAGATCATGGTTTAAATGACTTAAGCTTGGGAGGTCTAAGTGAAGGAAGTTCCAGGTAAAACCCAGTAAGATTAAAGTACAGAACATAGTACAAACTATGTGCTTAAATAGGCCACTTGGGCACATAGACCAAGATAACAATGGTAGGTAACAAGACATATATGGATACAAGTTGCGGTCAATATATTGTACATGTGAAGTAAGAAAGAAAATAAAGTGGGGTACATATGACTGTAACATTACTCCATTTTTATCCTTGATGTTATATCTGCATATCTGGATCTCAGATCCAATGCCTCAGACTCTGCTGATTGATCATTCCATTAGATACCTATAGTATATAACCTCCTGTAACTCTCTGTAGCACCTCAGTTCGAATATCAACTTAGTTCTGGAATGTCAGGGATTTGGACACTCTGGGGCCAAAATCTGTGGCGGACTCTGATGCCTAACTCTGGGGCCCATCAGGAAGTCTGGCAGAGTACAGCTGAGTTTAAACACTGCTTGATGACAAAGCCCACCCCTTGCGATGCACTCATTGCTGGTTAGCATTGCCCCTGCCTGTCAGCATGCAGCTGTTATTGGAATACTGTATTCATGTGCTGCCCAAAGTCTATCTTATGATAATGCCATTCCCACTGTCCTTCCCACCTGTCTCTCTCATCTGCCCCCTTCCTGTGTTTCCTGCCCACCCACCCACCCACCTGCCCCTCTTCCTGGATGCCTGTGCCTACCTCATTATGTCTTCACTGCAGCAAAAGGATCTTGCCTTTCTCTCCAGCTTTGCACTGCACCATTCTGCTGCTGGACTTGTCACTGACTGTACAAGCTGTGGTGGTGCTGTACCCATCACAATCTGCCACAGTGACAAGAATGGTAATGAAGGCAAGCCCATGGCTATGGTATGTCCTCTTTGACTTGAAGGTTGGTTGGAGTACTATGCTGACCATTTGGCTAGCTTCCCTCAGCCATTGCACAGAAAATGGGGGATGTCTGATTCATGGTGTGGAGATGCACAATCAATGAATGGATGTGCAACTGCTAGATGTCAATTCATTTTACCTAGAGGATGCTGAGGTAGAAACGAGTTATGAACATCATGAACTTCAACAGGCACTCCAAGCATCAATGGCTGCCACTGGTGGACAACCCTTCCCATCATTCCATGACCTCCTTGCCATTCCAAAACCGATACACCCCCCACCATCCCACCCTCTGCAACCAAGCAATCATGCTACCTTAGCCATGTACATATTCCCAGTCCACAAGCTTTCCAAGGCTGCTCACATGACTGATCAGCTCAACCCATTGTGGGCTGGCGATCTTAATGCACACACTCAAGAGGAAATAATGAACCCGTGTATCACTGAATGCTGAAAGGAGATGGAGCATGCTTCAAAACAACAGTTCATGTTGTACTGGTTTGACAGGGTAAGCTCGTCTTCAATTATCTTTCACAAGTTGTGCTCACTGTGAGTTTAGGATGATATACCAGTCATGATGCAATGGATTGTACACTGCCCCTACTTTCCTCATTATCAGCTTGCTGACAATCCATACAGCAACCAGCCCTCTCTCAGTCTACTGCTCCGGGTGTCATTCCTGTGCATGTTCCCATATATGATCTGAGCTCGCTTTAGTCAGGAGGTACTATTTGGTCTCATCTTTGGTGGTACCTCCTTCATTCAGGCGACTTATCACCAGAACTGCAAGGCTTGGTTGGAGACAGAGCCAACCATCCTCTGTGCCTTGGGTGAGGTCAGCAAGAAACACAGCAGGTGGACATGATTTTTTTCTTGTGCTCCTCCTTCACTCACTCATTGATCTGTCTTGCTACTTGATTTATTCATTATATTATCACAGTGTTCTAGACATTTCACACCTTGATTTGTCACTTCTGTCATTTACACACTTGTATTCTGTACTACATGCAAACAATGTTGGTTTTGTCTGCAATCACATGGTAGTAACAAGAGTAGAAGTAGGTATCATAACACCATGTACCAGGAGAGAATCATAGGACAGGTGGATGGTGGGGAAGCTTTCCCTGTGCATGGAGGGTTGATACAGTCATACAGTTGCAACAAAGGATCATCTCATCAAGAAAAAAATCATACTTGACAGGTGTCATCTCTTGACAGATGTTATGGAAGCTGCCAAACCAAACATTTGTTTGTTTAGCAATTGATGAGTTGAAATAGTACTTCCTATTGTTGTTAAGAAGTTCTGGGTATGTAAACATTGTTCACACATTCAACAAGCAGGTCACCAAGGCTTTCGGTGAATGGAATCAAGCCAAGTTCAAAGAGCTGCTCACATAATGACTCATGGCATGTGACCAGCCATTTGAGGAGGTGGAACAACCAGAGCTCAAGGCACTCCTAGACTACACCACAGAGGCTCTCCACTTCATATCCCTGGAAGACTGGCCATCAAGTGCTGCATTATGAAGATGGGAGAAGATACTATTTAAGGTGTCAAGGACATGATTGAAGTAAGTCGATGTCGAGTCGAGTTGACTCAAGCACCAATCAATATGACAGAATCTTGAGTCCAAAGTCAGCCTTTCTCTTGATGCATGGACTTCAAGTAATCAATTCACTTTTCTGGCTATCATCATGCATTATATCATGAATGACTGGAGTTTGGGTATGTCATTGTAATATCTTTTTGTGCTAGATTCTAACTGGTCTGTTCAAGCCCACAATGATGGAAAGTCATGGCTTGCAGCAGTCACGATTTCTCTTAAGAAGGCTGAGAATGCGATGAGTCAAGTCACTTTCATGCTTATCTTGGATGTCAAGACCTGTTGGTCATCCACACATCAGATGCTCTGGCAGGCACTTGATTTTCATCAAGCTATTGATGACTTCATTGCAAAGACTTGAGACCTCAGGCCATATGAACTCTCTGATGCTGATTTGGCAGGGATTGAGCTAGTCATGCAATGGTCAAAGGCCTTTTGCTCCACTACTACTCAAATGTCTACAACAAAGTGCCCTATGTTATCTTCTGTACATGCAATCTTTCATGGACTTCAGGAGTCACTTCAAGATGACTTGGCAGTGCTTCCAGATTCAGCACCATGGAAGTTGCAGTCTGCACTGACAAGTGCTCATCACAAGCTCAGTAATTATCACTTCAAGGTTGACAAGTCACCTTTCTATGTCTGGGCTTCTAGTAAGTCATCTCTCATTGCAAATTGGTTCAGCTAGCTAATTATCTGTGTATTCTGAAGTTCTTGACCCCCACATCTCATACTATGGACTCCACAGTGACTGCAAGGATGATATCACCGCACAGATGCATATTGAGAGGCAGAAGAACAATTTACATGCTCTATACAAGAAGGAGTATGATATTGCAGTCTGGAGTGATTTCAAGAACATGTTGTTTTCAGAGCAAAGGCAGAAAGATCAAGTCGCATGATTCCATGTCATGCTAGAGTATGAGTAAATAGTTTGTAACTTCTATATATCTATTCATACAAACTGTGCAAGTACCTTGAGTGGAGGAAGCAAGAAATGAGACCTTGATTAAGCTGCGCAAGTGCCTTGAGCAAGGGAAGTCAGAAACAACACCCTCATCTAAGCTGCATGAGTGCCTTGAGTGGAGGAAGGGAGAAATGGAACCTTGATTAAGCTGCGCGGGGTGCCTTGAGTGAGGAAAGTCAGAGATGACACCTTATCAACCTAAGCTGCGCAAGTACCTTCAGTGATCACACCTCTGGTGTTTGAGAATAAGCTGACTTGCTCTCTAGCAGGTCATCTGCATCATCCATGGCCTCACCTTTGAGGTCTGTGCACACCTGAGTCTCTTGTCTCTTAGAACATATGACCATGGAATTGTGTGTGTATTGAGGAGAATCTGGAGGGTGGTCTGAAGCATCAGATGCTGGGATCTCTGGATCGCTGTGCCAGATGACACATTGGCTGCCATCAGGGTAATAGGTGTAATTCACCTGTTTGGGTTTGGGTTTGCGCTGGTGATGAGTTTTGGGAGTGGCTTTGTTAGGAGGAGGCTAGTGCATCTGCATCATCTCCAGATGAAGCTGGGTAAGGTCATGCTCACATTCAACATCAAATAGTCTCATTTGCAAGTCAAACAGTTGGGTCTGCAATTTCTCTGTGACTGCGTTTGCATCATGCAGCTGCTGCCACTGATGCAAGAAAGCAACTCTGATGCTGCTGCACCTCGACGACGTAGGATAGGTGTATCTGTCCAAGTGGCACGAGTGACTGCAGTGTGCTCAAGAGGAGACATACTTTGCACCTTGATGGTTTGTTCATTACAATTCAATTCATCATCTAGGCTGATCCTGCTGAGGTGTAGAGCAGACAGTGGAGGGAGAACTGGAAATGAGTTGGATATGAGGTGGGGTCCTATGACCTTCAGAATAATATGTTGCAGCTGTATGCAATAACTAGAGCTATAATATATCCCTTTGGATATTTCTTACTTATCTCCAGCAATAGAGATCAAATTCACTAGTGGAATTGTCCCAATATGTGGCCTTGAAACCAACTCTCTGCTGCTCAGGCACTCACTATAAGTATGATGCAGGTCAGAACTTTTCCTGTGTCTAAAAGAGAACTAGAATGAATACTGCTTATGTAATCAAATATGGCTCAAGTGTGTGGCCTCAAATACTTCTGAATAAAGTGTGAAGGATCTTGTAAAAGAATGGAGTAAATAAGCTAATATTTCTCCTAATTGTCACTTGTTTGTTTGCTCAGTAAATAGGGGTAAAGAAACTTAGGGGTGTATGCACTAATCCCCCTTTGATTCCCCTAAATTGAAGTAAGTATAGAAAATTCAGGAGATGATCATAGACTGAAGTAAGAAGTAGCATATTTCATAAATTTGCCATGATCATATACAAAACAAGTTTTGTGCATATCACCGGATTTGAGTTATCTTGACTCTTGTCAACCTCTAAGACTTAGGATTGATTCCTATAAGTGTCATATGCCATTCTGGACTCCTAACTCCAAATTCACTTCTCTGGATTTCTGATAATTTGATCTGTCTATATCTCACTTTCAGAACCCAAACCTTATAAGCTAAGTCTCTGTTAAGGTCATACTCAAGGGTTAATGGATCCTAAGGGCTTTAGCCTCAGCTCGTGCGCTGTGCCCCTTACTCAAGTATTGCCCCTTATTTCAGGAAGGCAAGACTAACATGTCCAGAGGGTTGGACAGGTAGTGTAGTGGATCCGGATGACTTCTGGATGAGGGATATGTATTGTAAGACTAATACAGACGAGTCCAGACTAGAAACTAGCGGTAATGGCTGTCATAGACAGAGGCAGATGCGGATAGACTATAGGAATCAATCCTAAGTCTTGGAGGGTGATGAGAGTAGTGGTGTTACAGAGAGTTACAGGAGGTTATATACTATAGGTATCTAATGGAATGATCAATCAGCAGAGTCTGAGGCTATGTACAAAGCATATGGATAATCTATTGGTAAGTAGAAATGGATCACAAATCATGAAACAGAAATGAAGCATAGGTAACAGATCAGGGAGCAGGACGGATATACAGATAACCAAAATACTGGAGTTAGGGGATTACTGAAAGGAGACAAGTGCTGGTTGTGGATTCAGATAAATTGTGGACCAGACCGGACAAGTGAACAGATTGGATGACGAGATGTTGGAGGGAGATAAGATGTGGATAGGATTGGAAATCAGATGTGGATCGGATCTGGGATGGGATAAGGATTGGATCTGAGATCTGGATATGCAGATATGACAGTCTCTTGTCATATCTGAGTCTTAGGATTGCATCTCAGACTATATCTCCAGCTCTACCTTAGGGTAGTCTATCCTCTGTCAGTTTCTAGTTTAGACTTCATCCAGATTAGCCTTATCCACTCATCCAGTCAGTATCCAGATGTCTACTGGATTTATCTCACATTTCAGATCTGGACATCCAATGTCCATCCCTGTCAAATGTAGAAACTCTGGACAACTCTCCTAGCACTCAGAAATTAAGGGCACATACTTGGGAAAGGACATAGCATACAAGCTGAGGCCAAACCCTTCTCATCAACCCCCTTTGAGCATGCAACCTTTACAATAAAGTCTACATTTCCACCTCTATCTTTGGATAGTTCATGTATGCTAGTTTCTAGTTCAGACTTCATCTGGATTAGCCTTGCATCTGGATGTCCAATATCCTACCTTCTAGACCTCTGAATCTGGTAGTTACTAATACTAAGTCCTGGACTTAATTTCTACTGCTTAGAAATAAGGGCAAGTACTTGGGTAAGGGATACAGTGCACAAGCTGAGGCTAAGCCCTTCAGATCCATGACCCTTGAGCACAACCTTAACAAGAGCTCATAGAGAGACTAAAAACATCTATTGTAAGCTGCATAAGCATGATGCTCAACACAAATGTAAACCTGACCACCAAAATTTAGTGAATAGATGTAATAAAAAAATAGTACATGTACTGTTGAGATATTTAAATTAATTTTTATTTGCTCTCATATTAGTGTACCATTGCATGGCTTTGTGAATAGTATAATGTATCATGTTTCCTGAAAAATTTATGATAAAATAAACTATGAATATCTATTTGGTACACTGGAAAAATCCAACCTCCCCCTCAGCTTTATAAGCACAATCAAGTCCTATATAAAATCATCTACATACAAGTAAATGGAGTTCTCAGCATATCATTTCAGTTAAGTAATGCTAAATATCTTCAATGTAGTAATATAAGCTATGTGTCATATCCCACAATCTGGACCCATGTTCCATCATATTCCCACGCCTTCCGAGCCTATGTCTGGACCCCACTTCATATCCAACTCATTCCCAGATCCCTTTCCACTGCCTGATCCATACCCCCCTGTCCCATCCACCCTATGCACACTCCATCCAGCAAGACATCTGGACTTCACCTTGTCTCGGATTCCGGACTATATCCACCTTCTCGTATTCCGGTCCTGTATCCATCTTGTCTTCCAGATCCCCAGATCTCTGGACCTCCGGATATTAACACTGGACCTATTTCCACCCTCTGTCCAATATCCTGTGCCTATCCCCATTTAGGCATCTCTGCCTTTCTGGCTTTTGGTTATTTCTTCTTCCATCTTGCTTATTGATCCTTGTACAAGTCTTCATCTCCAAGTTCATTTAGTTATGTTCCATCTTACTTACTAATGTGTTTCCACATGCTTGTACATAGCCTTGCCCCTTTGCTTACTGATCCCCTCAGATGTTGTCCAGTGTATAACCCCTGTAGATACTCCTGTAGTTCCTCAGTTGGAATATCAGCTTAGACTTGCCCAATCCTCTCTTGGACTTTGGTCCACCTAAGTCTGTCCTACTCATCAGGCCTAGGGATTGATTCCCTAGGCCGGAGCTTTGCCTTTCCGGCACTTACCCTCTTTCTGGACTTAGGTCCAATCCCTGTTCTCTCTGACTCTACCTTAGGGTAGTCTACCTCTGTTTGCTTCTACATCGGACTTCATCCGATGTAGCCCCTATTCCTTCCGGACCTCCAGCCCTCCTGTCCCTCATACCTCTGGGCATCCTGTCCTTCAGACGTTCTGTCCTCCTAACCCTTGGACATCCTATCCTCCTGTCCTTCTGTCCTCCATCATCCTGCCCTCCTGTCCTCCAGACCTTCAGACCTCCTATCCTTCCATCCTGTTTCCTGTAGAAGTATTACCTTGCAGTGGGAACTCTCCTGAGCACTTCCTGCATTCCTCTGGATGTTTCCCACACTCCTCCGGAAGTCCTCTAGTGCTCTCCAGCAGAGTAGCCAGCCTCCAGAAGTCCTCTGGACTGCATCAGACCATCATTGGACTTCCTCTGAAATGAAGGGCACATACTCAGGTAAGGGGCACAGCATACGAGCTGAGGCCAAGCCCCTCTGAGTCAGTCTCTCTCCCCCTTGAGCAACATGGTTCTTAACACTATGTTGGCTTATAACCAAACCTTTGTGCCTGTTTTTGCCTACGATAAGTACAACTATCATCTCACAACAAAGTTCAAATCCACTTTTTTAAATCTATTATTGAGGATATACACCAGTCATGCCATATTGTGCTTTTACAATGCATAAATACAAGAACATGAATATAAAAACATACTATTTGTTAACCCTTATAGTACAATAGGTGTATAGAAACAATGAAGATATAACAATAAGAAGAATTACACTACAAGGGTGCAAATGAATTACAAAATGGAATAAGGTCACAGACAAATAGTATGATGAAGACAGATGTGTCAGTATATTAGTCAACAGCTAAGAAAATGACAGTATGTCTGGACCTTCCTCATACATTCTCTCAGCTATGATGTTCTAGTAGATATGAAAGACTTTAAAATCAATTAACTTGACTCCATTGTCAGTAACAGTATCAATAATTTCACCACTACTATTCAAAGAGTTCTTCCCTGCAATTACACAACCATCTATGCATGGAAATTGGACTATGGATGACAAAGTGATAAAGCAACTATTAGATAAGGAACAGAACTATTATATAAAATGTACTCACTTTGGTAAACCTAGCTGCAAAATAGCTTGGTGCAGCTATCTAGGAATGTCTGTGAGCATTCCCAAGTTCTTTAGTTACTCCTGCTCTCTTTTATCTTGGCATCTATATTTTATACATGCAATTCCAAAGTGTAAAGGCTATAAATTTATAGAATAAGACTGATACTAATACTTCTTTGCAAAGGCACACTCAATCCTTTCATATTATATTAGCTGGCATTAGAGATTAGCATGGGTGTACTCTGGGGTATGATATCCCCACTTGTACCCACCAATACACTCCCACTCACAGTGAGTGTGTGTTTTTTTAAGGGTATCAGAGATACAGTGGCTCAAAAAACTGTCCACATGTTTTGACATTTTTCACTATCTATGATATTGTGTGAGAATGAACAAATGCCTCAAGGACATGCTTATAGCACATTGTAGTATGGCTTCAGGGCTTTCATTTGAGCCCTACACCGTGGGAATCGGTGGAGATATAGTGGAGATACAAGGCTCACAAAATGGTAACTCATGCAGACAGTTTTTTGACTCAAGTATTTTACAATAATAACCAGGTATTCTAGTATTTTGTATGACCTCCCTTGGCTTTAATTACTGCCTCTATCCAAACCATTCCTTAGCTCTTCTGGATGTGTGCTTGGGATCATTATCCTGTTGGAAAATGATATCTTCTTCATCAATCCCTGATTCTGCCAAGCTAGGCAGCAAGTGGTCATTTAAAATGTCCACATACTGCTCAGCATTCATCTTCCCCTCAACCTCAGCAAGCATTCCCACACCATTCCATCCCATACAGCCCCATACCATTAAAGAACCTCCTCCAAACTTGATAGTCCCATTAACCTCTCTGTCTGTTAGGCCATCTCCCTTTTTTTTTTTCCATACATATACCTTCCCATCTGACCCAATCCTATTGATTTTGGTCTCATCTGACCATATAACATGCTTCCAGTCCTCTACAGTCCAGTGTTGATGAGCTAAGGCAAAGGCTAGTCTTTTCTGCCTATGTTTGATAGAGAGAAGAGGCTTTTTCTTCTTTGTTACTGCCTTGAGATGAGCTGCCTTGAGAACATTCCTCACAGTTTGTGAAGAGACAGGGGTAGTCATGGTGGAATTGATATAATGGGTGGCTTGGACAGCATTATCAGCCTTTCCTGTAGTGATATGTTGGATAATAGCCCTTTTGTCAGTAGAGGTAAGCTTGGATGGACATCCTCCACAAGAGTTTTCCTTGTCTGGGTGGCTTTCTTTGATAAACTTGGCCACAGTGGACTTGCATACTCCAGTTCTAGAGGAAATTTGGTGAGCAGAGAGGCCAGCATAAGACAGAGAGAGGATATTATCTCTTTGAGCAGAGGAGATGGCTTTCATGGTGATTATGACTATGATACATGAGATATTCTGGTTTATATAGTTAGATATAGTCATAAAATAACATAATGACACCACTTCATAATTTATATAATAGTGGCATGATTTTTGTGGTGTCATAAATAATGATTTATATAGTTTTAATATACACTCAAGAAACTGTCCACATGAGTCATCATTTTATAAGCCTTATGTCTCCACCATATCTCCACTGATTCCCACGGTGTAGGGCTCAAATGAAAGCCCTGAAGCCATACTACAATGTGCTATAAGCATGTCCTTGAGGCATTTGTTCATTCTCACACAATATCATAGATAGTGAAAAATGTCAAAACATGTGGACAGTTTTTTGAGCCACTGTAACTCATTCCCATATCCTCTTCTGCTGTGTGCTCCACACCTCAGCAGGATTAGCTCCACTATGGAATTACCCCTGAGCTCCAGACCTCCAGATCCTCACTACTAGCCTGATCTATACACCCCTATCCTATTGTCATATGCCATTCCAGACTCTCAACTCTAAATCTGCTTCCCTGGATATCTGGATCCAAGATCTGGATCTCAAATGATCTGATCTATCTTTATCTCCCTTCCGGAATCCAAACCCTATATCAGCACCCAACCCCATTTAGACTGCCCCTGTCTCCAGACTCCAGTTAACCATGTTTTCCTTTTGATTATTGATCCGTTACATACATTTCATTTCCAGTCTTCATTATTTGTGATCTGTCCTACTTACTAATAGACTCTGCATATGCTTTGTACATAGCCTTTATGTTTGCTGACTGATTCCTATATGATACCTACAGTATATAAACCTCCTGTAACTCTCGGAAATACTCCAGTTCAAATATCATCTTAGTTCCTGCTCATTCCTGTGTCCTCCAGACTCGAGATAAGTCTCTTGTCATATTCCAAGTCTTAGGATTGCATCCTAGACTACATTTCCAACTCTACCTTAAGGGTAGTCCATCCTCTGTTAGTTTCTAGTCTGGACTTTGTCCAGATTAGTCTTATCTGCTTGCCCAGGTAATATCCGGACATCCATCAGATTTATCTCATGTTTCAGATCCAGACGTCCGTTATCCACCCTAGTCAAATCCCAGAAACTCCAGACAACTGTTCTAGCCCCCAGAAATTAAGGGCACATACTCAGGAAAGGGGCACAGCATACGAGCTGAGGCCAAGCCCTTGTGATCCGACCCCCTTGAGCATGCGACCTTAACACCTATCCACCCTATCCACATTCTGTCCAGCAAGACATCTGGACTTTACCTCCTCTTGGATTCTCTTGTCTTCCAGATCCCCAGATCTCTGGACCTCTGGATATTAACTGTTACTATCTCTGGGCCTATTCCCACCCTCTGTCCAAGATCCTGCACCTATCCTCATTTGGGTATCTCTGCCTTTCCAGTTCTTGGTTATCTCTGTTTTCATCTTGCTGATTGATCCTTGTACTAGTTTTATCTCCAAGTTCATTTACTTATGTTCTGTCTCACTTACTAATGTGTTTCCACATGCTTGTACATAACCTTACTCCTTTGCTTACTGATCATCTAGTATATAACCCCTGTACAACTCCAGTAGAGTCCTCAGTCTGAATATCAACCTTGTTATGAACTAGGATAGTTCTAACACTAGACAACTCAATAAGAGCCTAGGCCTCTAGTGAGATTCTATGCCCACAATAAGCAAGACATTCAAGGTAAGCCAAGACAGAGAGAGTATCTTGGGCTTGAAGTATGATTCAGATAACTTAAGATTGGAGGCCTTGAGTGATGGAAGTTCCAGGTAAAACCTAGTAAGATTAAAATAAAGAACTACAGTGGTTGAGTCACATATTTATACAGAATAACTATGGGAGGTTTAGGGCAAGTATGAGTAAGTGAAGCTATGAGTAAATGCCTAATAAGGATGGAGCAACAATGTCAGAAGTACAAGAAAGGAAACAGGACACATAAGCAGAACACAGAGATGGAATCTAATGGCAGCATAAGTGGCACATGACATAATACAGTAAATGTAAGCAAGACAGAAGCAGTGGATGATAGAAGAAAGAAGAAAAAGTACAGCAGGGTAGGGCATATTGTAACAAACTTAGACTTGCCTAATCTTCTTGTGGACTTCAGTCCATCTGAGTCTTGTCCTTTCCATAAGGCCTAGGGATGGATTCCCTAGGCCAGAAATCCAGACCTTCAGATTTGTCCCCTATGTCTCTATCCCAAGTCTAGCGATTGCTTTCCTAGGCTGGAGTCTTGCTCTTCCAGCACTTGTCCTCTCTTCAGACTTTGGTCCACTTCCTGTCTCTCTGACTCTACCTAAGGGTAGTACATCTCTGTTTGTTTCTACATCAGACTTCATCCAATGTAGCCCCTATTCCTTCTGGACCTCTGGACATTCTGTCCTCCTGTCCTCCTGTCCTCCTGTCCTCCAGACCTTGAGACCTTCTATCCTTCCATCCTGTTTTCTCTAGAGGTATTACCTTGGGGTCTCTTCACTTCCTGTGCAGTGAGAGCACCTTTGAATATTTTCTGTATTCCTCCAGAACTCTCCCATGCTCCTCTGTATGTTTCTGCACTCCTCAAGAAGTCCTTTGGACTTTGTTAGACCATCATTAGACTTGATCTGACATGAAGGGCACATACTCAGGTAAGGGGCACAGTGTACAAGCTGAGGCCAAGCCCCCCTGAATCAGTCCCTCTCCCTTGAGCACAGTTCTCAACATATTGATTAAATATAAAGTCAGAAAAGTGTCTCAATGAGTCACTACATTAGAGCCTGGACAGCTGCATTTATTTCGCAGTTTGTGTTAAGGTCGTGTGCTCAAGGAGGTCGGATCACAAGGGCTTGGCCTCAGCTCATATGCTGTGCCCCTTTCCTGAGTATGCGCCCTTAATTTCCAGGGGCTAGAACAGTCATCTGGAGTTTCCGGGATTTGACTAGGGTGGATAATGGACATCCAGATCTGAAACACAAGATAAATCCGACAGACATCCAGATGTTACCTGGGCAAGCAGATAAGACTAATCTGGACAAAGTCCAGACTAGAAACTAACAGAGGATGGACTACCTTTAAGGTAGAGTCGGAAATGTAGTCTAGGATGCAATCCTAAGACTCAGAATATGGCAAGAGACTTATCTTGAGTCCAGAGGACACAGGAATGAGCAGGAACTAAGATGATATTTGAACTGGAGTATTTCCGAGAGTTACAGGAGGTTTATATACTGTAGGTATCATATAGGAATCAGTCAGCAAACATAAAGGCTATGTACAAAGCATATGCAGAGTCTATTAGTAAGTAGGACAGATCACAAATAATGAAGACTGGAAATGAAATGTATGTAACGGATCAATAATCAAAAGGAAAACATGGTTAACTGGAGTCTGGAGACAGGGGCAGTCTAAATGGGGTTGGGTGCTGATATAGGGTTTGGATTCCGGAAGGGAGATAAAGATAGATCAGATCATTTGAGATCCAGATCTCGAATCCGGATATCCGGAGAAGCAGATTTAGAGTTGAGAGTCCAGAATGGCATATGACAGTTTGTTTCACCAGTTTGTTTCTGTGTGTGGCATGGCAAAGTGTCACAACCTGTGACTCATGTGTGACTCAATCAGCATCCAACCCCTTGCCAAGTTATGGTGAAATGGAAGAGTACAGCATCTACAAACACTGGTGGAAGAAGCTCAACTCACCAGACTGATCAAGAGACCACCTGACTTATTCAATATCTTGCACTTCATTGCACTGAAGGTGGAGATGGTATTAACTTCAAACAGGCAACCTTTACCACTGCAGTGGCTCATTTGTTGGAGCCATTGGAAGGCATTCCGAAGGAGAATCATGTCACTGGGAACAAAAGGGACTGGCAATCTTGCAAGAACAAATGGATCATGGTGTGTACATTATTATTTTGTAAGTTGATTAATTGAAAGTTTGACTACTGCAGTGTAACAAAAAACATGCCGCCATCACTGAAATCAGATCGCAATCTGGATTTTTGTGAGACAAGGAACTTGGTGCAAATATTGGCCCCACTGATGCTGCACGGTGGACTGCATTTGCAAACACATGTCCTGATACAAAGCCCTTTCACAACAAAAGCTGGAAGCATTTTGACAATGTGGACGATCTCTTGCATGCTGTCATATCCCACAATCCGGACTCACATTCCATAGTATTCCCACACCTTCCGAGCCTACATACGGACCACACTTCATATCCAACTCATTCCCAGATCCCCTTCCTCTGTGTACTCCACACCTCAGCAGGATCGACTATGCTCTGGATTTACCCCTGAGCTCTGGACCATCGGATCTCCACTGCTAGCCTGATCCATACCCCCCTGTCCCATCCACCCTATGCACACTCCATCCAGCAAGACATCTGGACTTCACCTCATCTCAGATTCCGGACTATATCCACTTTCTCATATTCCGGTCCTGTATCTACCTTGTCTTCTGGATCCCCAGATCTCCGGACCTATTCCCACCCTCCATCCAAGATCCTGCACCTATCCCCATTTAGGCATCTCCGCCTTTCCGGCTTTCAGTTACTTCTTCTTCCATCTTGCTTATTGATCCTTGTACAAGTCTTCATCTCCAAGTTCATTTAGTTATGTTCCATCTTACTTACTAATGTGTTTCCACATGCTCATACATAGCCTTGCTCCTTTGCTTACTGATCCCCTCAGATATTGTCCAGTGTATAACCCCTGTAGATACTCCTGTAGTTCCTCAGTTGGAATATCAGCTTAGACTTGCCCAATCCTCTCTTGGACTTTGGTCCACCTAAGTCTGTCCTACTCATCAGGCCTAGGGATTGATTCCCTAGGCTGGAGCTCTACCTTTCTGGCACTTACCCTCTTTCTGGACTTAGGTCCAATCCCTGTCTCTCCAACTCTACCTTAGGATAGTCTACCTCTGTTTGTTTCTACATTGGACTCTGTCCGATGTAGCCCCTATTCCTTCCAGACCTCCGGACCTCCTGTCCCTTGTACCTCTGGGCATCCTGTCCTTCAGATGTTCCGTCCTCCTAACCCTCAGACATCCTATCCTCCTGTCCTTCTGTCCTCCATCATCCTGCCCTCCTGTCCTCCTGTCCTCCTGTCCTCCAGACCTTCAGACCTCCTATCCTTCCATCCTGTTTCCTGTAGAAGTACAGTGGCTCAAAAAACTGTCCGCATGTTTTGACATTTTTCACTATCTATGATATTGTGTGAGAATGAACAAATGCCTCAAGGACATGCTTATAGCACATTGTAGTATGGCTTCAGGGCTTTCATTTGAGCCCTACACCGTGGGAATCGGTGGAGATATGGTGGAGACATAAGGCTTACAAAATCATGACTCATGCAGACAGTTTTTTGAGCACATATTAAAACTATATAAATCATCATTTATGACACCATAACAATCATGCCACCATTAAATAAATTATAAAGTGGTGTCATTATGTCATTTTAAAACCATATCTAACTGTACAAACCAAAAATTTCCATATGTCATGGTCATATTCACCATGAAAGCCACCCCCCCTGCTCAAAGGGATAATATCCTCTCTCTTTCCTATTCTGGCCTCTCTGCTTGTCAAATTTCCTCTAGAACTGGAGTATCCAAGTCCACTGTGGCCAAGTTCATCAAAGAAAGTCACACAGACAAGGAAAACTTCTGTAAAGGGTGTCCATCCAAGCTCACCTCTACTGATAGGAGAGCTATTATTCAACATATCACTACAGGAAAGGCTGACAATGCTGTCCAGGTCACCTATTACATCAATTCCACCATCACATTCCCTGTCTCTTCACACACTGTGAGAAACATTCTCAAGACAGCTCATCTCAGGTCAGTAACAAGGAAGAAAAGGCTCTCCTCTCTATCACACATATGCAGAGAGGACTAGCACCCTTCTTTTCTCACATATATACCTTGCCATCTGACCCAATCCTATTTATTGTGGTCTTATATGATCATATAACATGCTTCCAGTCCATGTAATCCAATTCTGATGGGCTAAGGCAAAGGTTAGTCATCTCTGCATATGTGTGATAGAGAGGAGAGCCTTTTCTTCCTTGTTACTGACCTGAGATGAGCTGTCTTGAGAATGTTTCTCACAGTGTGTGAAGAGACAGGGAATGTGATGGTGGAATTGATGTAATAGGTGACCTGGACAGCATTGTCAGCCTTTCCTGTAGTGATATGTTGAATAATAGCTCTCCTATCAGTAGAGGTGAGCTTGGATGGACACCCTTTACAGAAGTTTTCCTTGTCTGTGTGACTTTCTTTGATGAACTTGGCCACAGTGGACTTGGATACTCCAGTTCTAGAGGAAATTTGACAAGCAGAGAGGCCAGAATAGGAAAGAGAGAGGATATTATCCCTTTGAGCAGGGGGGGTGGCTTTCATGGTGAATATGACCATGACATATGGAAATTTTTGGTTTGTACAGTTAGATATGGTTTTAAAATGACATAATGACACCACTTTATAATTTATTTAATGGTGGCATGATTGTTATGGTGTCATAAATGATGATTTATATAGTTTTAATATGTGCTCAAAAAACTGTCTGCATGAGTCATGATTTTGTAAGCCTTATGTCTCCACCATATCTCCACCGATTCCCACGGTGTAGGGCTCAAATGAAAGCCCTGAAGCCATACTACAATGTGCTATAAGCATGTCCTTGAGGCATTTGTTCATTCTCACACAATATCATAGATAGTGAAAAATGTCAAAACATGCGGACAGTTTTTTGAGCCACTGTATGTGTGAAAAGTGACAATAGGCATCTTTTTACACAAAGTCACATTTATATATGATTCTGGCTGAAGATTTCATTACAAATATGTAGGATAGATTGTAAACTACCTAAGGAACCCATGCTGCCTACTGCCCTGAGGGTAGGGGGTAGGTGGAAGGGATGTAGTGAAAATATGAGTTGACCCAGCACACTCAATTCTTGGTGGATTTGTCTGTAAATTTATGTCTATGATACTTGATATATGTATTTTAAATATACTCCAGGTTTCTTATTAAGATTCGATGTCTTGAAGGTATGACCCCTTATCAGTAGAAATGGCAAGCACACACACTAGCTCACAACTCCAGCCTATTGTGAGCTGATCTTGGTCATAAGAAGCAAGAATATAAGCTATGCTTGTTATATATTAAAAGATTGGATCATGGATGCAAGGGCAAGATACTGAAAATCATGAAAAATGTCAAAAGTGCAATTGTCTATGCTTTGTTCCTGGAGAAGGATCATGTGTGTCCTGGGCTGGCTATATGATATATCTACTCCAAATATGCTCAGGAATAGACTCCCTACTTTCCTTGAGGTCTGGTCCTGCATACCCAGGGAGTGAACCACCAGGAGAGGGGGAGGTACACTATACAATGAAGGATTACCCTATGGTCCTGAGCTCCTGATACATTGTTTCCATTGCTGAATAGATGATGGGGATATGATTTTAAAGTCTATTCACCTAGAAATAAACACATAGGAACATCTTTTGTGTTTTTATGGATACATGCTATATCCATTTAAGTACTGAGTCCCAACACTTGATAGTTGGTAGTCAGTATTTGAGCTCCAAGTGCTAATATCACCTACCAATATGTTCACCTTGACTCAGACTACAACTTTCATTTTTTTCATAATCCCTGATGTTTCAAATTTCTTTAGCATATATCTTGGTCAAATAATACCTGATGGACAAGAAAAGACTGCCAATACACTCACCTAGACTCAGACCACAACTTTCATTGTTTTCATTATCCCTGAGGGAGAGTGATTTACCAATATCAACTACCAAGTCTTGACTGGCTGAATCTTGAGTACTGAGTCCCAACACTTGGTAGTCATCATTATCACCTTGGTGGTGATATAAGTCCTGAGTCCTGAGAACCCACTATCAAGACCTGAAACCCAAGTTCCAAACCCAACCACTGAATACCAAGTGTCAGTACTTGTCATATCTGCATATCCGGATCTCAGATCTGACCCTTATCTCATCTCAGATCCACATCTTATCTCTAATCCTATCCACATCTTATCCCCCTCCAACATCTTATCATTCAATCTGTCCACTCATCTGGTCTGGTCCACAACTTATCCAAATCCACAACCAGCGCTCATCTCCTTTCAGTAACCCCCTAACTCTGGTATTTCAGTTATCTGTATATCCTGTCCTGCTCCCTGATCTGCTACCTATGTTTCATTTCTGTTTCATGATTTGTGATCTGTTCCTACTTACCAATAGACTATCCACATGCTTTGTACATAGCCTTGGACTCTGCTGATTGATCATTCCGTTAGATACCTATAGTATATAACCTCCTGTAACTTTCTGTAGTACCTCAGTTCAAATATCATCTTAGTTCTACTCATTCCTGTCCTCTGGACTTGAGTACCCCTACTCTCGTCACCCTCTGAGACTTAGGATTGATTCCTATAGTCTATCCATATCCGCCTCTGTCTCCGACAGTCCATTACCACTAGTTTCTAGTCTGGACTCATCTGGATTAGCCCTACGATACTTATCCCTCATCCAGAAGTCATCTGGATCTGTTATGCTACTCAGTCTGACCTTCCGGATGTGTTAGTCTTGCCTTCCTGAAATAAGGGGCAATACTTGGGTAAGGGGCACAGCACACAAGCTGAGGCTGAAGCCCTTTGGATCCAGTTATCCTTTGAGTACGACCTTAACAGTACTCAGGACTTGGGACTGTTGGCCGGAGTACCTGACTACTGATTCCCAGGTATCAAGCATCAGAACTGAGTACCAAGTACCCAACTACTGACTCCTGGGTACCAAGTACTGATTCCCAAGTCTCAAGTACCAACACTCAGTAGGACCACCAATACACTCACATAGACTCAGACTACAACCTTCATTAAGGAAGTTAAGCATAACAATGATTTTCATTTTTTCATTATTGCCGATGTTTTGGATTTCTTTAGCTTATATCTTGGTCAAATGATAACCAATTGACAAGGAAAGACTACCAAGACACTCACCTTGACTTGGACAACAACTTTCATTATTTCATCATCATTTGCCTATATTGACTACCAAGTCCTGAGTCCCAACACTTGGAAGTCAGTAGTACTGTGTTTTGGGTTTTGATGGTCTCTGGTACTACAAAACATATGTCCAGGTTTTGGGTTTCAGGCTTCAGCACCTGACACTTGGTGAATTATGTAATGAAATAAAAAATTTCATGTTATATACATTTTTTTGAGATTCAGTTTGAGTCTTGAGATTTGGTTTGCAGTGTTTGGTTTTTGAGTTTTGGGTATCAAGTCTCAGGTTTCGGGCTTCAGCACTTAACACTCAGTGAATTGTGTAATGAAATAAAAAAAATACATGTTATATGCATTTGTTCAAGATTTGGTGTTTGGTGTTTGGTTTTCAGTTTTTGGTTTTTGGTTTTCAAATATTGGGTGTCAAGTCTCGGGCTTCAGGTTTCAGGCTTCAGCACTTGACACTCAGTGAATTGTTTAATGAAATAAAAAAAATTCATGTTACATACATTTTTTCAAGATTTGGTGTTTGGTTTTTGGTTGTCAAATTTTGGGTGTCAAGTCTCGAGTTTCAGGCTTCAGGCCTCGGGTTTCGGCACTTGACACTCAGTGAATTGTGCAATGAAATAAAAAAAATTCATGTTATATGCATTTTTTCAAGATTTAGTGTTTGGTTTTCAGTTCTTGGTTTTTGGTTTTCAAATTTCGGGTGTCAAGTCTCGAGTTTTGGGGTTCAGGTTTTGGGGTTCGGGTTTCAGCACTTGACACAGTGAATTGTGCAATGAAATAAAAAAAATTCATGTTATATGCATGTGTTTGAGATTTGGTGTTTGGTTTTTGGTTTTCAAATTTTGGGTGTCAAGTCTTGAGTTTTGGGCTTTGGGTTTCAGGTTTCGGGGTTCAGGCCTCAGGTTTCAGGTTTCAGCACTTGACACTCAGTGAATTGTGCAATGAAATCAAAAAATTCATGTTATATGCATTTCTTTGAGTTTTGGTTTTTGGTTTTGGTTCTTGAGTTTTGGGTTTCAAGTCTTGGCACTTGATACTTGGTGATTTGTGTAGTGAAAAATTCATGTGTTGCATACTGTCATATCCTGTATGCTGGACCTAGATCCCATGGTATTCCCATGCCTTCCAGGCCTATTTCCAGACCCCACATCCAACTCATGCCCAGATCCCCTTCCACTGTGTGCTCCACACCTCAGCAGGATTAGCCCCACTATGGATTTACCCCTGACCTCTGGATCTTCACTACTAGCCTAATCTGTACAACCCCATCCTGTCCACCATATGCACATTCTGTCCAGCAAGACATCTGGACTTTACCTCCTCTCAGATTCCAGACTACATCCACCACCTCACATATCTCAGTCCTGTTTCCACTTTGCCTTCCAGATCTCTGGACCTATTCCCACCCTCTGTCTGAGATCCTGCATGTAACCCTATTTAGGCATATCCCCCCTTCCAGTTCTCAGCTACCTCTGTTTCTGTCTTGCTGATTGACCTTTGTACTAGTTTCATCTCCGAGTTCATTTACTTATGTTCTGTCTCACTTACTAATATGTTTCCACATGCTCATACATAGCCTTACTCCATTGCTTACTGATCCTCTCGGATATCCTCTAGTATATAACCACTGTACAACTCTTGTAGAGTCCTCAGTCTGAATATCAACTTAGACTTGCCCAATCTTCTCCTGGACTTTGGTCCACCTAAGTTCTGTCCTATCCATCAGGCCTAGGGATTGATTCCCTAGGCCAGAGCCTTGCCTTTCCAGCAATTACCCTCTTTCTGGACTTAGGTCCAATTCCTGTCTCTCCAACTCTACCTTAGGGTAGTCTACCTCTGTTTGTTTCTACATTGGACAAAGTCCAATGTAGCCCCTATTCCTTCCAGACCTCCAGACATCCTGTTCCTTGTACCTCCAGACATCTTGTCCTCCAGATGTTCAGTCATCCTGTCCTCCAGACCTCCTATTCTTCCATCCTGTTTCCCGTAGAGATATTACCTTGGGGTCTCTCCACTTCCTGTGCAGTGGGACCTCCTCTGAGTATTTCCTGTACTCCTCCGGAACTCTCCCATGCTCTGACTTTGGAATTATTACCTTTGATATTGATGATATACAACTACCTAAGCTCTGTCATGTCTACAATTATCATTCACCTGGGCCCACCCATCTATATTATATACCACCCTTGGCCCACCTGTCTAATATCATATATTGTTGCCCTCAGCCCACCCATCTAATATAATATACATCTGGGCCCACCTGTGTATGTGATAACAAGTACCCTTGGCATACCTGTCTATCTGATACACATCTACATTGGTACACCCATCTACATAATATCCAACTACCTCGGCCCATCTGTCTATAGAATATTCATGTCCATTGGCCCACTCATCTACTGTACATATCCCCCACATGGGCCCACCCACCTCCATCTGGAATAATATCCCTCCTGGCCCATCCATCATAGTTAGGGATATTTTTACCTTCGGCCCATGGTCCACTGGCCCATATCATACAGGATATTATGCACATCTGTCATATCCCACAATCCGGACCCACATTCCATCATATTCCACGCCTTCTGAGCCTACATCCAGACCCCACTTCATATCCAGCTCATTCCCAGATCCCCTTCCACTGTGCTCCACACCTCAGCAGGATTGACTATGCTCTGGATTTACCCCTGAGCTCCGGACCATTGGATCTCCACTGCTAGCCTGATCCATACCCCCCTGTCCCATCCACCCTATGCACACTCCATCCAGCAAGACATCTGGACTTCACCTCATCTCAGATTCCAGACTATATCCACCTTCTTGTATTCCAGTCCTGTATCCACCTTGTCTTCTGGATCCCCAGATCTCCGGACCTATTCCCACCCTCTGTCCGATATCCTGCGCCTATCCCCATTTAGGCATTCTCTGCCTTCCGGCTTTCGGTTACCTCTTGTTCTGTCTTGCTTATTGATCCTTGTATGAATCCTCATCTCCAAGTTCATTTACTTATGTTCCGACTTACTTACTAATGTGTTTCCACATGCTCATACATAGCCTTGCTCCTTTGCTTACTGATCCCCTCAGATATTGTTCAGTATATAACCCCTGTAGATACTCCTGTAGTTCCTTAGTCGGAATATCACCTTAGACTTGCCCAATCTTCTTCCAGACTTCAGTCCATCTGAGTTTGTCCTTTTCCATAAGGCCTAGGGATGGACTCCCTAGGCTGGAATTCCAGACCTTCAGATTTGTCCCCTATGTCTCTGTCCCAAGTCTAGGGATTGCTTCCCTAGGCTAGAGTCTTGCCTTTCCGGCACTTACCCTCTTTCCAGACTTAGGTCCACTTCCTGTCCCTCCAGCTCTACCATAGGGTAGTCTACCTCTGTTTGCTTCTACATCGGACAAAGTCCAATGTAGCCCCTATTCCTTCTGGACCTCCGGACCTCCTGTCTTCTGTACCTTTGGACATTCTGTCCTCCATACCTCCAGACCTCCTGTCCTCCGTACCTTCAGACATTCCGTCCTCCATACCTCCAGACCTCCTGTCCTCCATACTCCGGACCTCCAGACATCCTGTCCTCCAGACCTCCCATCCTTCCATCCTGTTTTCCTGTAGAAGTATTACCTTGCAGTGGGAACTCTCCTGAGCATTTCCTGCATTCCTCTGGAACTCTCCTGCGCTCCTCCAGACGTTTCCTGCGCTCCTCCGAAAGTCCTCCGGACCTCATCGGACCATCATCAGACTTCCTCTGAAATGAAGGGCACATACTCAGGTAAGGGGCACAGTGTACGAGCTGAGGCCAAGCCCCTCTGAGTCAGTCTCTCTCTCCTTTGAGCATGGTTCTTAACAATGTCCATTCACTTGTATAATACAGAGATAGGTCACTGCAATATGTGGTAAGTAGTCTTCAAGTTGTTGACTCATTTTTTTTGCTACTTAATCCATTTATTAGCTTCACTCACTACAATACCCTACACTTGCATGCATCACATGAGACTATCTACCCATTCAAGGCAGCTCCATTCCCTCTGAGGCATTCTCAAGTGGAGGAATCACTTCTACTGTGCAACACAATGCACTCATGACCTCCACTATTCACTGTGTTACAGTTGTTGAAGTGAGCATATAGGAATGGGCACCTTTCTGCAGCAGTAGAGGCTGAGGGACATGCAGCTTCATTGGACATGTAGCTATGAGTACAAATACTCTGTCTATGTTTTTTTTGCTAGCTGTAAAAAAATTGGGGTTCAGTTCATGTTTAAACTGAAAAAAAAAACCTGACCATTTTGAACCATTTGCAAAGGTCCAGTTCAAGATTCAGCAAGTCTAGTAGAACTGGACCTAGGTTCAGTTCTCAGTTCTTGCTCAACCCTCTATGAACTGGACCAAACTGGACCATGGCAGCACTATGTATACAGTACAGTGAACAGACCTATGTCCTCTGCAACTTACTTAGAACACTATGAGCATTTCTTTTTGAATAACTTTGCAGACAAGGAGAGTTATCATGCATTCAGTACTGAGTTTGTATAGATAGTAGCTTGATCAGCATGTAGCAATTGTATTTGCATCTACCATATTGCATATCTGAGCATATTGCATCTTATCATCCGAGATAACTGGGCTTGAGTTTTATCAACCAGATATGGTGAGTAATATTTGCATTCAACATCTCCACCAATCGCATGGGTTCGCTAGTGAAGTCGTAAGCGTTCGTAAGTGTCCGTAACGCGCGTAACTTAAGCGTTCAATGTTTCGGTGGTTTTGCAGATGCACGTGACACTGCTAAACAGCATTGGCCTAAAATTACTCAATTTGGTAACAGGTGCTTCACTCTCGCCGTGCCATCCTCTTTGTTGACACATTCACTCTCCATTTATGAAAAATGCTGCAGTCGGTCAGCATTTGCTCTCGGGTCAGAGCAGCTAATGGGCCTCTCATGGCATAGCTTGTTCTGACGTCTTCTGACTTTTCAGGCGCCCTCTCTGGGTTCGCGGGAGCCATCTTGTTGCAGCCTCGTGAGTAACTCTTGGAAGCTCTTGGTATTCGATTTCATATAACTTGGTGCACAGTCGACCTTTTGAAGACCAGGATTCAACAGGGAGATTCTGCTGTAAATGCCCGGTAGGCTTCACGTGCAACCGTACTGCTCAAGAACTCATGTCTCTGAAGCAATACAACCATCATATGGCGTACGACTAAGAACATTCTCCGGAACGAGGGCATAAAAGGGTTATGGACGGGTACAAGTGCCACGTTGATTCGGTGCGTTGCACTATTTCGCATCTCTCTCGTCAATGACTTTTCTCTGTACCAGCAATGTTCCAGGAGTGGCCTTCTACTTTACCAGCCTGACTTACCTACGCTCTGTTATGGCAAAGTCGCCCTATTTTTCCGCACACCAGCGGCACAGCCGTGACAGCTCTAAAACCGTCCTTCCGAAGCTGTCTAGTCAGGGCAACCTCATAGCAGGCGCGACCGCTCGAGTCGGAGTCGGATTGATCCTCAACCCATTTTCTATCTTGAAAGCACGTTTTGAGGTTCGTGCGGTCGCGTAAACTACCGTGATTTTGATATCCTAGCATTACGCAGAGTGAGTTGCATGCATATCGTAGTTTATCAGGGTCGCTTCTTTCCATTACCCGTATGGGACCGTCTGAACTTATGTGCGGATTTGTTGCATCCTCGCTGCGGGATGCGCCATATGCTGGTCTATTCGTCGTCATATACGAGAGTATTAAACGCGAGACAAGTAAGGTTGTCTCTGGTGATCCAAGAGTCTGACTCATGTGTTCCAGCATACTTCATCCCAACAGCGTATGCAGCAGGCATACACAGCTTTTCAGCAGCATCTGCAGGTGCCATTGCCACAATAGCGACACACCCATTTGACGTTATAAAGGTCATTTCTTCAGGCTGTCTCCTTCCAGAATATCTAATGGCTTACTCAGACAAAAATGCAAGTTCGTTCAGAAGATAGATACCGTGGCTTTACTACAACTGTCATGAGGATTTTCAAGGTTAGTCCCGCTGGTTTAAATGTTTGAGTTGTATTCTCATCATCCAATTCACAGCAACGTGGTGCAGCTGGTTTTTTCGATGGCGCATCTCTCCGCATGTCTAGGAAAATCCTCAGCTCGGCAATTGGCTGGGCTGTATTTGAAGGAATGCTACTCTTCATGCAAACGTGACGAACTATTTGACAATATTGTCGATTGGTAGCGCGACCTATAGTCATCGAGAATACTCTTGTTGGATGAACCTCGCTATCGTTTGCAATTGGATATTTGACGTCCCCTCATAGATTGCACCCTGTGATGCATACCAGCTAAATAATATAATCCAATCAATCAGAGCGTCACTCACGATCTTCGAGTCTCGCCAGAATTTCTCAATCCCCGTCTCCCTTGTGAACCCGACACCTCCACACCACTCAATAGCCGACCCACTCACATGTTGAGCCACCTGACTAGCCCAGTACTTGGCCATTGCCGCCTCCTTCGTGAAGCTCCGACCTTCCTCCTTCCGCCGTGCTGCATTATATGTAAGCAGACGTGCAGTTTCGAGTTCAACTGCAGCCTCTGCAATTTGGAACTGCATGCCCTGGAAGGTTCCAATTGACCGACCAAACTGGGTCCGTTGGTAGGTGTAAGGAACAGCTTTGTCAAACGCGCCTTGAGCGAGGCCCAACATTTGAGCAGCAATACCGATACGACCTGCGGAAGTGAGCTTTCGTAGCGTTGACAACGAATGTCACCTACCCTCGTTCAGAATTTCGATGGCAAGCTGTGATTAGAAAACTTAGTTGAATTTCTTCGCCTGGATCAAGCTACTGACCTTGTAGCCTTTGCCCTCACCGCCTATGATGTTCTCAGCTGGTATTCGGAGATCATCAAAATTAAGTGTGCACGTCGATGACGCTCTAATTCCAAGCTTCTCTTCCTTCTTGGCTATTTGCACGCCCATGTCTTTCGTTGCAATGAAGCAAGTGATACCCTTGTAGCCCTTGCTTGGATCAACCTAGAGCTCTTTCAGCCAATAACGTACATAAAGTGGGAACAAGTAGAACTCACATTCGCAAAAATAAGGAAGATCTCGGCCTCATACGAATTGGTGATCCACATTTTGGATCCATTAATCACCCAATGGTCTCCGTCCTTCTTTGCCCTTGTCTGCAGCGCGAAGGCATCTGAACCTGACGCAGGCTCGGACAAGCAGAATGAACCAAGCTATATGTACACCTGAGCACACATGCAAAAAAAAGTTCTTGTTCAACAAACCTTTGATTCCGAAAGCAAAGGCAACCACTTGTCTTGCTGCTCTTTCGTGCCGTACTTGCGCAGAATGGTGTTCACCAGGGTGTTATGCACGTCACACATGACAGATACGGAGGGGTCGATCTTCGCGAGCTCCTCAATTGCAATAATTGCGGAAATAAAGGAGGCCTCTGCACCTCCATGCTCGGCACTTGTCTCTATGCCCATGAGCTGGAGAGTGATATCAGCACACTTGGGAAAGGTAACTGCTTGGGTACTGACCCCTTGCTCGAAGAGACCTTGAATGATAGTTGGGTCCATAGATTCTTTCTCGTCCATTTCGCGGACCTTGGGGCTAACGACGTCCACCGCGAAGCGCTTAACTAAACATGCGTTTTCGGTATCGTGAACGCAAGTAAGTACGAAGATCAACGTACCCGAATCGCGAAACATGTTCTCCTCCTCCGTGAATGTGTCCAGCGAGTTCAGTCGGAGTCCCTCTGTCCGTATTGCAGATACAGAGAACATTCTAGGTAAGAAATTACAACGACTTGTACGGCCTCTCTAAGACCACATACCTGGCTGGCTCGACAAGTCTCTTTGGACGATACTTGGTAGCTCGCAGTGACCATGATACCGCGCGGAACATGATGAA
This sequence comes from Suillus subaureus, assembly GCF_016647635.1. Classification (NCBI taxonomy): domain Eukaryota; kingdom Fungi; phylum Basidiomycota; class Agaricomycetes; order Boletales; family Suillaceae; genus Suillus; species Suillus subaureus. Next base: position 368,463 of record NW_024538586.1, on the reverse strand, counting down.
AGCGAAGAACAAAGCTAGAACGTAAGCGTGCGCACAATACAGCGGCGTGACATCAAATACTGGCCCAAGTAATCACATGCGTCACTTGGCCGGATCTTCTCCTATACTTATTGTTGGGTAGTTGACAAGTCGATGGCAGAGTCGCACAATATCAATGTGCATAAATGGACATGATTTGACGAGTACAACAAAAACTATACCGTACCCTCAATGATCATATGAAAAACTGTATGTTCCAGGGTGAAAAGCCTAAACAAATAAACAGACGAACATGACATGGCATTGAAAATCATGGAAAAGTGGAAACCTATGATGTCGTCAAAAAGTCGTATCAAATCACAATCATGCAGCAGCGCTCTCGCGTGCCTCGCCATTCGTGTGAGGCCTGCTGCCGCGGGTGAGCCCGGCTGCGGCAAAACCCCGTGCAGCGTATCCACCACCACGTCCACGTCTAAAACCACCACGAACCCCTCTATCAGCGCGCTCCTCGCGGTCTGTCGCTATTTGCACGCTGACCGTACCCTCGCCCATTTTCTAGGCCGGAAATATCAGCCACTGAAACGAACGATATTTGGGCGACTTACCTCCTCGTTCTTTTCCAACCCTACCTTCATGGTCTCATCATCACCGAACTCTACATAAACAAAGGGTCTAGCACGTTGATGCGGGGACCCCTTGTTCGCAAGGAACGTCACCTTTGTCACTCCCGCTGCCTCACCGCCAAAGAATGTCCTGACATCTGCTTCCGTTGACTGTTGAGGGAGTTTGACAAATAAAGTCCATGGATGTCTCGGTGATCGCTTGCTTGTGGGTGTCCTCGCGCCGGTACTGTCTGTTGTCGGCGACTTCATCCCTTCACGTACATCAGCGATGGGCACTTCAGGTGTTGCTTTGCCTGATTTGAGCTCTGGTGCAGGGGTGGGTGCAGACGCTGGAGTTGGACTTGGAGCAGAGGCAGACGCTGGAGCTGGAACAGGTGCGTTCAAAGCAGGATCAGCCTTCTCTTCGGATGTAGAAGCCTCCTTCTCCTTCGCTTCCGTACGCTCACGGTCCTTGCGTTCTTTTTTCTCTTTCCGTTTCTGCTTCTCTTTTTCAGCCCTATCTGATGGCGGTGCAGGTGTTCCACTCCCGTTAGATTTGGGAGCAGGAGTGGATGGAGATGACTCTTTGGGGGTCTCTTTACCAGATGCCACAGGGACCAAAGGAGACTTGACCTCTTTTGGATGCGGCGAGAGGGGTTTTTCAGCCTGAACGGGTGTTGAACCCTTAGTGGGTGGGTTCGACGTAGCGTTCGGTAGTGAGGACGTCGTTGAATTGGGCGTTGGTACAACATTACTGGGCGTTGCGGTGCGACGGTACGCATAATTGAAACCTATAAAACGCTTAGTGAAGGCCGTCAGCTAGCATGTCAATGGCTTACCCTGGCTCTTCAACTCGGCACTGATTCTGCCATCCTTGACATCCAATACAAGTGAACCAAATGCAGCATCACATAGGTTCCAATTCCAACAGTTCTTCCAAGAAGGCTCTTCTGGACCTTGTACATTTGGTAGCCTCTCAATGACACTCAGGGCCTTGTCAAGCAGGACTCGCTGATGCTCATCGATGACGGTGTCCACCTGCTGCTTCACACTGTCCCAAACCTTATCAAAGGCTTCCTTTCCAGCGATGAGCTTGTGACGGAAGCCTTCTAGGTCGCTTTGCACGCTGAACTCATTATAACTGGAGGCATAACGGAAGTGAAGCCCAGCACTGATAGAGAGATCAGCCTTGAGAACGAGTGCAAGTTGAGCCATTATGCCTTCGCGTCCAGGGCTTGCGTGGGTGACAAGGAGGCGAGTCTCGGTGGGATCGAAGACACGCTGAGCGGTATCGACGAGCTCACCGATCTGGAGTGCGGTTGTCCACATGGTACCTTGACCACCGGCGATTGTTGCGCTGCCATCACCATTATCAAACATTTTGTGAGGAACGAGTGCGCCACCCAGACCAAGAAGTCTCAGCTTGACGCCTCCGACGTCAAGACAATGAGTGGTTGCCTCATCGAGGACGTGGAGGTTGTCGATGTTGTAAATGCCAGCACGGAATTTTTCGAGAATAACGACGTCCTCGCAAGCACCCCAAACAGTATATACAGGGACAGAAAGCTTGAGTTGACCTGAGAGAAGAAGAGGAAATTCAGAAAGGAGAGAAATATCGACGGTGGCGCGGATTGCTTGGGAGGTATTGTCAGGTGCGAGGAAGTGGGTACGCTGGGTGGATGGTATTAATGGCGAATACATGGTCAAATGACGCAGTGTGCGGTCATTTATGCGGTCCAGGCTGTTACTTTCTACATATAATAGACGCGTCAAGCACGAAAAAAATGGCGATTGTGGTAGACGCCCATGCTCACCGAAAAAACCAAAGTCACCGGTATGAATGATAGCTTTGGCATTGGCCTCGCGCGCAAGATCGTTTAGGCCAGAAAGGCGACCACGGATGTCTGCGATGCAGAGAATGCGGCCGTGTGTAGTGTCTAAGACTTTTGTGTGGGTATTCACTTGAGGTCTAGAGTTTGGTGATACTGCAGGACGTGTCGAGGAAGATGCTGGGCGGGATGACGGGTTCATTTTGAAAGCTATGGGAACGATGAGGAAGACGGCGAGGAGGACGCTGAGCACAATGACAAGGTCGCTGAATGAAGAAGGGTTTCAAAGGTAGTTGACGATTACATAATAGGCCAATAACACCATCTAAGTACAGTCTTACCAGTGCTCCTCAACGTTCTCAACGTTGTCGATGACAATGATAGTATTTGCATGGGAAGCTGCTGTTGACCTGGGTTCGTTGTCGTCGTTACTGTGGTCGATGCAAGAAGCTATATTGTAGATCTCAAAAAGCACGAATAATGATTTCAATACTTGTCCATATGATTAATGCTGCTCATCGTTGTAGATGGCGACGACGCAATCGAATCGAGTGAATCAGTTTTGCAGTGATTCACTTTGAGAATTTTGGTCTAGTGAGTCCGTTTGTGGTGGGTACCACGGATCAAAGAACCATGCAGACCGCGTAACCCATTGCTGCCTATCACTCTCGACGACTTCCAACTTGCTCCTTGACGTCGTTGACGCCAATGAGCCTATATGGCCCACAGACTTGAGACAACAGTGCCCTTACCAAGTGCCTTTACTCAAATTTCTTCGACGCTCACCGCATCGGACAAGCTACTCTCATCTTTGCTCCCACTCCCTGTAAATCCATGCATTCTCTACGTGACATACTCACCGTCTGGCACAGCACCTCCCTACGAAGTGCTAGAGTCTGCACGGAGACAGCTTGTTTTCCGAAATCAGGCTTCCACCTTTCAAGACTCAATCCTTCCCCATGTTCACATCGATCGGGATGTGTCAACCTTTTATGCGTTCATTGTAACATCCGATGAGGAAGTCAACAGCTCTCTGTCTGTTCTGAAACAGCTCAGTTTCAATGATCTGATAAGTGAGTCTACATATAATTGTTGTGCGCTGTCACCAACTCTGTTAACGTACTGCGGCAGTATCAGAAACTTCGTCCTTCACACCGCATGAGCTCTATCCATGCAGTTTGGCATGTTCAGACAGTCGTACTCCATGTGCATTGTGTATAGATCCCCCATTCATATCTACTGCCCGCCTCCTTCCACGGAAGCCACTCCGACAAATATACGCTCGATTTATTGATGCTATCCGGGCACGTCTCATAGACTACGTTGTCAATGCATCGTTGACTTCCGCTCTTCGCTTCCGTAATGGCTTCCTGCTCATACCCAATGCAATATCCAATGAGTGGGGCGCAGACTGGGATCATCATGCGCAATTGCGGTATGAATCTTGTTCCTGTTATCCATCATTTCTGCTACTGACGGAATCCTTATCTAGCCCGCTCGTCCACTGCCACCTCAATCTCCACCTCACCTCCAACCGGCTGGAGGTTCACTCCCTCTTTCGGCCCTTCCCACACGTCCCCCTTCCCGCACTCCTTCCCCTCCCACCTGGTACACCTCTCATCCTTCTTCCCGCTGGCGCCCCTGCCTTCTTCCTTGCCAATTACTCCGGTCCTACTGCCTCCCTTACTACCCACTTTACTCGCTCTCTTGCACCGCACCCTCTCCCGCGCTCCAAAGACCCTCAATATATTATCGCATGGCTTGCAGTGCAAAACAAGCAGGGTGAGGACAAGGGCACACCAATAATTTGGCCCACAGCTCTATGTCTGGTTTCAAAATCATCATCGCGCAAGCCACTGTCACATATTCCAGAACTACCTGCGCAACTCCAGCCTTCCCCGCCTCCACCACCTCCACCATCAATCAATGTCGGGACACCCCGTATAGATACACCGAGCACACCGCTCAGGGTATTAACAAACCACCCACTAACACGTCACCCCGCCACGGCTTCTCCATCCCCCCTCAGGGCTCTCCGCACGTTAACCCTTTCGCACACTACCAGCCTACAGAACGTCGCATCAGAGATAGGCGGCTATGTTGAATCTGTTGTGCGTGAGCGAGACCGGGAACGGGAGCGAATTCGTAGGGAGCGCGAAGCGATGGCATCAGTATCTGCCTCGCCGCAGGTAGTCACTCCCGCTGCAGCTGTAGCCTCTACTGTCCCCACCCCAGCACCCGACACAAATCTTCCACTGCATCCACCCCCTCCAGCACCCACTGAACAACTACATATCCATCCGAGTGTCTACTATCCTTCTCCTGTAACTGCAATTGATCCCCCTGCTCCTCTGGGACCCCCCTCTATGTCTGAACTCCAAACACCGTTGCCACAGACAAACCTTGCACCTGCCCCCAATTCATTTGATCCGTTCAACACAATGGACTCCACCTGGTCACAACCTACATCTGACTTCATGGACTATGATATGGATCCTGCTGGTCAGCGTCGTGTCGATGTAGACTTTGCAGACTACGATACTTTCACGTTCACTGATGATGACTTCAGCTTCTTTGATCGTCCCTCGCGCCCATCGGATTCTGCACCCGCACCACTTGCGCTCTCACCAAGCATATTTGGTGTTGCAGATGTTGGTGTGTCCTTTACCCCTGCAGTAGGCACTCAACTCTCTCCAGATGTCCCGACCTTCACTCCCCCACCCGCACCTGCTCTCCCCTCTCCAATTACCTCACATTCAGCGCCTTCTACACCTCATGTGAAGGTTACGCACACGCCCTCCCAGTTTGCTCGTACCTTCGACCCCATCGCTTTTGCTCCCTCTCACAGTCTTGCAGATGCCAAGTACTCTTCCGCTGGAAAGTTTGCTCTCCCCAGCCCGCCAGACGAAGAGGACCGCACTTCGCCCTTGCCTACCTTGCGTTCACATAACCACAGCACAACTTCCCCTGCTGATCTGCGTACGCGGTACAGCGCCGCAACAGACCCGCGCATCAGTGTCGTACGCCAGCTTATCGGCGTCAAGCGCAAGTCCAAGTCGCTCGATCATGGAAGAGCGCGATGCCGGCAATTCCTCTTGTCCTCGTATGATGACAGCGTCCATGAAGAAACAATTCCTCTCATGGAGGACGACGAGAAGTCTGAGGCTGTTTCTGAAGATGACGCAGATATGGACGACGAACGTGAGCGCTCGACTACCCCACCGCCATCATACCTCCCTTTTGGTCCCATGCTCCTCCACACACAGTTCCACCACGCGCTCCTCCTTCCGCTCTGCCAACCTCTTCGCCCGCCAGGATCGGCAGTTGCGCCTATGAGTCTGGTGCTTCCACCACCCGTGGCTGCCCACACACCAGTCTCTCCTGCCGCATCATTAGAGAAAATTAACCAGGAGGTGGCAGCAGCAGGCGCAGTGCTCGCGCGGGAGGTCGTTGAAAATTCTGTTTGGGCCCGCGCTTGGGGTTGCCAATGTACCACAGGGGATGAGCAGGTTTGGCCCAGCGACATTCAAGAACTAGCGGACATTCTGAAGCGTGTCGATGTCCTTGATGGACCAGTAGAACTAATGACAATGTTCTCATCCGGTAAGTTTCTGATGATTATATCATATTTGTCGCTCAATTATGCCGATACAGATGGTGTATCCGCAGGGGAAATTGTTCACCTCCAAAGACTAGACCCACCCATGTTTTCGGTAGGCAAGTCGGGTTGTGTCGTGCAAGTATTACCGTCAGCATTGCGTTTCTGGGAAAAGCTGGGCCTTACGCCTCACGGTGGCAAAAGGGACGTCGTCGCTTTTGTGTTTCTCGAAGAAGGTGGCCTGGAAAAGCAGCATCAAGCTGAAGTCTGGTTGAACAAGATGTCTGCGGGATACAGTGTGAGTTCACTATCGATGATCTTTCTCTCGGTTTCAAGTAATCAAATTTATCTTGGGTAGGCCAAACAACTTGGTTCTTTCACTCCTGGGAGCAGCATGATGTGCTCAGCGGACGGAGTCATGCCTCTGAAGCTGGAGAATCTGAGAAAGTCCATAAGTATGTTCTCTCTTGATCATTAACACGCTTGGGATATAACGCTTAAAACAGGGTCCTTTCTACAATGCTTAGAGTCAAGCAATGACCTTGTCTTCTACATAGCCATCCCTGATCCAGCGATTGGGCTTACCTCACCCCTCCTGCGCGAAATCTTTAGTTTTGTCAAGCAGACCCAAGCCAAACGCTCTGAGGCTCCTATTCTCTTTCAGTTCGTCCCCGAGCACCTAATTTCCTCCTCGGAGAGTCCTTCCGGTGAAGACTCGGAGATCGACGCTCTCTGTTACGCCACCTACCGACGCATGCTCAAACCCGTCGAGCGCTCCATGTCTAGAGGATTTTCTGACAAGCACGAAAGAGTTGCATGTTTCCAGGAGCAGCCTTTTGTTCTGGCTCGCCCCTCGAGTACTGTCCACTTCGCACAAACAACTCCAGCTCGGTCCCTTGACGTCATAGATCGGCACGCGCTCCTTCACGTTGGCTACCGATTTTCTGCCTGTGGAAAATGGTTGTTCGCTGCGTGTGTTGACCAGCGTGGGGAAAGTTACGATCTCGGGACGTGGCTGATACAGGACGAAATGGAGACATCAGCAGTGGTGCAAGTCTGGAATTTTGCGTTGCAATTTGCGAAGAGAGCAAACGTTGAGTGGCGGATTGTCATTGCGAAACTAGGGTCTATGACTGTCAGCGAATTGGAAGGTTGGTGCTACCGAATGACTCTTATATTGCCTTTGTTTATTGTTCTATAGGATGGAACGTTCACCTGGCCGCTGCCATCCCCTTGTGCAACGATTTGCCACCTTTCCATGTCAGCTTGCTTTCCGTGGAGCAGAATTTGTGCTGGCCTATCGTACCACACCTTAATGAAACTTCAGGCCCGGCGTCATCCAAACGGGCACCTGTGAAGGATTCCAAATCTATTTACGTGGATACTGCTGCCCCTGCCTACACCATATATCCTTCTACACGAATTCCCCTTGCCTCGCGTTCTTGTCAGGAACAGGTAGATTTGCCATTCATCCCTGACAACGACGGCACTACAACCTCTGATACATCAACCATCCTACCAATATCTACATCCATTCTCGTTCGGTCTCCGTCCACACGCACGGCTTCTACCCAATCATCCATCTACATACACCATCTCCATGCGCTTCACACTCCTGGTTCTTCACTCTCAATTTCAGATGATACCATGCGCAAGGATATCACACTCAATTTTTATGAATTGTCTGTTCTTGCAGGCGCGATGCTAGGCTTTCAAGATATCCTCTACTGCCTTTCCATCTTGCTGCACTCGAGGCTATGCATCATTCTCTCAGACAGGAAGATATCAGCTGAGACTTTGCCTCAGTCCCTCACTCGTCTTTTTTTTGGATTTCTAACATGTAGACCTGTCGCTGTCTTGCTTTTTTTTTTTTTGGTAACTACCCTATAGCTGTTGCATGTACCGCACTATTTTGTATCCTTACTGCTTACATTGCCTCTTGCTTGCCGATCATGTTTATTAATATGAGGTAAAAACTCAACAAACACGAATGTACAAACTCTGTGGAATCTACTGGGTCTTCTTTTCCTGAGCATGGTACCCCTTTGGTGCATCCAAGCGTACAGATGACTGGAGGCTGGCAAGAGCTGAGACAGCCATCATGATAACGGGCACGATGATGAAGAAAACGACGAGTAAAGCGACAAGAAGGGGTGTTGAGAACAGTTGGTATCTCTTGAAAATACCACCGTCAGAAAGAGTCGAATTGTCAGGAGGTGCGTATGTTGAGTCAAATTCGGAAGGGGGAAGTAACTGACGGCGGTGGTGTTCAAGTGGTGACCCAGTGTACAAAACCAAGTGGCTCGTGAACGCTGCATCTATCTTCTCGATTTCGCTAGAGAGGTATTGATCTGGTACATGATATGTAAAGTTGATGCACCTCGACTTGGGTATGAACTCACCATAACCTAACATAGCCACCTTCCGGAATTTCGGGCTACCTCTATTGCTGGTATATTGACGCATACAACGTGCTTGGAGTTCTCAGCAAGGTCCAAAGGACCACCTGCTGGACTAGCGTTGGTCAAAGTCGAGCCGCAGCGCCTTGCTAGAGACTTCGTGATATCCTGGAGGGAAGAAGAGGCGCTACGCTTCACGTGAGGATATTGTCTTGATGAGGGCGCAGTGTTTAAAATGGCAGAGAGACCGGAAGAAGTGGGTAATGCACGAAGGTCAGAACTACGGAGCTGCGGAATACTGTCAGTATCGTAGCCAACTGGAAAGCCAGTACATACACCTGGCTGGTCTATCACCAGAACAGTATCGTAGGAGCAGATATCTTCTGGCGAGAGAACTCCACCAACTATGCTCACAGAATCTTCATACCGTAGATCTGGAAATAGACTGTTTAACATGGACGAGCTGTGCCGAAGTGAGTCCTGACCGAATAATTGATACAGCTGACACAAACCTTTTAGATGACCATGCCACAATTGGAACTGTGTCCGAGTACCCCAGCACACCGACCACAGGGAACAGAGCCAAGATGGCAACGCGTCCAGCCATGAAGAAGTTACTAGTTATGATGTAGCCTGAGGATGCGTGACGCTTGCAGCCTGAACTTGAATTACATAAGCTAGGTTGTACGTGAAACTCAGTTCTGTAACTTAGTGTAGGCAACAGTCATGGCCACTATTCCTCCTCAGGCGAGGTCCAAGCAGCTCCGAGCATGCTTACTATGTTCTATCATTCAACATCCCATGGATTTTCGGAAGAATGGTTGTCCAAATTGCGAAGAGCTCATGCAGGTATTCCGAGGATGATCATCGTGAATTCTCCCTGCTTTCGTTAACGTTTTCTCAGATGAAAGGTTCTCCTGACCGCATAAGTGTTTGCACCACCACCTACTTTGATGGTATTATTGCTGTCATCGATACTGAAGCTAGTTGGGTTGCACGATGGCAAAGAACATGTAAGTTTACCCTGCTGTGAGCTTACTAGATGTATACTGATTCCTGATTGCAATTCGTTTTATAGCAAAGTATGTTCGGGGAATGTATGCTGTCCGCGTAAAAGGTCGTATTCCGGAAGATGTAGAAGCTGAACTTGAGTCCCGTGGCATCAAGTACCGTCCAAGAGACCAGAGTGATCAGGATTAGCATGTTCTTATGGTATGCTACATTTCATGTGACAGTTCGTTTTTTCACGATTTACACTAGCTTTTTCGCTGCCTTTGACTCTTAGTAGCAGAATTAGTGACCAGCATAGATTTTCGTTATACGCTACATTGTCCACTCGCCATAACCCATAGTTACTGGAGCAGTGGAACCAGCGCCTGAGTCGGGAGCACATGGCACATGAATCACAGTTGTCGCAGAGACTTGTCGCTTACCTTCGATCGCTGTTCATACAACTATGTAGTCAAGCTCTATACGGTAACGCAGGACACGAACCAGCAGTCAAGTATATACCGAATCAGAGCAATGTGATAGTCCTCGGCAAAGTATGTATACAAGAAGATATTAATCCATGGCCTTACAGAGTAGCGGATACACATGAACACACCTGAAGGGTATCAGAACAACAGTCACTATAGTCAACTAAAACTTATAATGCAGGGTAATGGATAAATGGGGACAGGAGGCATTCAGCAATAGTCTGCCCTCAGCAAGCCCTTGGTATCAAAGCAGCTCATGAAGGATCTGGTCATATCGATGAGGCATGTGTGACCTAGAAAAGGGCGTCAACATGTAATCCAGTGTCACGGGTCAAGACACACCTAAGCATATTTCTTGAGAAAACTATTTGAGAAAATACTTTCTCGACGTCCAAGACCTCGAATAGTCTCAATGTTTTATCAGGATGCGTATCAGGCTGTCGGGACTGATGTGAGGGGTGCAGGTCACAGTCCCTAACAGCCCATAAGACGCGGCCAGGTGGGAATAGGTCAGCCATTTGCATATTTGCCTCGAGAGTTTTTCGCATCGACAGAAACTACGCCACGCGTCAATCCAACCAAAATTGTTATGTTGTGATGCATAGAACATACCCAATGAAAGTCATCCGATGACCCATCTCCGGCCTTCCATCGCTTGATTCTATTGGTGATGACCGAATATCCTTCCGTACCACCATTCCGCTCATTTGCATCACATAACCAGAGGGCTGCATTACGAATGTCCCGGACAGAACCGAGCGACAGTCGAGACACAATGTCATCGGAACATACAAACGATGTGACCATTTTCGATGCTAATCGGCTAAGCCCAGCATCTGTCAGACAACTAGGGAGATTCAAAAAATGACCCAGTCGAATAAGATACATAACGTACGGAGGTCCTATGCAATATACGGATACGTTGTGGTCCGTTGGTAAGCCGCTTGAAGGTACTGTCAAGCAAGTTGCAGGATCCGCCCACATCTAGATGGAACATGTCAATATACGGCAATCACAGCTTGTTCGCTTTCACCATAGCCAAGAGAACTGCAACCCCTGCTCCCAAACTATGCCCGCAAAGTATGAGTTCTGGTTTGCAATCAGTTGTAACAAATGTGAGTGTCATTATAACAATCTCAATTACCGTATCCAGGATTGCGAGTCAATGCATCCATGACAGCCACATGGACTGGTTTGCCAATCTCACCCATCACACGGGCCATACGAAGCATCCCTCCATGAACTTGGTATTTGGGCTGCTTGTCATGAGAAGTCGTCGAGAGAATAGACAAACGCCTTCGAGGGAACCTTCTACTTGACCCAGGAAATGATATGCTGTCTCCGGTGTCTTCCTGAGATGCGCTCGATACAGGTTCGAATTCTACCGGATCGCACGTCAGATCAACAGCGAGCTCGTTGAGTGACATTGTGCCTGTAAACCATAGTCAACCCAAGACGAACGGCTTCTCTCCAAATAAGGCCACCTCGTAAAACAAGCACGACCTGGTGTCTATCGTGGTCGGTTAAAACCCAGAACCTAGGCATCTGGCGCTCAATTCCAACAACAGCCGTTGCGCGAGCCCTTGCCTGTATATTTGGCTGTTCTACTGCCTCCCCATGTACCGACCTTTCAAAAATTTCCTTGTCATGCTTACCCATCAATATGTCCCACCAAGAGTACTCCAGATTATCAGAAGGCATTCCGCTGGACGAGGAATGTCCTTCCAATTCATCTTCCGCAGCATTCACAGCATCCTGGAGCTGCGCCTCTTCTGCGTCTTTTTCATTACGAGGGGACGACGGGTTTAAATTGCGGGGCGGCGATGTCAGAAGTAGAGGAACTCCGAAAAAGAGTAGACTTGCGCCACCATAGCCGGCAAGAACCATTTTGGAAAATCGTCGCAAGTTAGTCTTTAGCTCAGCTATAGACTTTTGCGGTACATCTATACGCGTTTGGTTCCATCTAAAAGAAGACATGGACGATATTGACAATCTCGACAGGACACTCTGAGACCTGGACCGAGTATGAGACTGCGTAGATGCTTCTCCAATGTCCGCAGATATTAGTTGGCCTTGATGCCCCGGGAATATCACGTCAGACGTTACTCGAACTCGTGAAGGCGTATGTTTGAGATGAGGAGCGGTGGACGGGTCATGAAACTGAATCTCGCGAAGGTATGGGAACCAACTCTGCTCTTGCCACTCGTGGGTGATGCCTTGCAGAGCCACCCATGCAACCAAAGCTCTAGCGACCTCTGTTATCCCGTACCTTCTCCCCGGGATATGCTCGCGTGAGCCAGGATGATCCCACTCACGCTTTACCAGATCGATGAACGATGCCAAAGAGAAGGAGGCTTCGCTGCTGCCAGGGAAAATGACGGAGAGCATATCGATGGAGCTATAAGCTGCTCGTAGGGAAGCTGACGAAATATACTCCCCGGCATGGATGGGAGCAAGAGTAAGTCTCTCAGCGAAGGTAATAGCACTCGCTGACTGCGCCTTCTAAGACCGGCGCAGCGACCTCGCTCCCACCGAAGATTGCATGATCGAGGGCGGAAGCGACCACACCCACGACACTGGACGCTGCATCTCGAGCAACCGAGAACTATGGAGCAACTTCAGCTCTGCCAATCGGAATGCGGGCATTATTCGGCTTACCCCCAGTCGTGTTATACCCTTGACAGCGGTGAACGCAAGGGAGGTCGCCTGCTGAAGTGAGGTCAAGACTTTGCCTGCTAAACCTCTGCCAGTTATAGTCCATGATTATTGGTGAGAACGAAGGGTATCTGTAGGCAGGGCAAGTCCATGCCTCAGCTGCTCAGGTAAAGAATAACAACGTCAGTTCCAGATCAAAGGAAGCAACACAAAGCCTGTGATTCCGTGGACACACGATCCTAAATTAGATTCAGCAGTGACTAAAATGGCATATTTATGGAATATTATAATTTGCTCGATTTGCTTACCTTGCAAGTAGTGACTTAGCTTCCTTCATGCGCTCCAGCTTCCGCTCGTTGCTTGCCAGCTCTCCACGCAGTCGCTGGCAGGTGTCCCCCGTCACAAATATGCACATCCCTGAGAACATATGCTACTGAAGCAGTGCCAGATTACGAGCACAAGCCTTCACATTACGGCCAACCACTCTTTCAGTCACACCCCCACCTACGTGAGTTTAAGTCCTTTGGTTCACTTCCTACACCTTTTTCAAAGATAAGACAGTTAGGCCCAATGAACTCACACCCGGGATTCCCTCCGAAGAGTATGAGCGGCGTCGGAAAGAACTCATGGACAGCCTACCTAGCAATAGCGTGGTAGTTCTGATTGCTGCACCTGTTAAATACATGAGCGGAAGTATGTGAATATTCTACTCTCCTTCTTCAATACCTTAAAATCCGCTTCAAGATATATTGTAGGACTTCGCCAAATCTGCGTTGATTGCTTGCCTAACATCATGGCTTCAAGTTACAAATACCGTCAAGGATCTGACTTCTGGTATCTTACTGGTTTCGAAGAGCCTGATTCTGCCGTTGTTCTAGGTACGCAGTTGACATATTTCGTTAGGCTTGGACTTACTTCCTACCAGAGAAGAATGCGTCTTCTCGAGGATATAGGATGACACTGTTCTCGAACGGGAAGGACTCTGCGAAAGAGAAATGGGATGGCCCGAGGTAAATTCTGAAACTAGGATGATGTCTTGAAACAATATCTTTTTCAGGACAGGCTTTGATGATGCTCTGAATGTCTTTAAAGCGGACGACGCGCTAACAATCAAGGCTTTTCCTGCTCAACTGCGATCTATGATTAGCCTCTACTCTAATATTTATATTGACCTGCCCCAGTCTCCGCGCAAAAATGCACGCTCCACCAAGTCATTACTTCGGTATCTTTCGCCTCCTGTCAATCCTCGGTCAGAGTACGAGACTGTCGTGGAGTCGTTGTCAAATTCCCGGCGGAAATCCCTTGCTCCTCTCATTGCCCAATTAAGGGCATTCAAGAGTGTCTGTGAGCAGCAGGTTATGAGAATGGCCGCTGACATTAGCGGTCGCTCCCATGCAAAGGTCATTGGCTTCTTAAACCATCACTTGTTACTCTGATACGATGATTTTTCGTCTTCAAGACAATGCGCTTTACACGACCCGGTATCTCAGAGAGTGCACTAGCAGCTCATTTTGAATACTTGTGTAGTCTATCAGGCTCACAGCGCCTTGCATATGTCCCTGTTGTTGCATCTGGGTGAGTCTTCAGCTTCGAATGCACAACATTGAGATCTTGAACCTGTAGTGCAGGCCAAATGCACTCATCATACACTATACGTCGAACAATCAAGTTGTACAAGATGGTGAGATGATTTTGATGGACGCTGGGTGTGAATATAAGTAAGTCATTTCGTTGGGTCCTTTCTGGCATACTAACATTTTTAAGCGGTTACGCGTCTGACATCAGTGGGTGTTACTAATTCTGCTTCCAATATCATATTGCCCACATCTGGTTAAGCTCGCACGTATCCAGCGAATGGTTCCTTTACACCTCCGCAAAAGGAGCTATATAGTGCAGTGCTGTCTGCGCAGAAGGCTCTTGTGGGGTTGTGCACGGAGGCACAGGGATTGAGTCTTCATGACTTGCATCGAAAATCTTGCGATCTCCTCAGACAGGAACTGAAACAGATAGGGTTTACTCTCCATACAGGAGATCTGGAGAGAGTACTTTACCCTCATTTCCTCAGTCATCCAATTGGGATTGGTGCGTAGGTTTCTGCTGTTACTTTCTAGGGTCTTGATGCAAGGATTTCCTAGACTTGCATGAATCATCATATTCAGACAGAGGAGAGCTGTACGTAACTCTCGTAGTTTTGTCTTCCTTAGATCTAGAGTTCACCTTCCATGCAAGATTGAAAGCCGGGATGGTCATTACTGTAGAGCCAGGTACGTATTTTGTGCATTCTATTAATAATGAGCACTAATCTTGATCGACATTTAGGAATATATGTCCCGCCTACCGCTCAGTTCCCAAAGCACTTCCATAACATTGGCATTCGGATAGAGGTTGGCTGGGATATCTGTATTCTCCGCAGTTTTACTGACATAGCTTACAGGACGAAGTCCTTATTGGCGAGAAACACCCCGTGGTTCTCAGCGTTAGTGCACCAAAGGAGGTTCGTCCTGATCTCTTCTCCTCGCCGGATGGACTAAAGATGCATGCATGTTTAGATTGCGGATATAGAGGGTGCGTGTCAGGGACTACTGGGACTGGAGCCAATTTGAGGCTGGAGAATCATCTTTACATAATATCTATCTAGAACTCGCTCAACCTATGTGCTCCCATGTTATGCTCCCGGACAGCATCACTCATCCTCAGGATGATCAACTGCCTCATATGCCTTGAGTATCTGGTCCTTCCTGAGCCACTTTTCTTCAGGAGTGAAGTACCAGCTCAGGAAAGCGAAAATGGAAATTGCGCCAAAGATAACGGTGGCCTTCCACGAAGGTCATTGGACGAACTGATGAGGACAACTGTAAGACTCACAAAATTGAATGTCTGAGCGTTCACAGGGAACTCAAATGGCGATATATCGACCTGGCGCCAACTGAGTTCGAGTCATGTGTCATCGAGTGAAAGTAACGCACCGCAAATACCAGTGCATTAAATAAGACAGCACAAACATAGAATGGCTTGGCGTATTTTCCCAGCTTGAAATGAGAGGACTGGAAACGATCGGGTGTCATCGTCAAGCGCAGCAAAGCGATAAGGCCATATGCCGCAATGGTCGGGACAGCCCCGGCTGAGACCAACGATGTGAATGCCACCTGACTGGGAATGATCGTACAGAGAAGAATGGCTGCAAAGATGTAGATGACGGTCACTGCATTGCGAGGTTGTCCTTTCGAGTCGACGGAGCCGATCCATCCGGACAATGGTAAAACCCCGTCTCTGGCGACCGCGAACACAAGGCGCGAGGACGCGACAATAGAAACAGTTGTGTTCTAGCAGGCCGGCTAATGAAAATCGGGACTACTTTAGCGAGGTAGCACACACCATGATCAGGCCGATGACCGCAATAATAGTCATAAAGATACTGGCTTTCCTTCCAAGAGCGAGCGCGTAGATCTGCACGAATGGCTGTGGCGCATCTAGGGCGAACACGGCGTCGAGGTCTGGTGTACAGAACAAAAACAGAATGGTCGTAATGAAGCCCAAAACACCTGTTGCAATTGCACTCCACAGAATCCCTTTGGCTGCAACCACACTGCGAGAAATCAAACAGAGACACCATTACGATATTGTCAAAAGCCATACCTAGCATTCTTGGTCTCCTCGGCGATGTGTCCTGAAGCATCAAAGCCAGTCAGGGTTCCCGCCGTGAATAACCTAAAATCATGTTAGATAATTGGCTGATCATTGAAATTATAATTCGACATACAAAGATAAGAGCCAGTTCCACCCAGGTGGGGCTCCTGTGCCGTTATCTGTCGTCAAATCAGCGTGACAAGGGCGTTGGCAGAGTGGACCTCTTACAGGTCATCGTGAAGACATCACTGGCGGACCGGAAACCGTAGGTATTCGAAACACCAATGGGCAACCAGATGAGACACAGGAAAAAGTCGAGCATCATGAGGCCGATGGAAAATTTGAAGACACCAGAATAAAATCTTGGCGGCAGGTAGTTGATAGCCACCGACAACAACAACATTCCTTCGGATATTGCCCATATTAGAGCCCGCCACTGGATATTGTCATTTCCGGCACCTCCAGGGAAGTCAATCTCCCAAACAGTAAGTTGAGAAACGATATAATTGGCTGTGGCCTATAAAATTGAGAATCAAGTCTATCGTCAGCTTAAATGACATACTTGGCAGTTGCTCGCGGTAAAGGTCATCCATGCAGTACATGCCCACCAGGCAACGAGGAAGCCGAAGAATCTGGCATGCTTTGGACCAGCACTTTCTGCAGCCCATATGTAAATAGAGCCGCTTAATGGTAACGCGGAACAGATCTCGGCGAGAACAGCAGCAGTGATAAACATGAAGACCATCGTAACAAGGTACATTGACCTGTGTTGGGATTAGAATGCACGAGTAAAACATAAATCAACGGACAAACCATATCGCGGCAGGTCCTCCCGCAAGGAGCCCGAGGAAGAGATAAGATCTATCGATCGGACGATGTCAATAATAGCAGAAGCGGTTGATGCAATTAGATACCTGACGCCTCCAATGAAGTTCAGGGCAACAAAACTTGCCGCAAAGCTCTCGATCAAGTGCCAGCTGCGATGTAATTGCTAAATCAGGTGAGATAGGATACCAATTGGGATACACATATAGTTTCACCTGTTTATAGCCGAGTTTTTCCTGAAATCATGAAAAAAATTGGAATTAGCACAAGATGCGTTACTCCTCGTAAGGAGTGTGAAAGAAAGGTGACACTGGGGGCTTCCCTACGCAGGTATGAGCGCTGTTCAGGTTCGAGCGGTATTATCTCAACCCCTACTGCAACTCAGAAGTCAGTGACAACCCAGACGTATCTGGGATGGTCAAAAACGGTTCTGAGTTGGTCAGCAGTAGGGATACCCGCAGCCGTCCAGTTTATCATCGACGTTACCGATTAATTCAGTGATGCCATACGCGTCATTTCCTGCAAGGTCATTCCCTTCTGTCGTTGAGGAGTGAATTACCAGCTGCAGGGCGTCCTGTGGTTGCAATAGATGCACTTTCACTATCACCAACAACATCGTCTGTCTTCTGTACTCCAATGCTGGAATGGTTGGACATCGTGTCAAGCGAACGGGAAGATAACGAGGGTAAAGGTACGAGTGGGATCAAGGCAGGATGGTATAAATACACTTGAATGATGAAGTTGTAACTCCGAAGCAAAATCACGCGGAAAAAATCTTTGATAAAGTGCATCAATTGTGATCTATAACTTCCGGCCGCCACGGACTGTCATGAATATTTATTGAATATTGAGATGCTGAGGAACCATAGTTGAACATCTGAGAAAGGGAGGGTGAATTCAGAGGCTTACGGGTTTGAGAGCTTTGATTAGGAGCCACTCCTCATTAGAAACATCAGCCTTGAAGGACGTCTAGACGTGGCTAATGTTAGCTCTGGAGTCGATAGCACCATGTGCAGTCAAACCTTGAGAACATCAATGCTCTGTCTTGTGATGTGACTGAAAAGTTCATCCTTTTCATCGAAGTGTCGACCAAACATTTTTCCTGATTCATACACAGCGTGTTCGATCTTCACAGCAACGCCACCACCAGATTGAGATTTCTTCACGATCTGCAGGGCCAGGTTCAAGGACAAGATATCAACACAGGATAGGACAAAAAACTTACATCGAATGATTTGTGGTTGATCTCCAACGACGTGCTTGTTACAGGACTATGAGCAGTAATACTTAGAAAGTCTGAAATGAAGGACTTACACCTTCCCAAGGTCAATAATTTCTTTCTTCTGTGTGCTCGGATCGACCGTGACAACACAAATCGGAGTGCCCACCCGAAGAGTCCCATCCAAGATGTCAACTCCCAAAATAATCGGATCACGTTTACAGAAGGCAGCTATAATTTTCAGTCTGCACGGCCACACCGCTTGTGGAGCCGCGTCTCGTCGCTTCGCCTCCATGATTTCGTTGTTATAGGCAGTGAAGGCGTCAAACAGATGGTAGATGATGTCAGCTGCATGGCGAGTCAGAACAATCACCGCACTAACAACGGAAACTAAAACCTTTGAACACTTTGATGCCCATTTCCTCAGCGAGCTTTTCCGTGTCCCTGTCAACCGGTACATCAAAACAAAGAATGACAGCGAGCTCCTTGGCCTTCTCTAGCATTGTGGCAGCGCGCATGACGTCTTTCTTGTGCACGGGACCGATATTAATCCCCGAAACAGGGATTTTGCTGACTTTCAAGAAGTCGAGCAACGCTTCGAGAGATCCTAACGTACTGGCTTGCACGCAAACTCCACGACCTGACTTGTCGACGGAGTTTAAAAGCGAGGTAAGGTCTGACATGACCTCGTCGAGCAAAACTTCCTCGTCATCGTCTGGCCCAACGACAAGGAGCCGTGAACCCGCAACAGCTTTATCAAGATCGGGAGCAACAAGCTTGACACCCAGTGCCGCCTTGACTTCTTTATGGTGAACATATGCTGACTATGAAAAGAATATAAGTTCCACCCTGAAAACACTCCGACAAAATGTACACTTGCCTTAATTCGCAGCTCGCGAAGCGGCTGAGGTGTTAACAATGCACGGACCTGAGTGACGATCGGGCCATTAAGACCACACACGATTATTTTGTCACCTTCACGTAGGATACCATTGGACAAAACAACATCAATTGTTGTGCCCAAGCCTTCTACTACCTTAACTTCGAGGACGGTACACTCTAGCTCTGAGAGGTACATCAAGCGATCGCTCATGCGTTGCTGGGTAAGATTGACCAATAGCATGATCATATCTGGAACGCCTTCCCCGGTGATGGCGGAGGTAGGTACCAGAGAAACATTGCGGGCAAAACTCTTGTTCTCGTAGTATAGGACTGCGTTTAACCCCTGTTCTGCAAAGGCGAGGATGGTCTTTTGTACGCGATCTTCGAATTCTCGTTGCACAGATCGTTTTTGCTTCGCAAGTGATTCTTGGAAGGCGCCGTCGGGTGTTTCTTTCCAGCCATATAATCGGTCAATCTACGAACAGAAATCGGAACCAAACACCAGAGAATATCAAGTAGATCCACCTTGTTAAGGGCCACGATGAACGGTGTTTTTTTGTCTCTCAATAGCCTTAACGACTCCAGCGTCTGTGGCTCAAGGCCGTGCTGGAATGGGCAATGAAAAGATATCTTTAGCAGAGAATTAGAGCGTACCATTATATCTACCACCAAAATCGCGATGTTGCACAGAGAACTTCCACGGCTACGCAAGTTGGTGAATGATTCGTGTCCAGGTGTATCGATAACCAACAATCCAGGGATTTTGTATTCTTGAGAGTTGTCCTGGTATCATTGTTCAGAACACAGGAACCATTAGAACAGTCAAGTGACCAGCCTTATTCATTACTGCAGTCTTCGTCTTTATTGCATCTAACGGGAAGTACGTGGCACCTATTTGCTGGGTAATGCCGCCTGCTTCGCCTTCTTGTACATTTGTTTGACGGATCTGAATGGATGAGCATGACAGATAAAGACATGCAAGAAAACAACGGACCTTATCCAAAAGTTTCGTTTTACCGGTATCAACATGTCCGAGAATACAACAGATAGGGCTGCGGAGGTTATCCTTGTTATCTTTACTTTGCACCGTAGTGGCAGCCGTATGTGTTTGTGCTGATCTCGCATGCGCCTTAGCTGTCCCTGCATCTGCCTTTTCTGTCTTTGAATCTGCTAGCGTTGTGTCGGGTGGATTCTGGTCGACGTGAACGCCAGTTTGGATTTCTGATTGTTCTGGTTGCATCTCCTCCGAGTCAAGACTTTCATCTGATTCATCTCCGCTACTTGCATCCCACTCATCCTTCACTCCGTCCAACTTAGCTTCCTCGGCAGCGGGTTCGACATGTGAAGGGGCGGAAGTCTCGAGGATGTCGTCTGGAGTTTCCGGTCTCGACTCAGGGGCAGGCGAAGCTGTGGCCTCCTTAGCAAGAGGACCCTTCTTCTTCCTATTACTAAACGCGACCTTCTTTGCAGGAATACTTGTCTGCTGTTGCAGCCCTTCAATCTGAACACCGGATGCCAGGAGCGCCTGCCGACGAAGCTCAGCGGCTGCCTTTTCTTCCTTCTGTTTCTTCGTCATGTATCGACCCTCCTTCTTGGCTAGCTCAAGCTTGGCCTGAAAAGGCCTGTAAGCAGATTACTTTTAGGTCTAGATGCTGGATCATGCCTTTTCCTTTTCCTTCTTCCGTTGTTTCTCCTCTTCTTTGCGCTTTGCCTCCTCTTCTGCTTGTCTCTCCTCCTCCTCTATACGTTTCCGTTCCTCCTCCTCTATTCTTCGCGCCTCTTCCTCCAGTCGCTTCTTCTCCTCCATCATAGCCTTCAGGGCACCGAGGCCGCCTTTGGCCTTCTTTGCAGGTGCGGAAGTTGGGGCAACGGCAGGAACGCCGTCCTCATCTTTCTTTCCTTTCTTCTTCTTTTTCTTCTTCTTTGGGTCCGTCTCACCTGCACCCGCCTCTTCGCCATCTTCGTCGTCCTCAAGTGCTGTAGCATTGGCGTTATTTGCAGGTGCGGGAGGTGGCGGAGTCGGGACAGCAGCGGGAGCGATGTCCTCATCTTTCTTCCCTTTCTTCTTTTTCTTCTTCTTCTTTGGATCCGACTCCCCAGCATCAGCTCCTTCACCGTCTTCTTCATCCTCGAGCACCGTAGCAGTGGTGTTATGTACGGGTGCGGGAGTTGGGGCGGCATCAGGAGCGACATCATCATCATTCTTCCCTTTCTTCTTTTTCTTCTTTGTCTTTTGGTCCGGCTCCGGGAACTCATCCTCAGCTTGCGCGGTTACGTAGACGGGCATGCGATCATCATCAGATTTCCCGATCTTGTCACTGATAGCGTTGTAGTTCTCCGCTGACACACCAGCAGTCTCCCTGAGACTTCGTCACTGGGGCAAATCGATATTAACTCCAATAGGCTCACCAATAGTCATCATCGTTCGCTTTTCCTTTCTTTCCTTTGTTTTTTGGCGGCATGGTTGATACGATCGCCAATCGCTTGTAGTAGAGGAGAATTTGGGTTGAGGGATAGACTTTGTCATCTAATCAGTGTAGGGAGCCTGCTTGTTGAACAAAACAGGCGCGTAATTCTCACGTTCGCCCAACGTCTCGCCTTCAATATTTTCGTCACAGCTGCTCCATAATTCCCCCAGCGACCTGCGCTTGTCTCCACTCGAGAATTCCAATAATGTAGACCATGGTGTATGACTCAAGTCTTGCAAAGGTCATCATCATTAATTTAGGGTCAATTCAGGTTACTACAGGTAAGATGTCAGGCTGCGTCTGCACATGCTGTCTCACAGAAAAACAATCCAGGCAGGAAGGCGATCTACTGAACTCGATCTTTTGGGTTCTCTTAATTCTCGAAGCCCACCAAGTTGTTCTTTGGCGAATATATGCCCTTGAATGAGCAAAAACATAGTTTAACATGTCCGTATTGTCATCAGCATCGAAATTCTCGCCATATGGATCCCCAATCCTTCCTTATCGCAGCGAGTTCTATGTCTGCTATTGACTACGCTATCCTCGTGGACGGGGAGGTTTGTCTTTATTGTCGGTGCGCGCAGCACCGATTCCGTTGGCCAAGCTTTTTACACGCACGATGCAAATATGGGTCATGTGGACTCTCGTACATGCCATGCAAAATTCCTGAATCAGCGATTTAGCGATTCATAACTGAGATGCTCGCCGGATCGTCGCCTCCTGCCAGTATTGTTGACGTGATTCGTCGATTTAGACTAGCGTTGCGCAGTGGCCGACGAGGATCAGCAACGCACGACTCTGCTGAGCAATGCAACGAATATCCTCGATGTCGATGCTTGAAAGCAGCAGTAATATAATTATCGCATCTGACAGATTGAAAACCTTCCTTAGTTTTTCATTGAGCTAACTTCATATGTATTGACTTTGACGCTAATCGAAAATCCTGCATGTGCCAGGACATCAGGACATTCTGTGGGACATTTGTCGAGAACATGTTAAGGAGACCTTGTAAGTAATATTGATATCAACCTTCGTAGATTAATGCTGATACATACCACTACATTCTTCTAGTAGACTTCTATGACACGAGTCAGCCCGCAATGAAATACTCAACCAATAATTGATCTACTGAGCTGTATTTCTTCGCGCTTGCCTCAGCCTAAGCTCAAGGCTGTTTGCGATATCTATGATGTTCCATGTGAGCTCAATTGTTCGTTTCTTCTGTTACATTGCAGACTCCGCTGCATGCTGTCATTTATGTAATAATTTATTTCGTGGCTCTCCATCTCCAAGGTCACGCTCCGCGTAAATAAAGCCTTCTGCATCACAGCAAGCCATCTGCGGACGATCTTTCCGAAGATCTTCAGAGGCCTTGGGAGTGAAACAACCACTCTCCAGACGCTCGGTGCAGTCTCCAAAGACCCGGTGCGGTCTCCAAACACTTGGTACGTGTCCTAATTTTTTCGGGTGCATAAAGTTGCGTTCCAGCTACTCGGTTGTTGTGCTTCCCGCATGGTATGCAATTCGTGTGAATTTCGTGAGGTTTTGTGTGAGCTCCTTGGTCTTTGCAGAGCTCCACATGCTCACGGAGAGACTGACATGCACGTTATGGAGGTGGGTGCAGTGCACTGTGTCTGTGTCAGCTCATTTTCTAATGAGCGGATTGCGCCCGTGCTTACAGAAGTTCTCAGTGTTGCTGAATTACCTCTATAGATTCTCGACTCGCGATGACCCTAGCTCCATCAGTCGTGGCTATGACTCGGTGTGAGTGTCGCCTGACACGCAGCATGTCCATTGTGAACTATAGTATATGTCTGAGTGCGTCAAGTGACACGTCTCTCAACCTTATGCAATATCAAAGACAGCGAACGCCAACGAGATCACCTTGCAATGGTAGTTGAACTTTGAACATTTTGGGGTTTCGATCAATCCGGACGAATAACTTGTGTATCTATGCAAATCAATATAGTACATTACGATTATCTGCTCCGCGATGCTGCGACGGGCTCGGGAAAATTCCCTAATTCAATAAAAAAAGCGGTTGATACTACCGTAGAGTCCCAAAACGGTTCTGTATTGATTGATTGTATTTGCCAGCCAGTCTGAGGATCTGACGAAGTGTCACTCTTTGCTCCGACGACCAGTCAAAGTATTACACCTTCACCATGGGCCTACTCACGATCATTCGTAAAAGCAGGCAAAAAGAACGGGAGATGAGAATTCTCTTCCTGTACGCTATCCGCAGCTCTCCGAGTTTATCCTTCCCACTCAACCACCGCCCAGAGGACTGGATAATGCTGGTAAGACGACCATCCTAAAGAAGATCAATGGGGAAGACATATCCAGCGTGAGCCCCACGCTTGATTTCAATATCAAGACGTTCATTCACAGAAAGTGAGCCTGGTAACTCAACTTGGATTTTGTCTGCGACTGAGAGGAATCTTCTCTGTTTGATCGGCGTGATGCCACGCGTCACAGATACACTCTCAACATTTGTTAGTGAACAAACCCCCCTTATGCTTTTCTTGTGACGGAAATATCTTTGCTATCAGGGGATGTAGGCGGACAACGAACTCTTCGACCATACTGGCGCAACTACTTTGAACAAACAGATGGCATTGTTTGGGTGGTCGATTCAGGGGACAGAATGAGAATGCAGGACTGCAGAGAAGAGCTACACAATCTTCTTCTCGAAGACGTAACATATGTTCCTTACGCTGGTTGCTGACAGCAACTGACCAAATTGTGTGCTAGCGGTTATCTGGCGCTTCTCTGCTTGTCTTCGCGAACAAACAAGATATACATGGCTCGATGTCAGATCTTGAAATCAGCGAGGTCAGCTTCCTTACCATTCAGAGAGTCTCGAGTGATGCTGATGAGTTCATCCAGGCACTGGATCTACCTGGGATCAAATCTCACAACTGGAAGATCTGGTCGTGCAGTGCAGTTACTGGTCTTAATCTGATCCAAGGCCTCGACTGGGTCGTTGAAGATGTAGCCCACAGGCTTTACTACAGCTCGACTAGTTTCGCGTAATGTTTTTCCCATCTCGCGCACACGAAAATCTGGAACATCTGCTTGTGAATGCCCTTCTTTCACTGAGACGCATCGACCATGTCGATTTCGCGCCGCATGACGGTCTAGGTTTCATTTCCGCAGCATGCAACCGAAACTGCAACCTCATTCTTTAGACGGCCCGCATTCTTTCCTTCCAGAGAAGGAGCGGGGGCGTCGGGCGATCGACTTACCAACATGTTACGGCCTGCCCGTATGGGTATAACCTTGAGTGAAAAGCAAGAATTCGTGCTATTTACTTGAAGTTGTCTCCAGCAACAGTCGTTTCGATTCCTGAAAATCCAGTGGGCCAAAGAACTTTACATATCCACTGCTCAGTCTTTACTCGTTGGCGCCCACAGCGCATACTTTGGGCAGAAGGTAACTGCACACGTAAAATTTGACAGGGAGACAGGCCTTCATGATCAACGCTTCAGGATTAGTGTATGAGATTCGAGGGTGCGTACTCTCAGTGGTTACCGAACCTTGAGATTGTCGAGGCATCTTCACTGGTAAGACTCAAAATGTCAGTGCGGTTGCGGATAAACCAACATTCCGAGTCGGCAGAATGACGCAGATCACCTGTGGTCCTACATCAGGGTACCGTCCAATCACCTACTACGTTTACCCACACCCATCCCCACCCCATTGCATAGCTTTAGGCGGAAATTCTCTTTTCCTGAATCAGACTAGCTATAGTAGAAATTCACGTTGTGCATTACGCACTTATGAACGATAATCCGATTATCATGAAACAACTATTATCGTCATATCAGCTCGGATCAGCCGGTGCATAATCGTGCCTTGGTAAGAACCAAGAGTATTCATATAGAGCTTTTTGCGAGATACACGGACAAACTTGAGCGAACTTGAGGTAGCATTACGAGAACGTAGCGCCGACGAGCGCTCGATAAATTCGGTTCTGAAATTCAGTGTGTAGGGATATTCCGAGTGTAAAGACTGATAACTAGACTAGGACGAATCTACCCGAGTGGAAATTCTGAGAAGACCAGACATGTATCAAGAATATTGCCGGAGTTCTTGATGATCATTTGGCGATGTGCCCCGTGCTCGGTTCAGGGGCAACCTGGGCAGTGTGCAAGCACATTAAAAACACGAGGGATCATCTCTTATAGAACATGAAAAACCTGACGGATGATCAATTTAGGCAGGAGTTGGTATCGAGGTCAGGGAGGGGCAGGGCTAGGGTCACGGTGATCCATTGAGTTGTAATGGCGATGATCGCACTCCGTAGCCCTGTGGCGGGCTGCATGTGCGGCAAGCCGGTCAAAGACATGACGTTCAACGCAGAGCAATGCATAAGACGCTGGGCTAAGATGTTTCACTTTACTGTATTCAATAAATGACCCTAGGCGACATACTAAGCTTTGGTTAGCACCAAAGTTTAAGCTTTCCGAGCCCCCGGGGAAAGCCGGATCACGGTGAGCTGCGCGGTTGCTGCTCACCGAGCGCGGAACAAAGCGATAACTGACCTGCTGACCTCAACTAAGCTGTGCACTAAGGGCACTCGTGGATTCCTAACGAAACATCATTATACACCATGGAGACATTCTAACAGGGATATATGACCTCCCTGACCGAGGGTCACGAGTGACTATAGTCGGCGAACTGAATGGGTGGTGGAGCAAACAAGGATCAAACCCGATAAGGCGTCGATGGAATGGAATGAAGAGAGAAGGAGCGTGTTTGCGAGAGCACAGGGTAGCAAACATTGGAAAACATTTTAGTCCGTTTGAAGGAACGGCGTACGATCAAGATAAAGTATCTGGGATGATCGGCGTCTCGTGCGAAGGCCGGCTTGTGTGACTAGAGTGGGTCACGGTTTCGTAGAGGAAGGTGGAGACTGCGACTCGATTGTGTGCCTTTCGCGGTCAGGACAATTGAATCACAATGCCGCGTCACAGTACTGAGTTCAGATTATTGTTCTGCAAAACTGATGTTTCATTATTGGTCCCAGTGTTACAAGGGATATAGATTAAAGTCTTGGGTGAGACTTGAAACCAAGTTGTACGTTTGAATAGTTCTTTGTTTGAGTCGCGTACTTACGGCACCACGTGACGAGTCAACCTTTCAGAGTTTTGTTGAGCTGGCGTCTGACCCTGGCCGTATGGCAGTGACAGTGTTGCAACAAGGCCATACGACACGGAGTCAATTAAAAGGACAGAGGCACGGAACGGCGTGGGGAGGGAGGAGTGGACTGTGGGAGCCACGTGTCGCTTGCAGTTGACCGTGGATTAGCTTTTACCTGTCGCAAACTTCCGGTCTTCCGGGGGGGTCTTCTTTATTGTTTTACGCAAGTCTGTCACACACCCTTCGCGGAGTCAATAGCCATCCAGCAACGGATCTATATTCTCGTCAAGTTTTACTCCGTCAAAATTACTAGATCTCGATCCTAGACTTGCCAAGTTCCCATTCCAAACTATGCACTGTGTTCTATTTTTGCCGGTCTCAGTCCACGATTTCCTTCAACCGACACCATGACAAGGTCCTCCGTGGGTCCAACGTATAAAAGGGAGGAGGACAAGGCCCATTGCTTTCCTCCACAGCTGCACTGTACCTTCGATCTTCCCTTTCATCAGGCAGTCTATCATATACTTTTCTTTATAAAAATGTTGAATGCAGCGACCTCTTCCGCTTTGACATTCTCGTCAACTCCAAATTTCTATCGTTCCCCTTCGTCACTATCTATTGTTCTTCCAAATCCAAAATCTATTATCCTAAGTTATGGTGAGTCAATCATACATAGTTCTAACATGTCTCGTCTGACATATATCCTACTTAGCGCGGAGCTCGGTGCTTGCCGTCATGGAGAAAGCGATCACTCGCGGACACTTGACAGTCGCCGATTCTGAAGGTGTCCATCACTTCGGAACTCGTTCAAAAGGTTGTAACGATGTCTACCTCAAAGTCGTGAACAGCGACTTCTGGATGCGTATCTTGTTGTACGTCACCTTCAGCTCCTTAGTGTATCCGGATGCTAATAATACTCTAGCTCTCAAGATCTGGGCTGTAAGTTAATCCTACGCCATATCTCTTGAATAACAATTGAACTTTGTATAGTCAGTGAAGCCTATATGATGGGTGACGTCGAAGTCGACAGCCTGAAGGGTATCATGGACGTAAGTCGTGTCAACTGCTTTACTGCGGCTACGTATGAATTCTTTTTTCCAATAGCTTTGGCTGGACAATGAGTCTGGAATGGACAGTTTGACCTCGGCTGTGTCACGGGTAACTTCGGCAATCTCCGCACTATCAAATGCATTTCTCGGCCAGACGCGCTCGAAAGCACGCTTGAATGCCATCGCTAGCTACGATCAGTCAAATGAGCTGTTCAAGGTAATGAAATGTGTTTTCACGGCAATATTACGATCTCACAAGACTTTACCTCAGGCCTTCCTGAGTCAGGAGATGATGTACTCTTGCGCCCTATGGACCGAAGCCGAAGGGGGTGTTCGTGGAGACTTGATCTCTGGTCCCACACCCGGGGACTTGGAAGCTGCCCAGCTCCGTAAAATTCGTTATGTCCTCACCACCGCCAAAGTCAAGCCAGGTGACCGAATCCTAGAATTTGGCTCTGGATGGGGCGGTATGGCTATCGAGGTCGGTTGCATCATAAATCCTTGTGCTGCTATCCCTCATCTTCATCTGTTTCAGGCTGCTCGCACTTTTGGCTGCGAAGTTGACACTTTGACCTTGTCAAAGGAACAAAAGGCTCTTGCTGAGGAACGCGTTAAGGCGGCTGGCCTGCAAGATGTCATTCGTGTTCATCTCATGGACTACCGCGAGATCCCTCCTTCTTTCGAAAAGGCCTTTGACGCATTTATCAGCATCGAGATGCTTGAGGTACGCAATCAGTTACTAGTGGTGGCATAGTGATGATTTACGCTCGACCATGTAGCACGTGGGCTCCAAGTACTACCACGATTACTTCAGACTTGTCGACTTTGCTCTGAAGTCCAGCAATGCAACAGCTGTGGTTAGCGCATCGACATTCCCGGAATCGCGATACTCTGGCTATCAGTACGTTGTTTGCATTTCTAATTTTCCACTTTGCTCACCCAAAGATTTAGGCCTGAGGATTTCATGCGCAAGTACATGTGGCCTAACTCCTGCCTCCCCAGTGCCACGGCACTCATTACCGCCGCAAACACCGGTTCAGAAGGGCGCTTCACCCTCGAGGGTGTCGAAAATCACGCAGCTCGTCAGTGCTTTTTTTGCTCCACATGGCGTTCTTAACCATTAAGCCTTGTGTACGTGTAGACTACCCGCGGACACTGCGCGAATGGGGACGTCGTCTTGACGCCAATGTCAGGCAAGACTTGATTGTCAGAGACTACCCTAGTCTAAAAGACAAGGCCGAATTCGATGCTTTCCGGCGCAAATGGCAATACCTGTTTGCGTATGCGGGCGCCGGTTTTGCCAAAGGTTACATCACCTGCCATATGCTTACTTTCACCCGTCCCGTAAGTTGTTGTCATTTTTTTCTTGGCCCATTCCCTAATTCCATTCATAGAATGACTGCCCCGCAACATGCGATTGATATTAAAGTGCATCATTGCCCGCGTTCTGAATCAGGGATTCGACTGCGGGAATAATACTAGAAAAGGATCTCATACAGATCGGTGCCTTTGCACATAGAGTCTCGTGCACATTATTACTTTATTCTTCCGATTATTGTGCTGATTATCTCGTGCTTATCTATTCCGCTCAACTGCGCACAATTTCGTTCTACTCTACTACTGTATCAATACGTTGCATAGGTCCGCGACTTTATATCGTTACTTTGCATCCATACACGCGTTACTACCTGTCTTTTATTTACGTACGGGAATATTATTGCTCTATGATCCGCTACCCTTGGTTTGACAACTTGACTTCGCCGCTGCTGCAAGGAACTTGTTCCGAGCAAGACCCCAGTGGTCAAAGAGCTTCCTATTGGTCGCCGGCAACCTTCGGCTTTGACGCCCCTGAAGGCTGCCAGCGACGGACCACTACATGACACTCGAGGTGAGAAAGATCTCATCCTACATGACTATAAACTCCGCTTCCTCTCGCATCCGCAAAATTGAAGTTCTATCGTCTAACTTTCGATCACGACCTGAAGAAGACCATTGGCAGAGGTGTGAACATTTCGCACTTGCACCATCTATTGCCGATGTCGGTTTGTCACATTGTCATGTCAAAAACTTCTTCTCTACAATGCCGTCATAGACGCGACGGTGATTGCCACAGCTCCTGAGACATAAAATAGAATTTCTCGACAGGCACGACGGAAATCGCCATCGAATATTGAGCGTTTGCTGCTGTGTACGTATAGCGGCATCTGCAAGAACGACCACGGACTAGGCGCGGCATTTCCTGATGCAAGTTTAGGTTTGAGCCAAGTTTGAACGACAATGTGGAACTGCCACTGCCAGTGTCAGTGGCCGCCACAATATTATTCACCCTATCCGTGCCAGGCCTAGGTTGATGGATCATGCAGGCTCCACTCCCGGAGCCCTGTCTCACTTGACTCCACTGGGATCCCGACATTTCCGTTGATATCTGGTCGTCAACGCACGAGTACAAGACAAACACTAGGCAACGCTTTAAGTTTGCAGATGACTACTAAAGGCGTGCTCAGCCTACAGACACAATCGCATGGCCCTGAACAAGCGATGGCCGCGTGAGATATAATGTGTTAGTACAAACCGATGGTACAATTGAGTGAACGTCAAATGACTTGTCAGATGGACAGGGAAGTTATAGAAGTATGTAGCCCCATTATCCGCATACGTAGTTCGTCTCGAAACCTTAAACGATGGATGAAATAAGCATGGTGAATGCGTGTGATGCACAGATGCGGTTGCGATACTGCCAGTGGTGCCACAACGTTGTCATCTGTTTGCAAGAGAATATTTTTCCTTGTCAAGCCTCCGACAGATGGTTGCGATATATAGTAAGTTCATTCAATAATGACATGAGCTGTCTACAAGTGGTGGAGGGAATAACATACGTAAGGTGTAGCATAAGAGACAGATGTATGACGAACAATAAACCGACAATGAAATGTGAATCCGCAACATGGAAGCAGCAATGCTGTGTGGTATATTAGATAGTGCCAGTAGGGTCAAGCTTTGAAGTCCATGTCTGTAACTCCTTGAACGAGGGTGCGGCGAGTACGTGCGAGTTCGCAGTAGTAAAGAGTGTAAAACAAAATTGTTTCTATATGAATCTAAGCACGAATACATCTGAGATACGGATAGGAGGGCTTACATCCAAAAGCAGATCTTTTTGTGCATCACATTCAAGGTTTGCTCCGTGAAGACTGATAATACCGGCCTCCTCCAATTCGTTAGAGTGTGTGTAGATATGTAAATAGGGTCTAAATCAACCGTAAGCAGTGTTCGGCATGGAAAATTTGTTGGATTACCTTCGAAGGACGAACCAGCGCTTTTCCCAAACATTTTGACTGGCGTCTGTCAGAATCAGGAGATGGCCTCTTTTCGTGGGTCCGTCACTATGGAGGGGATTAGAGTTCAGGAACGGTCATAATCAATTAAGTAACCAGGAGCTTGCCTACGGGGTACCAGCGTAGCGGAGGAGTTCAGTTTCACGCCTTCTGGAAGCTCACGGGTGGAAGGCTTCCCAGATGTAATAACACAGTCGGTCTCTGTCGGAACTTGACTCAGAATGATCTGGGAATAACTGATGTCAAATTATGTAAATCCAACTTGAACCAGCTTACTTCTCCTGCATGGCCAAAGCGTTTTTGCCAGAGACCCAGTGCCTTCCGCAGCAGTGCTTCCGAACCCCAAACAGCAGCTCCCGAATCAGGGCGCACAGGCACGGGTAAACATGAAGATGCCGACAGCACCCGAACTGCTTGGACATCCGCTGCCCGCCGTTCCGTTAAGACAAGCCGGTTGTAGTCCTCCACGGCTGAGATACCACGCGGTTTCCACGTGCTTAGTAACTCCTCGCCGCGCACATATTTTTCCGACGTATCCAAGCGCCACAAATCCTGAGGCGAACGTGTCAGAGGAGGCGAAAGACGTAGGTTGAAGATTGAGCCGATACGGGAGGTGATCTTTCCCGAACTTAGGAACGTTAGGAATCGGTGTGGCGGGCGTGCGTCCCGTGTCTGAATGGTGACCGCAATGTCCATGCTAAACTGTACTGGTTCATTACACGTGTCCACAGCAACGGACCAGGCAACCTGTAGTACCACTCGGTGTGCACTCGCCGTGACTCGATTGAGCAGGAGAGAATCATGGACGCTTGAGTCCCATAGCGCTTCCGCCATGAGGGTCCCCGTTCCGTCCGGTCTGAACGCCACACTTTGATCTGCCAAGAGCGGGAGCGTAACCATTGCATTCGATGTCGAGTTGTGCTGGCGACCTTTCGGATCGAGGAGGCGGACATTTCCCAGACGTATTCTTGTGACATCTGTCCATGGGAGTTGTGGTCCAGAATCTGATAAAAGCACGAGAGCAATCCTGCGCTGCAGTCCCTGACGCAGAGAGAATACCCCCGGATCGAGGCTGCTCTGGGAAAGCACGGGTACTGGAATATACTGACCATCAGCCCCAAGCTCCTTGATCTGGACATAAGCGACTACGTCATGGGTTTGCTCCACTACAAAATCGGTTTCCGAGCGGCGCATCTGGGGAAGGATAACCGGAAGTGTGTCTGTGTGGGCCCCGGGAGGACCTGGCCAGTCATGAACCCTAAGTTCGCGCATCTCATCCCAGCGCTCAAGACGCTCCAAATAAGTGGGTTTAGCAGCCGCAAAGAACTCTATGGGAGCATAGCCTTGACGCAGGTATGTGATTACCTTAGAAGAAGTCACGATCGAAAATGCACGTCGAAACTTCAGCTCCGACAGAGAAGATGTCTCCACATCAAGTGCAATGGATGAGAATATCTCTTCGTTCGTGAGTGATGGTCCCACGAAAGATGATAAACGCAGTTGGAGGTGTAGTGCCGAGAAGTCGTGTGAGGATAAACCTTTGATCGAATCTACGGTTAGGAAGAAGCTGATCTTGCTTCCGGGCGGTATGGCCGATGGGGCTGGGGATGTAGGGCGGGTTGATGCGGGAGTACCATGCTTCGATGTTTGCAGAACACTGGTAATCTTAATATCCACGCGACACGAACCTATTGCTTCCGCAGTGTACCGGCAGAATATTGGCACGACTGATGTAGACGATATTCGGCGAGATAGGGGTGCAAGTGATAGTAGGGCATTGCCGATGAATGAGAATTGTGGGGGAGGAGAATCGTAAAAAGGTTCATCCGAGCTGAAATGCTGGGTATAGGATGGTCTGTCGATGTATGTAGTCAAGTTTCTCATTCGCTTGACTCGCTGCTGAAGTCGATCCAAGGACCAGGTGTAGATAGCATTATGCCGTTTGTCGAGAACCTTGACGGCGACGGAAGGCTGAGTTGCTGATGCTAGTGTGGGGTCGGCAACATCACCAAAGCCGTCCAGACCTCCGATTGTATCGACTCCAGATATCGGAGCTGCCAGGGACCCGCCGGAAGCAATGGTGAAGTTATAGGAAACTTCCTTGCCCAACTCTTTGCTAATTTGAATGAGACAGTTGATATCTGGAAATTCAAGTATCAACGCACCTAATTACGTTGGCTTCTTTCACAAGCACGGCATTGGACAGAACAGCTTCAGCCATTGAAAATGATCGATGGGCTCTCCACTTGTCCAGGACTTTACGAATGAGCCTTAACTGTCTTGCCGTATAAATGACGGGCTCGAAATGCACAACCTCTTCCTCAGATTCTCCCCGTGCCCGTGCATTTATTATGCGCTTAAGCTGCTGCTGCACCATTTTCAGTTGGTGCTCCATATGATCTTTCTCTACTTTCAAGTCTTCCGCCTCACTAGACTCTGTGATGGCTTGAAGACGGGACTCGAGTTGGTACTGAACGTCCTTTAGAGGTCCGTCAACGTCAGGTGTACTGTGACTCGCTCCAGCTTCAAGGCTCGTGTCGTCTGTAGTAGCGTCACTCAAAAAAGGTCGACCTGACTCGCTCCAGACATCATCCCGAACGC
Source organism: Suillus subaureus (assembly GCF_016647635.1). Classification (NCBI taxonomy): domain Eukaryota; kingdom Fungi; phylum Basidiomycota; class Agaricomycetes; order Boletales; family Suillaceae; genus Suillus; species Suillus subaureus. The sequence continues at coordinate 334,775 of NW_024538586.1, read as the reverse complement.
TAAGGCTACTTTCTGGTCGCGGTTTAGAGTTGTGATCTCGCATCGACTTCACCTTCGTAATGCGTTCGAAGAGCCTATTGATATCTTCGTCCGGTAGGTTATCAAGAGCGGGATCCAGGCCAAGGCGGGCGAGTGCGGCTTCTCGACGTGCAAAATTCCAGTCTACATCAGCTTCGTCTGCAGAAGATGCCCTCGATTCCGGGCGTGTGGATGGTGACACTGAATCCCCTTCCACATCGGCAACAGATACACTCAAGTGCATGTTGGATCTCGCTGTGGCGCGATCACGTTGCTTGCGGACTTCCTCAGGATTATTAAACCTGAAGACGTGGTGTTCCCCTAACAATACAGATAAGCTATTCTCCACCACTAAGAGGAAATATGTTCATACCAAGGATGATGCGGTATCCAGAACGCAATTTATAAGACTACATCAATGGTATTGAGTTCTTTCCTTTTAAAAACTAATTGGTTTACCTGTCCAGGAGAAACTTGCTTGCCGTTCAAGAACTGCAGACATAGTCAGGAAAATGCAGCTGCATACACAAAAGATGGTTCTCACGGTGACGCTCTTGGGCATGGCGTGAAGGGTCACCTTGCCGTCTGTATTTTCAAAGTAACAATGTTCCTCGAGGATATTTTCACCGCTCAGCCGAATGGCGGCGGGCTTTTCGCTGTCCAAGCGACCGACCTACCGAATGCCATATGTATGTTCAGTAGCAATGAGCAAGCGGAGAGCAATCATACGATGGTTGTGCCAGGTTTGAGTTGGTATATCAAACATTCGCTCATGAGAGGATCTGATGAAATACACAATCAGATTGCATTTGAGCTAAATCTCAAGCTCTCACCTTCATTCTGAAAAGATACAATAGAAATTTAAACACAAAATCCACAAAATCCACAAAGAAAAACGACATCCACTGACCAAGTTCACTAAATGCGGCATCTAAAAACAAATACGTCCGGCAGGTCAGCACAAAACACTCCCTTCACGTGTCCCATCCTCACCTTCTTCGGGGTATGTACTCCCACCAAATTCTTCTCGACCGTGATACCAAGCTCTTCAAGCGCCTTCTCCCGCTCTTTTTGTACCTCCTGTGTCCGAGACATCTTCTGCTCCCACGTCTCATTCAAACCCTGCATCAATTTCTCGCTCGTCTCCATCTGCTCCTGTAACTCCGCTTTGGTAACAGTCTTAATCTTTCCATCCTTCGTCTTATATGTGACCTTCTGTTTCTCAGGCGGAACGTGCGGGTCGAATGTATCCTCTCCGCTGGACGTCGCCACACGTGCTGAGGGGTGTCAACTGGCTGTCAAACTAGAAAACGACGAAGGTTACCTCTAAGCAATTCGAGTTCCTCCTTGAGCTCGCGAACAAGTTTGGCATTAGGGTCCTCGTTTACGACAGCCTTGTTCTTGATCTTCTTCGCTTGGTCAGCGTATCGCAGGGTACTCAGCGTCTCCTCGTAATCTGCAGGAGAGATAGCGGCTATCATAGCAGTTTTGGAGTTCCCGCCCAAAGTGTCTTTTAGCAACCATGTCAAGACCTAGTCAAGTTACATAAATAGGTATCATCCAGAAAAAATATATGACGCACTGAGTCACGGTAAGGCACAAATTCCTCAGCCTTTCCTTTCTTCCCCTTCTTCCCCCCATCCTGACTCGCAAGTGCAAGAGAAGAAATGACTTTTCCAAGGGTAGTGAGCGATTTATTAATATTCGCTCCCTCCTTCAAACGCTGTCCAGTGGCGCCTGTCGAATTAGCCCGCTCAGAACCTGCCAAGTCAACCAAACTACGTCGCGTCAAGTATACAAATCAATGAACACCTATCAGAAAATCGCAACACGAAGGGACGCACCTAATTCGTGACACCTTCTCGGTATCTAAATTCGTGTCTACATCGTGCCTTTTCATAGTCAATAACAGCGTAAATACTGCATGGGACCGAGAAGAGGTCTCGTTCATGTTCGTGGCAGCGACGGTGCGCGCTTTATTGCCCTCGTCCATGAGTGTCATCATCTCGTGGTAGCCGTTCACGACTAGCTTCGATAGATCCTCTACGTACGGACCCAAGCTAGGATGTTCGCGCACTCGAAGGTTTCCTGTGTTCTTTGGATTCAAGAGGTCGCGTACTTTCTCGTTATAGATCTAAGAGTGAAATAAAGTGAAAGATTATGTTAGGATTCAAAGCATGCGGCGTACCTCAATGTAGGAAACCTCTACAGTGAAACTGATATTGGGGTCTGCAGCCTTCTTATCCTCTACACGTACAAACAGCTCGGAACATGTCAAGGGTATTATTCCCTTGTCGGGTCCATCTAGTGATCATCTCCATAAGTAACATGCGAGTCATTTGTTTCATCATACGCACATCCCATCATACTGTACACCAATCGTCAGTATTACACACCCAGAGAATATTTTTGAACACACCTATATGATTTACCAGACCCTGGTCAAGGCACATGAGTCATATCCAGTAACGAAATAAAACGCAAGCATACCAGTCTGCCCATCTGCCAGACCAAAGTAGCATCAGCACACTTGAAAAAACAAGCCAAAAAGAAACCACTCACAAGCCAAAATACAAGCATTAAATCCCGCAAATCCGTGGTCCAACAACTCCTTTCCCAGGTCGTCATACAAAGTCTGCTGCGAACAGTACCCCGGTTCATCTCGTGGTCCCGCAGACCAATAACTCCTATCAAAACTAAAGGCCATCGTCTTGCGTTCCGTAGCGCGTTTGGAGTCTTGCTGAGAACCATGTTCCGGTGGGTCGAGGAAAGTCTGGTTGCCCTGCATCCGTATGAGTGGTTTGGCACCTCGTGCGAGTTCTGTAGGCGAGAATTGGGATGAGTATGAACGATGCATGCGTATCCCTCACAAACGCACCGCGAGAATTGAGGGGTCTACATCGTACCACCACTTTGATGTTGCCGTCTCCTTCGGCCATAGTCAAAGTGGAGTATAAAGCAGGAGCTCTGAACCAATAATTGCGAGTCCTGCGTCAAGAAAATGATCTATGAGTGAGAAATGTCGCAGAATGATAGTTGTAGCTAGATTTGAGATAAAAGGAAGGGTATTGGTCTGGCGGTAGTTTAACGCGTTTGAGCAGGGATCAAATTCACGTGTGGATTACAAAATCCATGGTCTATATCACATACTATTTTGGTCTACTTTGACCTACTCAGTGATTCAACGACAGCCATCGATGCCTCGACGTCCTCTAGCATCGTCTTCGACTCAAGTACTCATTCACGACTGATGCCAATCATCAAGGATGCTAAAAATCGACCGGCATCCGGACTGAACCCGTAGCTCGGTTTACTTGCGATCGACTTTAGGTCTCGGTTATACGCTCTTCAGAAATTATGAAATGGACCTGACGCTCAGCTATAATACCACAGGCTTTTCACTCTGACGAATAAGTTCAATTTTGCAACAGCCCTCACTTTGTCACTGTCACGAGACCCGCCTTGTCGACAAGAGTGGCACAAAAACGATTGATGTCCGAACTCACGCGTCCCTAGCATCATTTCCTTAACATGTATACGAATCCAGTATTATGGTTTTACACCTTACAACGGCCCTTGCTTTGTGGTTATCACGAGACGGCGGCGCACCCACCATAGATGGCGAAGGTGGAGAATACAGGGATGCGTGGAGACCGTATGGGAACGTGAAGAGAATTGGAGGAAGATTATAAGTCCCGTAGTATGTCGCAATCATTCAAGGTAATGTATTCACTCATTAGTCGCAAATATATAAATTCCTTACTGGATCCTCCAACTTGTATAAGCCACTTGCATGTGTCTTTTGAACGGGTTCCACTCATACTCTGCAGTACAGCACACGCGTCATTTGGTGAACTGTTGCTCTCCATATGATCATTTGACGACGTTCTGCGCGACCCCGATTTGAAGTACTACTCGGATAATGATTGTCGGAAATCATAGTGATCTGCTTGATTTGGCAAGGTTGCATTCAACGAAAACACATAGTCCAAAATGGCGCGTACCCCTGCCTCCTTCACGGCCCTGTTGCCGCCTAACAGCCATTATTATCTTCCTGCTGAATGTATTGCAATTCATATTCGGGTTGACCCGTGTACAAGTGGCAGCTCCCATTGCAGCGAAGATATGATCGATAATTCCAGTAGCAAGAACAACAAGTAACCACACATGGTTAAAGAAGCAGCTCCCTGTCTATTCATAACAGCGTATTAAGACCTATAATGAGTCCAAACCCTAGCACAATCACGAGAATATGTGAACGAGTGCAGTGTTGTTACGACTTTTATGCTGTGTCGTCGGCAGTCTGAATATGACATGCTTCGAGTGCCTGCCGTCAAGACAGTCAAGGGAGCGGCACCGAGAATAGGCTGATGAAGGTAAGCGAGTTAAGGTTAAGTCCGCAGGAACCGACAACACGGAGGCAACACACATGACGACATTATCGACTGTGAACATGTCGATGGGCGATCATAGTAGATCGTAATCGTCGAGCTTTGGAAGATGGTCAGAAAGGGATGTGAATTTTGCAATCGATCGCTCACCTCGTCGTTGTAGTTCATGATGGTCCTCTTCAACTTGGAAGTGTCGACCCAAGTGACGAAGTCTTCCATGTGTCTGAGAGGCGATGAGAATACACAAACGAGATTAATTTTGTAACGCACCTCGTGACAAGAAAAGCGGGATCGGTAATAGTATCAGGACCAACACGGACATGACCCTGCTCGATAAATTTTGCAGCCTGAAGAAGTGAGTTGGGAGTGAAAGTTGAATAGGTTTGGACATACTGCGCTGACTGTTTCTGCCATCTTGCTCATGCACATGAAAACGGCAAGGCGACGCCTGCAAAATGCAGCGACGGTGAGCTTGTTGTCAACGTCGCTCAATTTTGCTTGGGAGTTGAGTACGCCTATGTCATAGAGTTTAGAGAGTAGCTGTGACTCCATGCGGGTACGAAACGGGTCTTGAGCCGGTAGAACGGATAGACGGTGTGCGAATGATCTTAGAGCACCGCAGAGCTTGTTGTACCTGTGATGATGTTCATGATAACATGATCGACGGAGGAGTTAGAAGCTTACTTGTGGTAATCTTCTCTGTCCTGGATATGGTACCTGCGAATGACTTTGATCTCACGAATATTTGCGTCTTGTTTCCACTTTTATGGTCTTTGGTTAATGATTTATTGAATACAGAATGAGACATACATTTAGAAAGTCGACTTTCTTGAGCAATTTCTGCTCATGATACTTGAATTTACGGACCATGAGTGCTGTTGAATGCTGTGTTTATAAAATTTTGATTCCGGTGATTGTGCTGTCAAGCACGTGGTAAACGAAGGCTGCGTGTGAGAGTCTTGGTAGGTACTTGGACTAGATTCAAACTTGGACGACGTCGACCCTTGTCGTCCTCCGACCATCTCAATTAATAATTTAGCTAGTCGACTTTGTCGTCGTCATCGTCCTCGTCGTACTTGTCGTCGTACTCGTCGAGCTCGTCGTTGTCCTCCCCCTCGTCATCGTTCTACTCTTCACATATCTTTGATCGTCATGAACGTTCGACAAGGTGACATGCTTCGACCACAGAGCATGGCACAACTCTCCATGAATCCCTCTCCTCACTTTCAACAACAGCCGCCACAGCAGCAGCAGCAGCCTCCTCCGAGTCACGTCTCGCTCATGCCAACTAACGCAATGAACTTACTCGCAGCCGGTTCACAACCCCAAAACGGCATGCAGCAACAGACACAATATGACATGCGCCGTCGTCAGCAGTTACACCAGATGCAGCAGCATCAACAACAACAACAGCAGCAGCAGCAGCATCAACAGCAGCAGCAGCAGGCACAGAACGTCCAGATGAACACCGCAGCAGTAGCTTCACAAGCTAATTCTCATATGAACTCTATTTCTCAACACCCTCTTCAATCAATCGCTTTTTCGGGTAACATGATGCCTCAAGCTGGAAACAATCTTGGTCAGGTCAGAAGAGTCTCCTCTCATCCACAGGCGCTCAATCAGGTCAATCACGTCCAAGCAATCCATTCCGGTCAACCAAGTATGCCTGGCATACCTCCAATGAATCCACAAAATAATATTCCTTCTCATTTACGCCAAACATCCGCTCAACCAATGTTGTCTCGCATCCCCGGCTCAATTCCTGGCTCAATGTCTCCAGAGTTGTTAAATCGCTCTCAAGGTCAAAATCCAATGCGAACTCAATCATCACAACCCCAGTTGATGAACAGTCTACCACAACCAACTCTTCCTCAAGCCGGAACTCCCACAACGATGCCACCAAATGGTTTTCCATCCCACTCACATCATCCAATCACTTCCTCTTCCCCTCGTCCTGGAGGGCCCCAAGGCCATGCCACTAATATGATCATGGGTACACCAGGTCCTTCACAACCACCCAGTTCCCGTCCAATAAATCCCGGTGATGGAGTATTCATGGGTATCCAGAATCCCCAATTCAACCCTGGCTTTACGCCTGGAGGTAATCGAATATCGGCCGCCAACTCTTCCTTCACCACTTTTGTGCCATCATCCATCCAGGGCGACATGGAAATACAGCAGAACATGACGGATGTCATGTCTAATCCAGGCGGTCGTTCTGGATTCCCCACTCCTGCCCAGCAGTTTGAGATGCAGCACACCGATAACAATTTTAGTGCTAATTTCAGCATGCCGACCCAAGTAAACGTCCCTCCTCGTCCCCCATCTCATCCCACGTCCGGTACACATCCTTCCATACCACCTCGACAACTCCCACCTCCCCATCATCACTCTCCGCATCAGCCCGATCCTATGGCAGGTCATGCACAACCTCCTCCAAGACCCCATTCGCAGCCGCAGGGTCCCTCTGTTAGGCCACCATCACAAGCTGGACCGTCGCAAACACCCCGGGCCTCGCATACCCAGCTTCCGCCTTCATCCTCCACCGGTCTCCTACCTCCTACACGTATACCCCCCATCACACAAGCGCAGACGTCACCGCATCAACAGCGGCAGGCAACTCCGGGGCAGCAGCCAATAGCTCCACGGCCGCCGCAGTCTTCGACGAGTGCTGCTGCACCTCCTGTTACGACCGCGCCGTCCTCGGAGTCGACGGTCCAGCCTCCTATCCGCGCCTCCCCTGTGTAAGTGTGATTCAGATTGCTTATTTTGGCTCTACTTATGTTCTCCCAAAGGGTGGCCATGCCCGTTGGTCTTGGCCAGGGTCTTGTTCGATTGCTCCAATTTAGCGGTGTCCTTTCAGCCGAAAACCCCACTGTACGTCATTTCATATTAATATCATCCCTCAATCATGAATCCTCGGTAGAAACATCAGCTATCACACTGGGAAACTGTTGTGAAAGACTACTTCACTCCGAAGGCCATCATGAAATTTACCTTATGGAAAGATAACCAGCGGAATGAAGCGAAGCCTTTCGGTCAGTCGTAAAGCTCTCAAATCTACACTTTACTTATCCCTTCCGGCATCAGAGATCGGCGTCCCCATACTGCCTCGGTTTTTTCTAGTTACCACCCAATCTGGCGTTAAATCCATGACACTCTCGCTAGATGGTGCCAGAGAACGGCTACTCTCACAACACCATGCGGTAGTGGAGTGTGTTGCAGCTGTTTGGACATACCGATACACCAACGGGTACACAGTCACACTTCGGGGCCCGCTCACAGTCCACGTTCTTCTGATTCCTCACCCAAACACCGCCCCCTCCCAAACACCGCCATATTCCCTCAAATTTGATCACCTTCAATTCGATGCAAATCTTCACGAAAAATTCATCGCATTAGATTCAGTAATGGGTCATAGGCAATCGGAGTCGCCGAAGACGCCACGCGTGAGGACGGCACCGACGCCAAGTCCGAACGGGACGGTGATGCATAGGATGGATGATGAGAGGATATGGGAAGAACCCAGAGTTATGATCGACCATGCGTCGATACCGGGAGAACCTGTGAACGCATTTGGGATTCCGCAAGCCACGATGCGATGTCTGGAGGTGTGTACTTTTCGGCTGCGCGTTTTTCTTTGCTGAATATGAGGCGCGGTAGTTGGCGGAAAGTGTTAGTCAGATGACCGATCTAATCGCATTCGCGAATGAAACGAAACTGGGACCAATGGGTAATGTTTGCTTGTTGAGACTCTTAGTGAACGGTTACTGACATTCTGGAATTGTTAGATGCTCTTGAAAAGCTAGCGGAAAAGCTACGAGAAGGATCTCAAGGGGGTCCCTACATGGGCATGCCTCTTTCAAATGGGCACTTCCTCCCCTTTCAAGCCATGAATGGGCTCTCATCGTCGCCAGCGGTGACATTGTATCACAGCATGTCTTCATCCCCGTCAGTATCGCATCCTGGGCCCTCTGCGCACTCCCCCCAAAACCTCCCTCCTTCGGCTGACAACTCACAAAAGCAGACCAGACCCCCGACCGCATCTGGCGCGGCACCCCCCAACTCCTCAACTCCAGCCAATGCACCCACACCTTCCCAATCTGGCATGACAACGCCTTCAATGACCTCGGCTACCCTCAAACGCAAGACCAACGACACCAACTCGCCTTCTCAATCAAATGCCGAGCCATCAAAAAAGACGCGAAAATTGACCCAGAGACGGTAGCGGATGCTTAATATATATTCGGGATTTCTTTTGTTGCTTCGTCGTCGATCGATCTGAGCGATCATATTGTTTTGTCGCATTGCATGATGCTGAATATACCAGCTTCGATATCGACATAGTATTCTATCTTTGCTAGGGATGTATCTTGCCACGCTCATTGTCAAGTAGAAATGCCTTACATACATCTGTTTTTATTTATAGCTCTCCCTGTATCATCACACGGCGTGTTCAGCTTCCTTTGATTTCTGAGTTCTTGGGGTATCGACGTTTCAACATTGCAACGCTGACTGACGCGATAGACCGTCATCAAGATGCCGTCGTATTGGATATCAAAAATGTTAGTCCACAAAACATGCTCAATGCTGTATATGATGTTACCGCCCATCTCTCTGAACTCCTTCCCATCTGCATCATGAAAAAATAGGTTCGTGACTAAAATCGCACTGATCGCCATATCTGCACCTGTTATTACGTTAAATCAGTTTTAGTCCCACGATCCAGAATTTGGTATGTTCGATGCTCGCCTTCCTTCTGCAAAAAAACTGCATGGTTTTCGTTTACTACTTCTATACGACCCATCTTCTCCCCGTCCTCGACCACGTCCGCGACCAGCGAAACTGACCCCTATCTGATGCCCATCGCCCGCGAGCACTGCCGTTGTCAGCATATCCTCGACCATAATCACCAGTGGTAGCATTCGGATTCCAGTTCTGATCTGTGCCTCCAAATTGGGCTTGCATACCGGTTCCAGATGGGTGCTGGTTGAACAGCGCCTGGGCCTGCTGCATCAATTCTTGCACCTGTTCTGGGGCAATAGGCAATTGTGAAAGCAGTGCGGGATCAAAGCCAAATGATTGGACGCCCGTGCTGCTGGGCGCACTCATCGCATCAAAACCTCCCGATAATTGACCTACGAGATCAGCAACAGATGCGGCGTTCGGCTGAGGCAATTCTGCTTCTCTCCAGAAGAAATTATCGCACTCTGACCCCACTGTCATGATCTTCACGTCCACATCTATCTCGTCATCACCGATGGTCGTTGTGGGCTCGCCAGGACTGTCAGGTATCTGTGCTGGCGACATATATAGTGCACCCAAAGCTGTTTGCTCACGCTCCTCCTGAGTCATCTTTTCCGCACTATTCTGTCCGCGTTGGGATACTTCGAGATCGAGTTCGAGAGCTACATATTGTGTTTATTAATTGGTGGTGACTCATGATAACAATGATAATTTGCTCACTTATTGGGTCCGTCCAATCGATTACTTCCTCGAATAGGGGAGCATGTAGAGCAGCACCTTCTCCCCGATCCAAATCGCGCAAACTGTGAGCAGTATGAATGCCCTATGTGAACAAAACACACAAAGGTATTCGTGACATCAATATAAGTACTGTACGCCAATATAAAAAACGAGAGTAGAATGCTGACATCAACAGGGTCATCGTCATACACAGCCCGTTCTATCAGCCGGATCGATTCTAGTTGACCATCAGGAGCCCAAGTCACAGATTTTCTCTTCGTTCTTCCAGAAGTCACCAGGGGCGGCGTAATCGACATCGAAGCTGGTGGCGGTGTGGGCGTTACTGGAGAGTCTCTGCGCCCTTTACCCATTGACTTCAATGCCTCCTGGAACGGATCAATCGACGATGGTTGCGCAACATTGAGATCAGGTTCCCTCTTGACAGGTGCCGGGGCTTTCTTGAAGCTTGGTAACTTGGCTTTCGGTTTCGGCGCAGAAAAGAATGAGGAATCGGAACGAGCATCTTTGACGGCGACAATAGGCTTCATCTCTTTCTTCACCGCCGTTGGCTTCGACGCGGAGGCAGTAGGCGCCACAGCAGCCTTTTTCGCAGGTGGTGGCGCTTTCGTTGATGGCTGTTCGACAGGCTTTCGCTTTTTAAGCTTCGAGTCTGCAAGGCATGGGTTGATGAGCGCTTGTTCACTGGTGCAACGAACTGACGTGACCCACCCTCAGTTTGAGTATTTTCTGCCTGCTTTTGGGCAGTTTCGACCAATTGTCGCCATCTCCGTTCCAAGTTCGATGCCATGTCCTTGATCGCTGCACATTTGGGTAACACAGAAATCAAACAAAAGTTAGATACATGTAATTTTCGTTCGCTCAAGCAAGTAGTAATAATACGACAGACACGCAAACTTTGGTTGCAAGGCCGAGATCGTACACGGTTCGCGGAGTCTCTCACGGAGACCGCGTGAGTGGATATTTGCGAAACCAAACGCTCACCTGGAGCTGGAGGCTCCTTGACTAACTTGACGATGATCTTGCCTAACTTTGAGGACTTGAGTGACTCGACTGACAACGGTAACCTGTCGATGATCTTTGCACGATATTAGAGGCGACTTGCAGCCTTGAGTTTGCGTAACATACGTGAAGTAACGGCATTACAGTGTCAACCAAAGGGGTGTCAGACTTGGCTGTGGCAGCAGCTTTTAGCCATTCCCGAGTAATGTCCATAGCGGTGTTATTTTCGGACCACGCCCGAAAATAATGATTGCCGGCGTTATCGCGGATCTTGGTGAGGATTTCCATTCGCAGGGCAGGTTCGACCTCCTCAGAACCAAAGTCGTCAATGAGATTAACAAGGTTGTTAATAGCACGTGCACCACCAAATGCGTTGGGCTGCAAAAGTGGTTTGATGTCAGTGACAAAACTATCCTTTCGAGCCTGGATGTTTATGGTCGGTGGTTGTGCGGGAGCAGCAGTGGTGGAGGTCGCGGTGGAAGTTGAAGGTGTAGATGGCGATTGTGCATAGAATGAAGATAATTGTCCCATCATTGTAGAAGTAGGTGAATGAAGAACATGGGGCGAAAGAGTGCCTTGAGACTGTGATGTGGGTTGATGCTGAGTTAAATGCGAAGAATAAAAATGTGCGGGAAGAACATAGGCAGGATTAATGGATAAAGTAGGATGCTGATATTGATATGGATGTCGTGGTTGGGATTGGGGAGTGGGTTGAGCTGCATGAGTTGGAGACTGCGTATATTGTCGGGGTGGTTCCGATCCAGATCCATTCATAGTTGTCAATGCGGGACTGTAACAAGTGTGTGAATAAAATGAGTACACGAAGGAGGTGGAACGCACTCGATCATCATCGGCTGCTGGTTCTGTGCGGAGGTCGATTGATGCTGAGAAGCGGACTGTTGAGAGGAGGTCGTAGAAGTCGCACCATTGAGTGTGGAATAATTCGACAATGGTAAGTGGGTTTGTGGGTTAGTCCAGGACATTGAACCATAAGGTACGGCGTTATAGGGACCGGGAACTGAAGATAAGTAGAATGGATTGAATGGACCGCCATAATACGCAGGTGGTTGAGAGATGGATGAAGACGTTGAAGGTCCTGATAACCATTTTTTTAAACATTTTTTATACAAGGGCGCTCAACAGCGTGTTTGGAACACGGGCGCTTATGAATGAGATGCTTACCCGCGAGGTCACCTATCGTATAGTCGCTCAAATCGAGACTTGGCTGTTGCGCAGTTGTTCCAGGAGGACCTCCTGCTCCATTTGCAGGAGACGACTGTTCTTTCCAGTCGTCGGTGGATGGAGAGCCTCCAGTTAAATTCTGCGTCCAGTTTTGCGCATTCGAATACAAATCCATAAGGACTGTTTTCTTCTTTTTCTGCTGCTTCGTTCTCAAGCGTTATTGGGCAACACTAAACGGCTTATTTCTGTGCAACGAGACGCAGGAAAAGCAGGAAAGAAATGTAGACGGTATACAAGCCTTCTATCACCTTTTTTTTGCAGTGCGTTTCTACGGCTCAAACTGCCTGAGAGACCTGGCTCAGTTGAGGGTGCGAGTGTCAGCTTGGTCGCCACTGCAAACAACCCACATGATCTTCTTTTTTTAATCTCCGATTTAATAATCAAACTCGGCGACTCGGCAGAAGTCATAAGGGTCGGGTCAACGTTGTCATTAATGTCTATGCAGTGGACATGTCAAGGAGAACCACGACACTGTCTTCTATTACACGTGTAGGTCTAACAAGACGATAAGGAATGATGCATCAAGACTCTTGACTATCATTAGACTACGGGTCGCTATCCGAGCTACAGGTTTGGGCTTAACTTTAGTTCATTACCTGATTTTCCTATTGATTACAATTGTTCCAATAGGAATCCTAATAGCTGTCAACAAACAACAGTTTATAATTACTTACAAGCGTCAACAAACTTGTTGATTTTTCACATTTGAATCCTTCCCTTGTCTTTTTTCATTACCCTCCTTTCCTAATAATCATGCCACCTAAAGAGCCAAAAGAAGAACTTGACCTTGACGAGAAGAAGGCTCAGGTCCGTATTCTCTAATACATCTTCTAATCATCGCGTCTGCTCACTCTCGACGCGTTCTCCTATTTAGCTCGCGATCAAGTTTAACAATGCCGCACGTCAGTTCAGTGCTCTTGCTGAGGTGCTTTCCAAGGCTGTCGCCGAAGTACCCATCGATGAAACGACTGTTAACAGTCTCACCGAACTCCTGAACGCCGCAATCGCCAAACCGTCGCGTAAGCGTAAGCTCGTCGCGCTTGAGATCGGTGAGGATGGTCTCCCCAGAAAGAGGAAGCGCGAAAAGAGAGCCAAGGATCCAAATGCACCAAAGGGTCCCGCCTCCGCCTACATCCTGTTTCAAAATGACATTCGTTCTGCGTACAAGAAAGAACATCCAGACATGTCTAACAAGGAGCTGCTAAGGCTCATCGGTGACCAGTGGAAGACGTTATCTGAAGACAAGAAAGATGTACGTGTTTTTCAAGCGTATGTACTTGGTCATCGCTCATCCGTATCATCAGTTCTACCGTGATCAGCATGGAAGGGCTAAGAAGAAACACGAAGTTGACCTTGCTGCCTATAATGCCCAAAACCCCGACCACGTTCCTGCAGAGGCCAAGGACAGCGAGAAGAAGAAAAAGAAGAAGCAAGAAGAGCCAGAACAACCCGCAACGAAAGAGGTTGCAAAGGCTGCTCCCAAAGCTACCAAGAAGGTCGCTGTTCCTGTACGCTCTTTTGTCCCAGTTGTGATCTTCACTGACGTTGCTTATCAGAAGGTGGTTCCAAAATCTAAAGAGGTGGTTGAAAGTTCAGGATCTGAGGTAGAGGATCCGACGGAAGTTGAAGCCTCGGATGCAGAGTCGTCAGACGATGAGCCGGCCCCGAAAGCCAAAGCCAAGGCGACCACGGATGAAGACTCCGAGTCCGAGTCTGAAGTTGATAGCTCTTCTGAGGATGAGGCTCCTCCCCCACCTCCCGCAAAGAAGTCCAGAAAATGATGACAAGAGTTCCCCTCCGTGAATCGGTTCTACGTTGGTTATCTTTGATCTTCTTCGTATGATACATATACTCTACTATTTTATCGTCAGCAAGCATATGGCTATTGATTCTTTTGAATACTATACATACTATTCTTCAATGAACCCTCTTTTCAGGCCATTGGTCGGATGTACATAGCATCATGTAGGGCTTACGTATACTGCTATAAACGCAGCAAACCTGTGACAAGTCACCCAGTGTGCGAGAGCGGCTGACCACTATATAAACAGCAACCCGCAATCCTGCCAACGCTATCGTCTTTGTTTCAACTTTCTTCATCATGTCTTCTCCTCCCCCGAATCCTGATTCAAGACCTCTTCCGAGAGGTTGGGTCGCGCAATATAACTGGGAGTACGTCTTTTACAATCTGATAATCCCTCGAAGCTCTCCTGATCACCGTAATCTATAGCTACAAATCATGGTATGTATCACGCTCCCGCCAGGCTTCTTGACACCTCCTTATCGATAAATAATTGTCCGAAATACAGGTTTTATGTGAATGAGATGGAACGACCTCCTCGATCGTCTTGGGAACATCCCCTTGGCCCACCCCAATATACCCCTCCCCCCGGACCTCCCAATCGTGACTTCAGCCGCTCTCCTTATCAAGACAGCTACAACCAGGCTCCCGCTCCAGGTAGCTATGCGCCCTCTTACGGTGGCTACGGAGGTGGGTACGGCGGCAATGCGCCTCCTGGTGGGTATGGCGGTTACCAGAGCTACCCACCTGCGGAAAACACTGGCAGAGGTAAGAGCCCGTGATCCAGTAAATGATGAGTATTAAATCATTTTGCCAGGCTTCTTTGGCAGGACGTCTTCTCAGCCACAACAGCCTGTTTATGCGCAGCAGCAGGCTGCTCCCCGGAAGAGCGGGCCGGGGATGGGCACTGCTCTGCTGGCCGGTAAGTTTTGGCCCGCTGTGTGACACTGATAATCTTAATGCCCGGATCAGGCGGTGCGGGTCTAGTAGGCGGTGCTCTCCTCATGGACGCCTTCGAGGATCATGAAGATAATGTAAGAGATCAAGCCTATGACCAAGGTAAGTCTCTCGCTGCTGGTATATCCTAGACATCGCTAAACATCCAGCAGGATACGACAATGGTTACGACAATGGCGACAATGGTGGTGATTTCGGTGGTGATTGTGGAGGAGGAGACTGGTAAACGACATACTTGGTTAGGTAACGCAATTGCATGATACAGGTTCTTGGCGCCTAGTGTGGTGGACTCGTGTTTGTGTATAGTACTTTGAAGCTTGGATTGTGCAATGGAAGTCCCTTGTGGCGCCATATGAACGCCATCATACAGGTTACATATTGACCTATTATATGCTTACATGGATCTATTCCTTCTCTAGTAGTACCGGTGAGTGGGACATAACCTGTTCACGGAGTTGAGAAGTTCGTATATATGTGGTATCGGGGATAGTACGAAGGAACGCTAATATTTTCATTTCTCTACATGGTGGTTTGTCTTAGGGGAGAGTCGGGAGACTACATAGTCACTAGTTACCAGCAGCTATTGGATCAAAACCAATGATTTTACTCTTTCGGAATGAATAAAGTTATAGAGTTTACGCTCCACCATAAATGTCGCTTCGAGTTGCGCCGACCGATGGCCTAACCACCATCATGCATCGAGAGCACGTAGTACTGTTGATTTACGGCAGGGTGGCAGGGTGCCTGGTCGTGCCGTAATTTTCTGGAGCTTCGTTGTGTGCGCGAGGTAGGAGTTGCCTTTTACTACTGTCAGTTTACTGTCGTCCACTGGGATCCATGCTGGTGGTCACCACTTTAGGAGGATTTCAGATACCAGTACGAGAATAAACGTTTGAGCCCTTGGCACATGTTAACGTTGGTCCGACATCAGATTAATCACAGCCTTCAAGATGGCCGCATCATAGGCCCTGACATGCCATTTGACAGACGCTGACAGACAAGCCTAGACAAGGACCCGTACGTTATATTCGACGTGGGTACCTTGATGTACCTTGCACCGTGTCCATGATATAGCACAATGAATTTGTCGTCTGCCTGATCCTGCAGTTTTAATCGCTCCCCACTAATGAGTTTTTACAATGGTGTCGTGCCCGCAGACGGGCCCTCTGCACAGACTGGCATTAATTGGTGAGTGAATTGAAAGCATCTCTCAGCGGGGAATTCTAAATATCACAATCCATCAAGGTCACTCCACCAACAGACTCAGATAAATCCCCAGTCTCCAACTACTGTCAGGGCTACGTCTAATTCCAGCAATTATGCAGCACCGGTCACTCCTGCGCAAGCATATGCGCGCTCTGTTGTCTCTGGACAACATGTTCTGCAATACACCATTGAGCGCCAGCAGCTAGAAAAACCATCTGGTCAACAGCCAGGGCCAAATTTGCAGTCTCCAATCGGCGTTTCCGCGTCTACACGCGGTCAGTCGTACGCCCAGCGCCTGTATGCCAGCTCGTTAAGCAAGCAGCCTCGAGTTCAGACCCAGCAGCAGCCCACCAGCAGGCAGCCTTCCTCTTCTGGACCTGGAGGATCTCCAGTCAACCGAGCTCCGGCTGGCCCGCGTGCTCCTTATAGTGCCAGAGCATCTCTCATGTTGAATACGGGTCACACAAGCGCTCCTCAAACTGTTTCTCCTCTTGATTTCTACCATAGCAGTGTCTCAAAACTTGATCTTCAGTCACCGGTACCTGATCGAGGCACCAATTCTCCAAGAGCTCGGCGCCCTCAGTCAGCTACAGGTTCCGCTTCAAGCATCTCCGTGGTCCATTCCTTGATTCCCATTCAAGCACCCCACGGTCTGGAAGCTCCCAGTAGGCGTAGCCCAGTTCCAGCGGAACTCCCCGATGGACCTCCGCCATCGCCTGCTGGCGACCTCCGACGGTCAAGTCAGGCGGGGTTGCGCTGTAGGAGCCCGCCCAGTACAACGCATGTGATACCAGGCAGCTCAACGTCATCAGACATTCCTCCACAGCCTGAGAGCGTGAACAATGTCATAGCTCCACCGGAGCCACCCCCAGGGGAGTTTGGCCCATACTCAGAGGATTATTCAGGAGGTTCAGCTCATGTGACTGCAATCACTTCTAACCCCGAGTCCGTGACTCAACCTAGTGATCCATTGCCTGCACCTATACAGACTGAGAGTCTTGATGTCGGCAGTTCCGAGGAAGTACCATTATATTCCCTCGTTGACGAAGAACCTCCTCCCCCAGACTTCGACGAGTCACAATCCATGAGCAACGTGAGTAGGGCGAGCACGTATCATGCCGAATCACCCATTGTACTGGCACCTCCTGATGTACCGTCGCCCACACCGCACGAGTCACAATCCATGTGCAATGTGACCAGGGCGAACATGTATCACGCTGAATTACCAACCGTGCTAGCACCTCCTGATGTACCCTCGCCCACACCGCACGAGTCCGATTCTGTATCTGGGGTCGTACCTTCAGTAGGTGCAGATACTCCCCCATTCGTTGGTATCCCTCGTGCACTTTCTCCGGAACCTCTTTCTGGATCTCCGCGAACCTCGCTGGCTATGCCAGAAGTAGCGTCATACCCTATGGAGAAAGTACCTGAGGATGTTAAAGAGAAATCGTATGGTTACTCTGCAGAGGACTCGATGCCTAAGTTCTCTGAGAAGTCATCATCGTACCCATCTATGGAAGCTTCATCGTCATCTCGCACACTATCCGAACAGGTGCCTTCATACAGGCAACCTAGGTATAACACCAGTCCTCGGGACATACCGCATCCTCGTCTCTCCTCGGCGGCCTCCCCACGCAATGATACCTCTGCGAAGACTTTTTCTACAGCACCACCGTCTGCTCTTCAACCGAGGAGACCTGTGGTTTCTACACTAGCATCCATCACAGCTTCTACACCTCCACCCACGATGCCTGTACCTCCTCCATTGAGCCCAAAGGTGTCCGATGTGAACGCGGTTGAAGTTCGACCGACAACTTCCCTGCCTCCTCGACCCGGTAGCAGCCACCAACCATCTAGCCCACCTCTTCCCCAAAAAGTCAGGGCAGAGCCGACATTCCCTCCTTTATCAGCAGGTACCCCACCTTTTATTGCCGCTTCTGCCAGAACAACCTCGCAGATGCATTATGCAGTTTCTCCTTCACCTCTTCCTCCGCCTCCCCTTCCCCAGCGTTCTCGGGGCCTATCAGTACTCTCTGCATCATCAACTGGCAGTCGTCCTGCAGAGTTCAGACCTCAGCTATCTCCGAATGTATCCCCTACATTGCAAGGACATGCTCCTTACCAGTCATCGCGTCAAAGCTTCCAGCCTCCCGCAGAGTTCAGACCCCAGCTATCTCCGGCTGTATCTCCTACACTACAAGGACAGGGACCTTACCAGTCATCGCGTCATAGCTTCCAGCTTCCCGCAGCATTCAGACCGCAGCTATCTCCGGCTATATCCCCTACACCGCAAGGATACGCACAGGCTCCTTACCAGTCACCGGGTCAAAGCTTCCAATCACAGGCCTCGCCGCCACCGCCACCGCAACATGCAAGTGCACAAATTCCACCTGCTCAACCGGTTCAATCTAGCAAGGGACTTGGAAAAAATGTTGCGGCAGGTCTAGCAGGAGGCGCAGTTCTTGGTCTGCTCGGCGGGGCTGTGCTCGCTGAGACACTTAGCGGCGGTGATATTATTGACGATATCACTGGAGGTATGAATGGAATGACGTTTGGAAACCCCGTAGATGGTCTGCTCGACTCCAACATGGGCACTGGTGATATTATAGGGAGCGGATTCGACCCTACGACAAACTTTCAAGGAGACCAGATGTTCGCCGGGAACTCCTCCGGCCAAACATACGATATGTTTAATCAGACTACGGGGAATGGAGTAGACCTCAGCCAGTTTCAAGGACAGTTATCTATGCAGACATTTGATGTATCTCAGTCACAACAGCAGCCGAATGGCCAGAGCAATCAAAGCAGCGGCATGCACTATCTGCATGATGCAGGACAGCTCATGCAAGCCGCTTACAAGATGTATAAAACCTCGCACCAGACTGACGCAGCTCAGGGTTCTCAAGGTTCACAGACAACGGCTCCACTGCAACAAACCCTGGCGCCCACGGTGCCCAGCATCTCAGGTACTGGTTACCTTCCTAATTCGCCGCCGTTAGGATACGCACAGACAAGTACGTCCATTCCTTTCTATAGAACGTCTTTTGACCACTTTACCACATCAGGCTACCCCAGCCAGACTCAGCAAACCGGACAATCCATGCACCCCATGGCATCTCAAACCGCTCAGCCACCCACTGCCACACCGTTCTCACAACATTACCCATCTGTAAATCCTGCTTCTCAGCAGGGCACACATCCACTTTCTCACCTTCACGCGTCCCCACAAAGCTCTCACACATCTCATACCCAGGGCCCACATATGAATCATGCCACTTACCCCTCCTTCGGGACCGCCGCTTATACCATGTCTTCGCAGGGTCCGCCAATACCAACCCAGTATGCTGTGAACCACGGTTACAGCACTGCCCCTCACCACGCTTATTCGCCCCAATCCCAGGCGGGATACTCCGTCCATCCCGCACAATATCATGCCCAGGGAACCTCGCAACAGAGTCCCACTGGTCAACAGCCTCCAAGTGCTGGTGCTAGTCTAAACAAAACTATGCTCGCAAAGCAATTTGTCAAGGGCGCGTTGATGGCTGGCGGTGTCCTCGCGAAATATAACCGTCTGAATGGGGGTAGTGGGTTTGTAGGGAATGGGAATGGGAATAATTGAGGGTTCTTATAATTACTGGCCCTTTAATTATCAATCGCATGCTATTCACATGCGAATTCTATGTTCGAGTTGATTAATATTGTTGTATGGTACCTCCGACTCCCACCTTAGTGGAGGAGGGCCTTTGTCGAATGGATACGTCTATTATTTGCCAGTTTGCTTATTTCAGACGAGGACTCCCCTTCGGTCGGCTCTACGACAATATACAGTGTTTACAGTAGCAACTCAGGAAATACCATATTGGCATCGTCTCTGCAAATAGACAGTGTCTCTCACTCTCGACAACGCCGTGCACAATCAAAGGGATGATCCAGCCCGGAGGTCGAGCACGGTTTACGCTAGCGTCAAACCTTAACATCCATTAAATGTAGTTGCATATGCGTGTCGCAGAGGAAACTGTCTTCGATTCACTGTCCATGACGAAACGGTTTGTATAGAATGCGGGGGATGCAGTCAGTGGCTTTCAAATGTATTGAGAAGTTGGACTTGGAGAAAGCGACGACGCACGCACGCGCGCTTCTAACCAATCCCATTTCTACCGAGAGATTACATACTCCAGGATGAGTTAACATTGCCAGATAGTGTGTTCTGGAATCTGGTGCGTTCAATGGAGTCTGCTCAGCTTCTTTCAGGCTGTCTGAACTAAAATAAGACACTACATGGTTTTGTGAGTGAAATGTGTGATTGATACCAATTGCGATACTTGCGAAAATTGCCCAGTAATTCGTCTAGAATTTTGTCGTTAAAAGACCATCGACATAGACGTTGAGAGAGGAAAGGAATGCACGATCAAGACATAGCGTCTTCGAGAATTGCTGGGAAGAGAAAGTCGATGGTGTTGTCGAAGTTTGTGGTCCAACAGCGCCGTGAAATGAAACAGAGGTCGCCATAGTAGTGAGGAAAGAACCGCAAAGAGGAAACAGAACTGGTTGAACGTACAGCAACATAGCATGACGTGATAGACACAATAGCACCCGAAGCCGGCGGTATCTCGTGAAGATGTCGGAGTGCACTGAGTGTGCCGAGCCGACAAAGTGCAAAGAATATTACAAGCAAAAACTTACCGATATCGAGCATGCGTACTGAGTGACTATACTAGGGCGAACATGGGCAGCAGAAGCTCTCACTTACCAAGAGGTTCATTGTGGATTCTCTCTTGCTCCGTTGGCGCTGACGTCGTCGATGCACCGAGTTATCGCGCTCCATAAGTTTTCCTTCGCGGCAGTCTCTCGGCAAGGCTAATATTTCGCACGCAAACCTTTTTATCGCAGTTTATTGGAAACGTCCTGTACGCTCAGAAAATAAACTGACGAAATCGAGTAGGGTTAATATTGCTCCAGAGACCAGCATCAGCGAAAGAATAACTGTTGGAAGTTCGAACTAATGAAGATAGGTTCCTTGGGGTCAGGCTTGAAGGAGCAACATTGCTCGTACCTTTAAGCGACGCAACTTCTGGGAATCGAGAATTTTCAAACGAGTACTTGACCTGCAAGGGACTGGTCACTCTGTCTAAGCTTCGTTCGTACAAAAATTTCACTACTAAATATTGAACATATAACTACAACTAATCAGTCCTCCGTCTAGGAATGTCACCATGCAGGGTACAGAGCCACATCTCTCGGACTCCCTTGTGAAAAGAAAAAATCTGACTAGTGTAAATAGTATTGGTCACAAAAAAGATCAATTTACATACCAGGCATCATAAGGACCAAACTTGATGCATATGGGCAGCGGCCCAACCTGTGGGGGCGATGATATATCCTCCGGGTCCTGGAATATTATCGGCTATTGCGAAATGACATGGCTCTGAGGAATTGATGTGTGCACGAAGAAGGTCGCGACGGCATTTCACAACTCCGCATGTGGAGCAGCGCACCCTGATACCGAGGTGAGCAAGGATGTGCCTTGCCATGCTGCATTTCTTGAGTGTCTTGTGGCAGCCGCCCCAGGTACAAGTTGTGACGGTGCTGTCCGGACCAGTGACACCGTGTCTACGGAGGTGGGCAGACACTGCACTACTCGTTCCCTCCAGACACATTCCGCAGGGTGTCCCCTGTAATCCACATTCGTATACGACAAGGGGTTGACCGCTTTGCTCCATTCGAAGCAAGGTCTGTGGATCCACCGTGACGGGAATGATATCAAGAGGCATGATTATGATAGTGAGTCGTCGGGGGGAGGAGCTGGTGATTGATTGCGAGGACAGGCTGTTGTACTGCAGGTCAGCGGTGGTTCAGTTGTTGTCTGGAGACAGGTGCCCAGCTCACCAGAGTGTTAAGAGTGTGTAAGCGGACAAATGGGCAAGTCGAGTGTCCTGACTCGTCTTATAATCGCAGGGCATTTAAACATTTGGGCGAGGCACTAGTGGCATCTTTGCCACCAGTGACAATATGAATGAATGCGCATATCCGAGGCAGTACTCACTTGCTGTCAAACGGAGGAGGAATATACGTATACTCAGGAAGCAAGGAAGCGGTTTTTGTCACTTCCGGTCAAAGGTTAACGGAACCTGCCCGAAGAGAATTGATCCGACGTCAATCATGCATCCATAATTGATAAATCAATGATCCGTTGATTAAGTACAAGTACGCCTGTACTAGTCCCTCCTTTATAATTAGGTGAGGCTAGGTGAGGATATGTATACCAGGTAAGGCCTGGTAAGGCTATGTATAGCTTGTTACCGGATACGTAGTACTGCTGACAGTCACTTATCAATGTCATACTTCTCATACCACTTGATCAGCCACTCTGCAATACTTAACGGAAATTTTCCTCTATTTACAGTGTGGTTTACCCTAGTTTATTCGATGCAGTTGATCAATCGATGGATTCGGACATGAGTGAGATCGAGGTATGACTGAGTGGTATCCAGCATGTAGTAGTTGGTCAGCGAGACCCTAGGAGACCCGCTATCATAGGGTTTGATCGGACTCATCGATGAATCGTACAGGACTTGTAACATGTGTGTGAGACAGAGGTGCACCCTCGGACTTGCCAGCATCGGAAGACTGGTGAGAAAGTTATGTTGTCTTACAGCTACTTTCATGTCGATAAACCGGATTCCATTTTTCGTCTCACCGCTTTATGGAGCTGGACAAACAACACTAGTACTGGGTATTTTGTTCGACTAAAATAAAACCATATATTACGACGTAAAGGCCCCGCAATCAACGTAACACACCCTAAAGGACGACTTATGAAGGATTAAATTTAAAGACCGTTCAAGATCCATTCATCAACATGTGTTCTCGTGACACTGGACACTCATTGGGAGTTAATGTATCCGATGAAGCCCTTCACAGCAGGCCAAGGCAGGCCCTTGTTGAAGCTTAACTCATCAGTTCTCTGATGGACTATGTGTGGGAGTCACAGATGCAAGTATGCTTGTACTAGTCCTACCCTACCAGATTTAGTCATAACGCCGCATCACAGGTACACCTGTACTTACTTTTCCCTAGGGCTGTTCAACTCTATAATATATACAGCCCCGCAGTGACCGCGTGCCCTCAAGGCCTCACCTGTCATCTTACATATACCTGACTTTATACCCTCTATCCCATCACAGACTATGCCCATCACATGCCATCAACAACGAGCCCTACCTCTCAGTGGTTTAACGCAAGGCTCACTCGCTTTGGTCAAGTCGAATTTTATTATAACCCTCAATACTAGCACATTCTTCTTCTTCGCCAGACTCTATTCTTCATACCCCTCCCCTCTTGATACCCCCGGCGTTTATGAACCAGCCACCGGTGCGCAGTCCATAGTTGAGGTTCTTCAGGCTGCCATTGACACGCGCTTAACGACGCTCGCTACCAAACCTCGTCCTTCGTTTCCATTCATAGCAAAGCTTTCTCCCCCTCCTACTCTTAAACATAGTACCAAAAGTCCGCGTGGTATCCGATGATTTGGCGAGCGACCGGTCTTCATCTGTACAAAGAGGGACTTCTGCTCTGATGAAGGTTGCATTTCCTTCTATGCTCGATTTCATTAATTTCAGTGAACGTGAACGGTGAATCCATGCTGTCACTGTTCTTTGTGTGTAAGCCTGATGGTGTAGGCTGGCATTTTTGATTGCATCGCAGAATGCCACCAAGCTGTAAGCATCCAGCGCATTGCTCCGTCCAACATCAAATATTCATAGGACCAAGCGATACTAATGTTTCCCATCATCGCCAGTGGTCGAACAGACACATGGCTTAGATAACCGCCAATTGGAGGTCAGTTTCGAGAATATATATGGGTTTGATCTGGCGGGGTAGGGAGATCAGAGTAGCTGCATGACATTGATTTAGGAAGGACAGTTGCCTTTACAGAATTTGACGAGCCTACGGAGATGTCTACGTAGTATTGGTATCACTGCGTCTGCTCTTGCTTCTACTACCGTCAGGGTTGAAGACCCGCTTCCAGACTATTCTTGAGCGTGCAGTCGGAACGAATATCTGACGGGGTTCCTAGCTGCAGCGTCATTGCGATCTTGCAAAATGTGGTTAAGTGCGGAGGTGGTTCAAGTGGACAAGCTGTACCATGAGCGGTACCGGGTAACGCCAACAGATGGTGCCAATAGAATGTCAAAGTGTCGGAGCTTCGAAGGGTAGAAAATAGCAAGACAGTCCTGACTCCTGCGTCATCTCCATGCCCTTCTCAATCATAGCTTCGAGAAGTTCGACCTGATCCATATCTTGATTTGGGAACAATATTAATGTCTGCAGCGAAGAAATCAATAACCTCATAAGTGGCTGCAGATACTTAAGCCACGTGCCAGCAATTCATCGTTATCATCATCGACGTCATCCCCCCGGACCCAAACATGGAATCGAACAGAGGCGAGGTGACCCATGTATGACCTGCGACCACGGTGTGTTCATCGTGAGATCGTGCTGGATTCCCTTGAAGCGAGTGAGATGAAGAGGGCGAACGAGCCATCAGCTAAGACCAGTTAGATGGACCTCCCAGAAAATCATCCATGAGTCAATGTCAAGGTGTGTTCCGATGGGGAAAAAAATCCTGTCGTTCCGTAGGTTTCGAACCTGCGCAGTTCAAGAGAAACAGATTTTGATTCTGTTGTGGTGATCACTTGGCTAAGAGCAGTTAGCTGAAGATCCGACGAAAACATCCATGAGTGAATGTCAAGGCGTGTTCCGATAGAGAAAAAAACGTTGTTGTTGTGTCGGCATGTCTGACAGATTTTGATTCTGTTGTGGCAACCACCTGGCTATGAGACCAGTTGAGCTCCAAGGAAACCATCCATGAGTGAACCTTCAAGGCGTGCTCCGATAGAGAAAAAAACTTATCATCAACAGGTTTCGAACCCGCACCGGCACTATCAATCCAAGAGATTTAGATTCAGTTGTGGTAACCACTTGGGCCAGGACAAAGTTGAGATGTTGAACGTTGAACCTCCGAGGAAATCATCCATGAGCGAATCTTTAAGGCATGTTCTGATATAAAAAAACCAGTTATTCGGTAAGTTTTGAACCTGCACGGTCCGGGGAAACGGATTTTGATTCTGTTGTGGTAATCACTTTTGGCCAGGACGCTTCGCAAGTTGAGATTTGAACCTCTGAAGAACTGTCCATGAGTGAATATCAAGGTGTGATTAGACATTTGTCGGCAGGTTTTGAATCTGCACAACCCAAGATCTCTAATCTGTTCTGGTGACGGTTAGCTATTACTACTTAAGATAGATCTTGAAGGGGATCCGTCCATTGAGTGAATGTTCAAGGCGTGGTAAAAGGAAATTTAAAAAAATAGTTGAACAGGTTTCGAACCTACAACAGATTTCTGTCTTGTCACGTTTACCGCTAGGCTAAGACTGATCAAGATGGAGGATCACAGCCTATCAGACAACTCGTCACTCGCATGACGCGAATGGGATACACTGACCTGGCAGTAGGTCTACGTCCCTTGGATAGGCCAGGTGTGACGGTCAGGGGCTTTATCAAAAAGCAAAATCTAGATCTAAATTTTATGAAAGACGTGATGAGACACGGAGAAGCAAAGTAACGAGCACTAATTCACGCTGCCTCATGCGCTCGAGACCTCTACTTATCGTCAGGAAGCCGTAGGAAGTGCGCTGCGGAAAATTTGCATAAATTTGCATTGATTATACTATCGCCGTGTTGCCTGTGGTATGCGTGAATGGGAAAATAAGTGGAATCCAGAAGAAGTCGTCCGCCGGGACATCCTGGAGCACGAATCGGGCTGGGTGAGAAGCACGAATGACTTTTAGCTACGCCCCTCGTGTGACAAATATCACGACACCGGGTACTCATCGTAGGATTCTCACCGACAGACTGCCAGACAAATGTAGAATAAATCGAGGGTCGAGACTACAGCTTACGCCGCTTCCCAAATCCACTCTGGTCGGCCGCTGCACTTTTCCGTTTGACGCTCTCAACGAGGTTCTTGAGACTGGTGTGATCCACCTTTGTAGGGAGTCGTGCGCCTGTCTCGTCTTCAGGGCGACTCCTTTTTTGGCGCTTAGTTCGTTCGTCGATAAGTGCCAACATACTTTTCGTCTTTTTGAAGCTGTGAACACATCAGCGTCATCGAATAACGCAAAATAACAAGTACTAACTGGGGATTGCTGGGATCGAGGGCGAATTGATAGTCCTCGTGGATTGCCTTGAACCGGACATCTTTAACGTCGATAATGAAGTCGTCCTGGACTTCATCATCATCATCATCGATCGCTTTCTTTTTGCTCCTTTTTCTTTTGCCCTTCTTCTCTGCTTTGACGTCCAACTTCATCTCCTGGCGTGGCACTGGCTTGTCGACATCCCATATTCTTGATACCCGCTTCGCCGACCCCGACGCATTCTCCGCCTCAGATTCTCCCTCACTGCCACTTACGCCCTCGAAGAAGTCGTCATCGAAAGAGTTTTTCCCAGGCTGCCCTCGATCTTCATTATTCGTGACTGTCGTAGCTTTTACTTTGACCTCTTCCTTTCTCTTTTTGCGCTTCTCCCTCATCTTTCTTTGATATGCCTCCATTGTTGTCTCGTCTTGGGGATCTTTGGTCTCAGTGAGACCAGGGGTAAACGTGATCTCCATGTCCACATCGTCGTGTTTTCCTGCATCGTCATCCCGGCCCCACCCTTCTGGAAGTTCGTCATCGTCTCCGGCAAGAAGTAGTGTGCGAAGCTTGTCTCTCTGGGCGTTCCTCTTGCTCCTGTTCTTCGACACAGGATCTGGATCATTATCGGACTCAGAAGATGATGATGCGATATATGCCTTGAAGTCGGCTTCTTCGATCTCTTTTTTGGTTAGTGATCGTCTAGTAATGTGATTACGCTCCGGATCATCATCGTCCCAAGTGAGCTTGACTTTTGAATGACGGAGAGCCTAGAGTGCAAAATGGGTGAGAAATAAAGAATAACAATGAAATTCCCTACATCTGTCACGAACTCTACTGCTCGATACCGTGTTCCAGGATCATCTATTGCCTCATCGCTGTACGTGGATCCGGTTAGACGGATGTCTAAAAATAATGTCAAACTGGACTCGCCGATATTCTTCATCGAATGCCATCTCATCGGGCACAAAGCTGAGATCGAACACGTTTGCTGAACGCTCAAGCTCGGTACCTTCGAGTTCGTTGTAGATGTGTACAGCAGCTTCAGCGGTATCACATTCAACAATTGCGTAGTAATACCTTTGATTGAGCATTTCGTTGAACATCGCGCCAAAAATATTTAAGGATGTAGCGCACCGTAATCTCTCCAACTGATACTTTCTCAAAGCATCTTCGTCGTAGTCCGCTCCGTCTCCGGTTTCGTGGATGGTCCGTTCATTGACATCGTCTTCGTTTTCTACTTTCTTTTTGAATACCTCTACAGGCGGTCCCTCCTTTTCCTCCCTTGCGATGCGCTCTTTCCCAAACTCACTTGGATAAACGCGGATACTCAGCACCTTTCCTCTTGCGACCGTTGCCTTTACGCCTTTCGTGTTCTTGAGAGACTTTTCATCCTTGGGTGGCACTGGCACAGACGCCGGAAGGGTAGCAGGCGCAACCGGCGAGACAAGCGACGAGAATATTTTGTAAAGATGTGCTGCACGGACATGGTCCCAATCAAGATTAACAACAGCTAGTCTTCTGGTCTTCTCTGTAGCTTCTTTACTGTTGTCCTCCGGGGCTGTCCTTGCATATGCAGCAGCCTGTGCGTCCAAGTCGGCAAAGGTGCTCTCATCAAGATCGATCTCGCCTTCTTCATCGAGGTCCCTGCCTAATGTAACAAATCCAGGATCATCGCTCTCATCGTCAGAGTCACCTGCACTCTGACTTTCCGCCTCTGATTCGGAGGATTCCATGAGGACGCCACCACGAGCATAGTCAGGTATCGTGGAGGTTGGAGCCTCTGCCTCCTCATCTTCCTCATGTTCCAGCCGATAAAACCGCCTGAGGTTGTCCTTTTCATGAGTTTCAGAAATTTTACGACCAAATTTATCCACTCGGCCTGTAGCCACAATACGAGGTGAGAGGCATCAGACGATAGAGTTTGAGGCGCACCTAGTTTTTCCTTTCCTTTGCCTTTTTGTTTCAATGTCTTTTTTCCCGCCTTGTCTTCGTCAAAAATTCCTTTGAAACGCTCGTCAACTACAACTTTTGAATTGTGTTTCTTGGGGCGTCGGAAACGGGGGTCAGTCTTCAACCGCGCAAATCGTGGGTCAGACATGGTACGTCGATCTGTCAGCGACTAGACAAGCCACAGACGATAAGCCGATGAGTGCTACTTATTGTCGCGGATGGCAGTTAACTTGAGTGTTTTAGTGTGGCCAGCGCGATGATTCGGAATAGATTCGAAGGTCGTGTTAGTAGTACTAGGTCAAATGTGCACGTGCAACCTTTGTACACCATGAAGCGGTTTGGTAACCACAACAGAGTCAAAATCTGTTTCTCTTGGGCTGGCAGGTTTTCTATCGGAAGATTCGGAATACACCTTGACATTCACTCATGGACGGTATCGTCGGAGGTTCACCTTAACTGGTCTTAGCCAACGTGGTTACCACAACAGAATTAAAATCTGTTTCTCTTGGACTACGCAAGGCGACTTGATTATTTTCTTCTATCATAATACACCTTCACTTGTGACGTACGTTGACTCATTGATGATTTCCTTGGAGGTTTATGCAACCTCAGTACACGGTGGTCCCAGCCAAGTGGTTACGCAAACAGAATCAAAATCTGTTTCTCTTGGAGTTGATTCGAAACCTACTGACAACATTTTTGCGGTGTATAGATCCGCGTCGGAGGTCCATCTTAACTAGGCCCAGTCATCGCGCCGAAACCTCCTTTTTATGTGATAGTCTGTCCATGAAAAGGAATTAAGCTTCACACCTTGCGAAGGTTGTCTCAGAAACATAAGACATATCCCTGAGGTGTACAGTGCGTGCCAACCCAGATTCTCGACAGAGTCGGATTCACCACCACCGAACGAACAATGTTAATAGGGCCGAAGCTCGGCCAGAAGAATGCACGCAAGCTAAGGACAGAGTGAGTCTGGCAATCACGAAATCTCTGATGTGTGTAGTTTGCGTGCGCTCCTATTACATCTAATTAGGAACCTCACCGAAGCGCACAGCTCATCCGGCGCGTCGACGCGCGCATCCCGGTACCACTTTTATCTATATCCCTCCTATTACCATTCCCATCGCCTGCAATCCTAGGCAAACTCGGTGATTTGCGAGCTCCGAAAGCTGTATGGAGCATGACGAGCGGAATTGGAGTGTGGGCCAAATCCCAACCAAAGATTGCAGACGCAGGCGGGAAGTGGACAGTAGTCGTCTCACGCCCAGGGTCCGGGAGTTCTTCGCCTGCGTCTAGTGCGTCGTCGAGCTCGGGAGAGACTCAAGTTGGTACTGCTAATTTGAGTTTCAAGTCGAGTGTTGGAGGGTGAGTGTCGTCTTCTGTGCAACGCACGAGGGAGGTGGCTAGTCTGGAAGTAGGTTGGGAGGAAGAAATGGTGCCAGATGATTGGGAGGATGATGTGTAGAGTCGGTTAGTTGGGAGCTTGACATATACCGGCGATAATGGGAAACATTAATAGATATAACTAGATCTATATACTAATGTTTCCCATCATCGCCAGTGCACGCGTCGAGCAGCCACGTGGCTTGGATAACCGCCAATTGGAGGTCAGTTTCAAGAATATATATGGGTTTGATCTAGCGGAGTAGGGAGATCAGAGTAGCTGCATGACATTGATGTTAGGAAGGACAGTTGCCTTTACAGAATTTGACGAGCCTACGGAGATGTCTACGTAATATTGGTATCACTGCGTCTGCTCTTGCTTCTACTACCGTTGGCAGGATTGAAGACCCGCTTCCACACTATTTGTGAGCGTGCGATTGGAACGAATATTTGACAAGGTTCCCAGCTGCAGCGTCGTTGCGATCTTGCAAAACGTAGTTGAGTGCGGAGGTGGTTCAGGTGAACAAATCGTACCATGAGCGGTAACAGGTATAGGCAGTGTTCTGCAGGTAATGCCAACAGATGGTGCCAATAGAATGTCAAAGAAGTGTCGGAGTTTCGAAGAGCACAAACGTCACCGCTCGGAACTACCTCTTGACAGAAATTTGTAGCAAGACAGTTCTGCGTCATCTCCATACCCTTCTCGATCATGGCTTCGATCTCATCCATATCTAGTGATTTGGAAACAATGTCTGCAGTGAAGAAATCAATAAGGCGACCTAATGAGTGGCTACAGATACTTACACCACGTGCCAGCAATTCATCGTTATCATCATCGACGTTGATCAGCTCATCCCACCGGACCCAAACATAGAATTAAACAGAGGGGAGGTGAGACCATGTATGACCTGCGACCACGATGTGTTCATCGTGAGATCGTGCTGGATTCCCTTGAAGCGAATGAAATGAAGAGGGTAAACGAGCCATCGGCTAAGACCAGACCTCCCAGAAAATCATCCATGAGTCAATGTCAAGGTGTGTTCCGATGGGGAAAAAAATCCTGTCGTTCCGTAGGTTTCGAACCTGCGCAGTTCAGGAGAAACAGATTTTGATTCTGTTGTGGTGATCACTTGGCTAAGAGCAGTTAGCTGAAGATCCGACGAAAACATCCATGAGTGAATGTCAAGGTGTGTTCTGATAGAGAAAAAAACCTTGTCATTGTGTGGGCATGTCTGACAGATTTTGATTCTGTTGTGACAACCACCTGGCTATAAGACCAGTTGAGCTCCAAGGAAACCATCCATGAGTGCTCAATGAATCTTCAAGGCGTGTTCCGATAGAAAAAAAACTGATCATCGGCAGGTTTCGAACCCGCGCTGACACTATTAATCCAAGAGACAGATTTAGATTCTGTTGTGGTACACTTCGGCGAGCAATCATGATGTGAACCTCTGAAGAAATCATCCATGAGCGAATCGTGTTCTCAAAGAACAAAAACTGGCTGTGTGGCAAGTTTCGAACCTGCACGTGTGCACAGTCAACGAGCAACAGATTTTGAGTCTGTTGTGATGACCACTTGGCTAAAACCATTTAGATGAAGCTTCGACGAAACCATAAAGTCCATGGGCGAATGAGGTATGTTAGAGAAAAACCACGCATCGGGCAGGTTTCGAACCTGTGCAGTTCAAGAGAAACAGATTTTGACTCTGTTGAGGTAATCACTTTGGCCAGAACGCTTCGTGAGTCGGGATGAACCTCCGAAGCACTGTCCATGAGTGAATGTCAAGGTGTGATAAGACATTTGTCGGCAGTATGCATGTTTTGAATCTATATCACCCACAGTAGAATCACATAGGATTAGCAGACATTTGCCAACGCAGAATGAAATAAAAAGACGTGACTAGTTCGATGGACACATAACATACCAGGAATAGTTATGTAATAAGCCGCCATTATGTTGCTAATAGCTATTAATTCTCACGGGGGGATGTGACACGGTAAGTAATTCGAATGTCCCCGCACCCGCACGGGCCATTGCATAGCACCGATACACCAAAGATACGATGCATATTTAGCAAAGCACGATATTGTAGGTAGTGTCCCCCATAGGGCTCCACTCCACAGGACAATAAACAAGGATCCAAAAGAAGACAAAAAGTAATTTGGATCTTTAGCTTTACTTTAACGTTAACCCTAGCTAATTTTCAACTGCGGCCATGTTTAATTATATGCATCTATTTCGCGGACACGTCGAGCTCATGTTCTCCTCACAACCACCGGATACAGAACTGATCAAAACACCTACACAAATCGAGTAATCTGATAGAATATCAAACGAGAACCTCCATCCAACCCCATTCCAACACCCTGAACAAAGCCACATCACCAGCTCTTGCAGGATCAACTCCAACTACATCCACCCACCGAGCAACATCTTTCTCTGCTTGCATTTGTGCATTGGCCCAATTTGCTAAGTGCTCCTTACAGATACCTTTGAATAGCATACATATGCGAGTCACGACGTCAGGCTGCGGAGAAATGCATAAAGAAGCGGCGCGTTCGTATGCCGCTTGAGGAAAAATCGGAGGGCAATAAATTCGTGTTTAAGAATAGAAGGTAGCCAATAGTTTTAGTGACGTGTTTATGATTTGATAGCCTGAGGTAGCGCATATGTACGCACGTTATGAATGATGTTCTAGCTTCGGTGTGAAGTCCCAGAACCCTGAGTGATTTATCGAGGTAAATTGTTGCTTTGTTCACTGGAATGACGATTGAATCCATATCATCGAGGCTGCTGGGTATCGGATTGAATGTATCCACTGGTTGCAGTTTGGATGCCGGCGACCGGGGAAATGCTGGCACGTTTGTCCTGCGAAGAGTAATACAAGTTAGGAGAGTGATTTCTGTATCATCAGGGGACTTACTCCGCCTAGGGAGAGCTCGACAGAAGCATTGATATCAAAGAGTGAGTATAGATAAATGACTGGCTTTTTAGCACGCGAGCTCGAATACGGATAAAATAGAATATTGATGCAGTCACCATCCTTGATGTTGTACGAATCGATACTTCGGTTCGTGCGCATGATTACCCCACCCAAAAATACTTGGACATGGGTGTGACTCAATGCCTGCTTGGCATCAGCAATAAGCTTGTCCACCCGCATTTCCCTCGAGATTTTAACAGTTTGAATCTCGCCAGATGGAAGAACAACTTTGATTGTGACTTTATCGTCATTCCCGCTATGTTTTCTCAACTTCAGTACTGAAAACACTTGTAGAATATTTGGGGTGCGTACGAGATGTCCTGTTCGTTAACCTGACTTAACGCCGATGTCATTTCCGCACGCCGAGTCACCTCAACCACGTTAAATAAGTCAATGACGTCGTCCCATATTTCAGCAGAGATGTCCACATAGTGGCCATCGCAAGCATCGAGTTGATTGGTCTGCAATGTGACCACATCTTTCGGGGTCCTTGGGAAATGTTTTCAGGCAGAGTCAAGCATAAACTTATGACATCTGCTATGAGCTATTAAAGATTTAAATAGTTATTCCACTCACATTGTATGACCTTTGCCGTTTAACCATGACTCGTTTTTGACCTTGTTTCAGAACAATACATGGCAAAATTTGTTTCTCTTCAGCCCGAGTCTTCGGACTAGAAACAGACATTTGGAGGCACGATGTTCGAAGCTTTCAAGTGGTGAGTGACGACACTACCTATGAGCTGGCACCGATCCCTTAATAACAGCAGGCGGCTCGGTAGCTATTGCATCTACCACGTCATGCTATGTTGCTGCGCATTTTTTGCTGCTGGTCTGTGGCGCATCTCTCTCTTTTGCATATGTGCATGAGTTGTATTGGGCAAATTAATTGACATGCTCGGCGAGCTCTGTCCCGACATCGAATGTAAACTCAGGTGTAGTACTACATGACAGGGAACAGAGGATAGCATGGTTTGGCGTCGGGAGGGCATGAGGGAAGTGATTGTGCATCAGCCAGGGGATGCCAGATGCAGGTGACATCGCAAGGTCCGGGGATCGAATGAGGGTGCTGGGCTCAGGTAGGAGCGCTAAAGGGGGGGCGGGATCGAGCACAATGACCAAGGTAGTAGAAGCTCGGCATAGCTGGGAGGGCGCGGTTAGGTGAAGAGATAGCCTGAATGAGGGAGGGCGCAGTTGGAGTAGGCGTAGTACCAGAAGTGCATGGCATGATTGGGTGTAGCTGGGTGGTAAAAGTGTGCTGGGGACCAGGAGGGAGCCTGAGAACTGAGATAGCACAGTTGGGTGCAGTTTGATTGTGGGAGGTTTACCTGGGCACTGGAAGGATGCTGGAAGCACTCCTGGGTAAAACGAGGGTGCTGGATGGTGCTGGAGGGCTGCAAGGGATATCATAGAGGGTGCGGTTGGGCAAAATGTGCTCGAAGATGTTGGGTATGGTGGCGATGAAGGTCAGCACCTACAACAACTAGGCGAGTCACGGGAGCGATGGCATGGAGGAGGGTCGGAGGAGGGCCGCTGTTAGAATGAACTTTGGCAGGATTGCAAACGCACCTTCACTACCGACTTCGCAGCGCACTAGTATAGGACCTGTCTTGCGGTTCTACGGCGCTGTATGCTTGTTTCCTAACTGTCTTAGTAGAACTTGCTTGGGCATTCAGTGTCGAGTGTTTATGCTACGGGAGTTAGTGGCGGCAGCCTGGGACCCGGAGTTTCAACGAGCTCTCCTCCTCTCACCATCATCAGTGCATTACTACAGGCACCTGCCTATCTGGAATCCCAGTGACTCCAACTTGGTGCGTGTTTTGTTTGTGTTATAGACTTCGGCAAGCGAGCAAAGTTGCTAAAACCGCTTTATAATAATAGTATTATGATAAGTCGGGCGTTCTTAACGAGTCTTACTTATATTTCCTTCTGCCGCCATGCCACCCCCGCCAGTGTGGCCACCTATTACTAGAAAGACTCTTGCAGTGTTTTTTTTAGCTTGTCGAGCTCAAGCGCAAATTATCCCCAACTGTTGCTGTCGAGGCATCTAGTATCTGACCCAGGGTACGCACCAACCTCTTCAATGCAGCCATAGAACGCGCCTACCATTCTTTCAGAATACGGACACTCAAAATAGAATGTATATTGTCCGAGTCAAACCCGCTCAACTCGATATTTGTTGCAACCCTATGATAGAAATACCCTCCCCAAAGTTTGTGGCATTATTTGACAGTCGAGACATACAATGAGTGAGGCCGAGCTGTTGGATATAATGGGAACGACCGAGACACTATTAAGCAGGGCGCCATTAGGGTTGTACCGTCCACGAACTGCAGTCAGAAGGCGCAGATTGGTGTCGAATCGAAGCCGATACTCTGAGGCTAGCGCAGAGCGCAGTGAGATGCCGTGTATGAAGCCGATGGATGGCCAATACCTCCCTCTGCAAGGAAGCCCACTTCTCAAGATTTGCCACGTCGACCACATCTACTCCCAAGACTACGTGATTGGCCAAAGTGACGATGCATAAGCAGCTGAAGATACTACTCCAACAAGGGCATATCTGCGAGTACTTCGCTCTTAAAAATCAGTTCCTAGTATCAGCAGTGATCCTCGCATCAGTGGCATATTATCGAGTCACAGTCCTGGTGATTCGGGAGTGTCATATGCAAGAAGGCTAGACAGATGCCAATTTGCCGGTTTGGAAAAAGTGGTCATGGGAGGCAGAGACAGGAGGGCCAGCGCATTACGGACAAGCAGATTAAATATATAATTTTTCACTTATGACCATAGCCTCTGGGCGCATGTGACATGGAGGTGGTCGTGATGGAAGAGCGGTCGGAGTGCCATGCAATATTTATGTGTATCCGGTGCACCGCGGTCCGTTGATTTGCCTTGAACACAGGGCGGAAATATCGAAAGTGCACACGTCAGGATGGTGATTCCTTGAAGCTTGAAGCGTAACCTTGAAGTTTGGTCGGCCAATTGAACTCTTCCATCATGTGATCACGATGCAGTACTTAATAGGTACCGCACGCACCGCATTACAACCGTTTTACCGTTGAATTTCTCCGGGCTCTCACATAAGTATTTATTGTTCTGGACACTATGTTGGCAGGAACTTACTGTAAATGTGAACCTATTGCAGATTCGAAGAAATAAGAAATCAAGTGTATGATAATGACAAGAGGGTGCAAGTAGGGATGTGGGTGCCATCATTGGAACGAGGCTGCAGGGAAGTATATCAATGCATAAGCTTATGCATGCTGACCCGAAAGCAGAGATAGAAGATCCAAGTATTATTATTAATGGATCTATCATCACATGAAATGATGAATAACCCCGAAGCACCTGGTGAGTGATACATCGTGTATTTCGGTTGCCTCGGACCTGCTCTCGCAATTGAGGTTTATAATGTTTATCACGTCGCGCCATCTTCATGACCCCAGTCAAAGATGTTTATCACTGCGCGATCTGTGGGGTTGAAACTGTCTACTAGAGCCAATCTATTGGTCGTATCGCAGCTTTTGCTTGCGCTAGAAGCATTGTCTGCACCGGCAGCCACTGTATCTGCACCCATCGTCAACTTGGGTTATGTCCAATACCAGGGATCGGTTGACACAGCGACAAATATCACCAGCTTCCTTGGAATACGCTACGCTGCTCCTCCAGTTGGTGCGTCTAGTTCCGTTTGTTGCACACTCTCTCAGCTCATGCACCAAGCGCATAGGTGACTTAAGATGGGCAGCTCCGCAGTCTCCATTGGGCGTCTCTGGAGTTGTTGAACAAGCTACCACGCAATCAAACGAATGCTATCAAGCGCCCGTAGGCAACTCTTCAACGAATCCGTTTGAAAGCACCTCTATGAGGAAAAGGGCCATCAGTCAATCTGAAGACTGTTTATTCTTGAAGTAAGCCCTGTCATGGGACGATGGTGTTGACATTGACAATCAGTGGTTTCATCTCGTAGTGTATACACTCCTGGAAGTGAAGTGGTAGCCACTCCGGGAGGAGGGCTCCCAGTTGTCGTTTGGATTCATGGAGGAGGGTACATTGCAGGAGCTGCAAGCGAATTCAATGGCGCAGATCTAATTATAGACTCGAATCACGGTGTCATCATTGTCTTAGTTCAGTACCGCCTCGGTTTATTCGGTATGTTTTGCTGTTCCTCTTAGTCTCAAATGCATACTAAGGTGTATACACTACCGATTAGGTTTTCTTCCTGGGGAAGCGGTCAAGGAAGGGGGCGCACTTAATGCTGGACTACGTACGTGATTACCATGGTCTGGCAGTCATTCAGATTCAGCTGAACTGTTCTAAGTCGACCAGAATTATGCGTTACAGTGGGTGCAGACCTACGTGAGCAGAACTCTTTACTTGCGTAGTGTACCCCAGCTGATAGGAAGCTCACCCGGATAGATAAGTAGCTTTGGCGGTGACCCCACAAAGGTCACAATTTGGGGAGAGTCTGCTGGTGAGCTGCGCTAGGTACCCTTTGTCATCATCGTCTTTATTTACTACTTTGTTTCAGGTGCCGGTTCAGTGCTACAGCATATTGTTGCCCATGGAGGAAACACGCAGCCTCCCCTCTTCAAGACCGCCATGACGAGTTCTACATTCTTGCCATCCCAATACAACTATAATGACCAGATTCCGGAGGTGATTCTTGTTTCTGAGGATGCTGTCCACAGGGTCCTGAATACCACTACCAGATGCTGTATAGTGAGGTCGTCGATGGAACAAAGTAAATCCTTTGAAAACCCGCCATTCCGCATCTAATTTCTCAACTTCCAGCTGTACCTCAAGTTCGGATACCCTCTCTTGTTTGCGCGCTGCAGACGTCAGTACGCTGCAGACCTTGAACTATAACATCAACGTCAACGGGTTCTTTGGCGTGTTCGTATTCGTCCCTGTTGTGGATGGCACTTTCATCTTGGAGAGGCCTACTGTGACGATAAGGAAGGGTCGTTTGAATGGCGTACGATCCATGAATGCATTTATCTCCGAAACGAACTGAGACCCTTTCCCCTTAGGACTATCTCCTTTCTATGACCAATTCACATGAGGGGGACATTTTCGTCGACCAATCCACCACATTGGATATTGCAGATTATGTCAAGACGCTTTTCCCGAATTTCGGTTCTGCTCAGGTTGCTGAAGCGGCGACGCTGTACCAGAACTATGGAAGTAATGTCAACCAAGCAAATCTTGTGATGGGCGAATGTATGTGTATTTTTGAAGCGATGATCAATGTCCCTGATTTCATCGGTTGTTTTAGCAATATTCCTTTGCCCCACTTATTATCTCCTCTTAGAATTTGGAGAACGAGCTTGGAAAGTGAGTTCAAGGAAACTTGCAATTTATGTATACTCAATACAAGCAGGGCGAGTTTGCAATCCCGCCTGGCCTGCATGGAACCGATATTGCGTACTACTTCACCTCATATGAGTAAGTTGGGGTAATGGGTCAACCCTACTTCGATTATATTACTATTTCAGGGGTGGCCCTCCATACAACAATTCGCAGTACATCACTGCTTTCTCGAATTCGTTCATGGCTATGGCCATGTCTGAGACTCCTGACGACAGATACACCCCAGGAGATATCACACCTTCCTGGACACCTTGGCAATATGGTTTGACAGAGATGAAGTTCAACGAGACATCTGCGGGAGTACCCAACATTTACACTTTCAAGACTGATAGCGCCTTACTGGAGCGTTGCGCGTGAGTACCACATCCATGATGAGTCCAGATGCTGAGCTAAAGGCATGTAGATACTGGCTGAACGTATCAGCATATTCAGCGCAGTGAATGGAGGTTGAGCGCTGCTCTGGTATCTGCGAGTTGAATAGTCTTGTGATATGTTTGTTATCCCTATATCAGCTTGTCACAAATGCTCTGGTCGTAGGATGAGTATCCGGCAAGACTTTTATGTAAATAAAAATAACCATTGATTCGTATCAGTTGGAAATGGCCCTACCACCATCCTTAGTATACGTAGCCTGCTAGCGATATCAGATCTTTCAGTCTGAGTACACATCCACCGTCAGGCCTTCCCAGACGACCTACCACAATGGAGACGCATAATTCTTTTGTTTTGAGTGGGCGACGCGTTTGTTTGAGACACCCAATTGGCTGACTGCGCGAACGTTCAAGTTGGCGACGAACCTACCAAATTGATCATGACCCACTCACTGCCCTGCAGCATTTTCGGGGGTGATCGAGCTGCAAGGACCGTCAAGTAGCTAAGTTCTGCCCCGATATTTCACATCATCTCTGCCCATATCAGACTATTTGTTCGACTCACTGCCAGCGTCACGAATTATCATGCCTAAAGCCCTGGCGTGACAGTCCAACATCACCGCTAACATCAGTAGATGGAAGTGGACAGCAGTCGCCTCACTGCCCTGGGTCCGGGAGTTCTCGCCTGCGCCTGGTGCGTCATCGAGCTCGGGAGGGACTTAAATTGGTACTGCTACTTCGAGTTTGAAGCTGTGTTGGTGCGTGGGTGTCGTCTTCTGTGCATTGCGTGAGGGAGGCGGGTAGCCTGGAAATGGGTGGGGAGGAAGAAGCGGCGCCAGATGATTGGAAGATGACGTGTAGAGTCGGTTAATTGGGAGCTTGACACATACTGGCGATAATGGGAAACATTAGTAGATACAGCTAGACCTATATACTAATGTTTCCATCATCGTCAATGTCGAGCAGGCACATGGCTTGGATAACCGCCAATTGGAGGTCAGTTTCAAGAATGTATACGAGTTTGATCTGGCAGGGTAGAGAGATGAGAGTAGCTGCATGACTTTGACGTTGGGAAGGACAGTTGCCCTTACAGAATTTGACGAGCCTACGGAGATGTCTACGAAATATTGGTATCACAGCGTGTGAAATTAGTAGGGTTCTTGCTTCTACTACCGTCAGGATTGCAATATTGAAGCTTGGCGTGCGGTTGGAACGAATATCTGACGGGGTCCAGAACTGCAGCGCCATTGCAATCTTGCACGGCATTTTTGACAAATTTTGATTCTGTTGTGGCAACCGCCTGACTAAAAGACCAGTTAAGATGGACCTCCAAGGAAACTATTGACGAGTGAATCTTCGAGGCATGTTCAGATAGAAAAAAAAATCTTATTATCGGCAAGTTTCGAACCCGCGCTGGTACAATCGAAGAGACAGATTTTGATTCTGTTGTGGTAA
Source organism: Suillus subaureus (assembly GCF_016647635.1). NCBI lineage: Eukaryota > Fungi > Basidiomycota > Agaricomycetes > Boletales > Suillaceae > Suillus > Suillus subaureus. Next base: position 294,963 of record NW_024538586.1, on the reverse strand, counting down.
CCACTTGACCAGGACAAAGTTGAAATGTTGAACGTTAAACCTTAAAGGAAATCATCCATGAGCAAATCTTTAGCGCATGTTCCGATGTATAAAAAAACCGTTTGTTCGGCAAGTTTCGAACTTGCACAGTGCACAGTCCAAGAGAAACAGATTTTGATTCTGTTGTGATAGCCGCTTGGCTAAGACCATTTGGAAGAACTTCCGACGCAACCATTCATGAGCAAATGTCAAGGTGTGTTCCGAGAACAAAACAACCTGGTGGCAGGTTTCGAACCTGTGCAATCCAAGAGAAACATATTTCAATTCTGTCAACATGTGGTAATCACTTTGGCCAGAACGCTTCGTAAGTTGAGATGAGCCTCCGAAGAACTGTCCATGAGTGAATGTCAAGGTATGATAAGATTTGTCGGCAGCATGCAGGTTTCGAATCTGCACCACGGTGCCACCACCCAATATTTCTAATCTTTCCTGGGCCCTGATATCATTTTGCGCTCTAGCGGAAACGTTCTCCTTCCTTTGTAGTTACCGTCAATAGTAGCGATGCTGGTTAGATAGCACACAATATGCCAGTGGTTATCTTTTCCCTTCGATCCATGTCCCATGTTCCGTAAAATCGGGGGAGGTCGGTATGTGGTTAAGTTCCATCGACCCAAGTCACGGTGGCACACAGTTTCGCTAGTGATCCAGGTCTCCACTGATTACTGGTATTCGTATATCTGTATGATTGCGTTATCGAGAACCATATCGGCGACCATCTAACAAAGGTCAATAGAGCTTTCTTCATCTTGACCGCGCAAGTCTGGATCTATTTCCGAAGGCACAAAATTCGATCTTAAGAAAACACAGTGAGCGAACTTCCCGTACGAAATCGTGTCGTATATTAGCTGACAATGCAGAACAGGTTGCCTTCATCTGGTTCATGACTTATTGCAACCCTGTCAACCAACGGCGTCAGGTGAAGTCACTAATGAGGACCATGCTATGATATCGCACGTAAAGCACTGTTCTGCGTCGCTGCCGATAAATAGACCGTGAACACCGTACAAGCAAATCGTACCAAAATCCAGACGAGATTAAGAAGGCTGCAGGTAAAATCACCATGAATTACGAGCACCACCTTGCGAACCAGGCCCTGCCACCCATTGACAACTGTGTGAACCTATTGAAGGGACAGACAGGGCACGGTTGGCTGAACGTCTCGGTGAACGTGGAATCTTCGTAACCTTGTACGCTGCATCTGTATATCAACTATCATGTTTAAACGCAGATTTATCACAACTAAACTCTGTGGGTGTGCGTAGATAGACGATCAGTGTCTTCTGCTGGTATGGGAAGGAGTGCTGTCCGGAATGTTGGATACTTGTAACACCTAGCGGTAAACAGCACAACAGTGTGCTGAACGGGGCTGAGAAGATAAAAAGTGATTGATTTGGACCAGTAACAAGGCAAGATCTACAGCAACAAGAAACTCGCCGGCATTATCGGTGTAAGTAAGGTTTTTAAGTTCGCCATCGCTTGAAAGTCGAGAGTAAGATTGCGTGTCCAAAACAATTGAGCTCTAACGAAAATTTATTATTCAATTCGGCGAGGATTTTTTTATATGACTGGAAGTCATTCTGCTTCATAGAATTTCAGCAAAGGTGGGGGCAAGATGCCTTTTGCAACCAGGGCCGATTTTCACTCTAGATTAGACTGTGCGAATCAAGTCGCTTAAACGAAAACACGGTCACGAACCTGCTGCGTTTTGTGTGCCTGAATCCAAGCCCTGCCCGCCAGTTGGGGGGAACTAGGTTTTGCGTGTGGAATCTGGAATTGTGCATGTAAAGATACTGGACAAGAAGACAACAGCAGAACTGACCGGTGACCGCCCGCAAGAAAGGCACCATCATGACTAAGTGTCTTCACCGTCCCTATTGTAGGCCTAAAGAAGTTCTAAACATGTGGGAAAATCCAGAATTTGTCCTGGCGGCGGCCAGAGTAGATATACTATCTTGACTTCTGATGGTTCTCTGGAACGATCATGTCAGGCGGGGTTCACTTTCACGACGAGAAAACGTACCCTGCAGTTTGGGAAGCCTTGGGAGCGCCAATTCATCTAGGAGAGTGACAAGAGAATTAGATAGCACAACCATGTATACATTCAATGTACTTACACTTCACGCCACGGAGAGATCAGTCACTCAATGGACTGCGCGTATTCCCTCACGCTGAGGTGTTTGCGAGTCCAGGTGTTGCAGACTAGTTAGTATTGTCCGACATAGGGTACGTTACCTCAATGGACAGAAATCGGAATGAGAAAAATACCACGTGTATTTGAGGGTGAACAATACCACTCCGGGAAAGGCCTTAAAAAAAAGAAAAAATTCGCGCCACTGCAACAATTTCCCCGTCTACATCTGAAAGAACGTCTCCCCCAGCAAAAGAAATGCAAAAATCAACCGCCAGTCCCTCAGCTGCCGTGCAATCAACAGGCAATGACTGCGTCGCCAGTCAACCCAACGACATAAAGCAAACGGCCGCCCAAACCCACACACTAACTTGTGGCAGGGCCGGATGTCCGGTCGTTATCGTTTACGACGTTGGGACTGACTGGCCCACGGTCAATTGCCTCGTCAATGACCACTCGCAGGTCTGTAAGGGCGGGCTCTATGTGCTCGCAAATTCACCTCCCCGTTCCGACGAACACGATCCACAATACGCGCTGAGCCCTCCGCAGCCCGTTCCAGAGAGCTCGGGTGCCAATAACGGAAATCGCGACAATGAAGTCATCGCGGGCAGTGGCCAACGGAGAAAAAAGGAAGACCAGAGAAAACAGGAGCTTGAGAATGACGAGTACACCGAAGATGTACAACCCACATCCGTCAGGTGCCGCGGATGTCAGAAGGCCATCAGCCTTGACAAGCGCTCCAGGTACTATCCTGGACTGTGGGTCAAGCACAGGGGCAAGTGTCCGGGCATCCTCAAGCTAGAGGTGAGCTAATCTCTCCTATGAACGGAACGAGTAACTAACCAAATTTATAGACAGATAGAGAACTAACCAGGAGAAGAGACTGGTCTTTTCCGTTAAATCCAGAACTGCGCCCGCAAGCCGCCTCCTTATTTGACGCGAGCGGAGAAAATTGGGAAGAGGGAGAGTCGGAAGATGATGAAGACGAGGACGGTGATGGGATTCAGCAGTAAGTCAGTCCTCGATGGGAGCAGATACTGTGATTTAACACGAACTTAGCGTTGAACGTGCGACTCTATAACGACTGCTAGGAAAGAGGTGAAAGGTGACGGGCGTACCGGTACGCCACTATGAAGGAATTCACGGAATTCATCTTAAATAATGTGGGTGAGTGTCAAAGGCGAAGATTCAGAGCGTGCTTATCAACCCTTTGCTCACTAGTATCAGACGTCCACGTCCCTTTGTTTACAAAACGTTGTTGCTTTCGTTTCAAAATACAATTTCCCTTTGATGTTCTCCAGGATTTCTGTGATGAGATCACTAGACAAACGAGTAGGCGTGGAAGATAATGATCCTTTGTGCACAATCAATGTCAAGCGCGGTATCATGATCGACATGGATATCACCGGTTTTGAGTGCTCGGAAGGAGCCGGCACCACGCGCACGTCTAGCTGGCATTCTTTGTCTTTGTGGTTGCTTTGTCTCTTCACCCGGACCGTACATCCGATCCCATTATTTGCAGTTTAACGTTCACATCACATTTTGTTGATCCATCGACAGCGGAATGCGATGTCCAGCCATCTATCATGACATGGTCATTCAACAGCCCACGCTCGGTCCCAACGCATTAACCTCACTGTTTTTGTATTGGACGAAGCGACAACCCCTCATTTCGTCAATCAACCGACGGCAGTCGACTTTCTGGTCGAACTCAGGTTGTGTTGTATTTGAGATATGCGGCCACGGCGCCAACTTGACTGATAGTTCTTCAAAGCTTCACGGTCTAGTCGTTGCTGTCGCAAGGTCTACACTTGAAAGATAAGTACATCTATTGCCTCCCGCCTGTCCCTTTGATATATCTCGCCCACGCCATATCATCGACCCCAACTCTACAACTGTCAAGTATACCGAGCGGCATGCTGCGTATGACGTCCATCAGAACTATCAGACTCCAATTGCAGTCTGCGGCGCTCCGTGACTGTGACGATGTTAACGATAGAGGCCCAGCTAAGCAGGTACCACGTTGTTCACGAAATGATACAGACGCAAATTGGTTCTGGATCACTGATCCTACGAAGTGCGACACCTTAACAGCTCCCGGATATGTGTTGCTGTCTACAGCCTCTGCGAGACATCTGCCTTAGTGATTTCGGGTATTTGGCGCCATGACGCCTTCTTAGGACAGCCATCGTCTTGATTATTTCTGGAGGGTTATGGCGACACAAGGCTATGCCACATGACTCACGCGTGATGATTTTGCGCCAAGACATCAATGAACGGAAAACCTCTGGGTGAAGCGAATACTAAAAATAAACACGACAAGACACATGGTTGCATGTGCGGTCTACGGAATGTGATCCATAATCATAAACAAGTCAGCTACACAGCCTTAGTCTCCCCTAGCTAGACCAAATAGAAGGGATACTCAACTCTGACTCAGAGTTGATAAATGCTCCAAGCCTCCTTGCGTCCGTAGGTCAGTTCTTTTAAGAACTAGTTTCTCTAAGTAGAGATTGTGGATGAAAGCTGAGACGGAGTTGTGCCCTGTAGTTCATTATGTCTTTACGCACCGCGCAGAAGACATCAATGATGACGCCCAGCCAGAAATTCGAATGATACACTCCCCCTTGATAGCATCTGCCAGACGGACAGTGACTTGTTCAAGTGACGGTTCGCTGCGGGCATGGAATTTGAAGAGCGGGAAACATATAAGAGAGGACTGACGGGACGGAGAACGTCTATACGCGCATTGGACCTGGCCCATAGCGTTGGAAGACGTCTGTCTGCTGTCGAGATGGTCGGTGAATGTTAAGCGCTGGATCTCACGTGCACGATCGAACTTCTTGGCCAGTGCATTCTAGGTATAAATCGACGTTATGGTAGCTGGTGATCGTGAGCGAGTAAAAATCGTATAAAGAGGTTTTCGGCCATGGCCCTCCGCGGATCCTGTCACTAGTACTAGATCTAGTACTAGTGCGAGTGAAGTAACAGGCACTGTATCGCTGACAAATGTTACAAAAATGGTTAACAAAGTTCCGAGCATAAGTAACTCCATTGCACTCTTAGATCTTGGTACTATAATAGGCTGAGCGCTACGCTCACATCCTCTTACGCTCTAGCTGAAACATTCACAGACCTTACATATCCGGTTACCGGTACTATTGGCGATGCTACTTTTCTTCCTTCGATCTACATCTCATCCTCTATATAAGCCCGATAATCAGAAAACGTCAGCAACTACATTCGCACCATGACCCAAGTCGCGGCGATGTACAGTTTCACTGGCGCAAACATGGCTTCCTTTATGACTGGTCTTGGCATATCATCTATGTATGATTGTGTTATCGAGAACCATGTCGATGGCAATATACTAACGAAGGCCGATAGAGTTTTCTTAATTTTGAGCGCACAAGTCTGGGTCTATTTCTGGAGACATAAAATCCGATCTCGGGAAAACAGGCAGAACAATGCTCTCGTACGAATTTACGTTGCATATCACAGACTGATCGCTGACAGTGTGGAACAGGTTATTTTCATCTGGTAAATATTATGCATGTTATGCATGCAGCAGTTGACGGAAAGATTGACGCTCGCGTTACAGGTTAATACAAGCCGCTCAAATGTGAGTCCCTATGGAAAATGTATGTACTGGCCACTGGAAGTCCTGCTAGGGTAATTACTACTCAGCTCTCGCGCATTCATACGATGGAGTTCGAGGATAAATCCCATTTCTTTGGTTTTATGTTGACGTTAGTACCGCCTGTGACTCGTTAAGGCGCTTTCTGACAGAACAACAGGGAATGGGGGATTTACATTGGAATAGGTGTAAGCGGGCTTCTCTTCCCCCGGTCTCGACCTAATTAAGCTCACTGTCGTTCCGCAGTCCTTGACCACGTCCCTTGTACATGGTGTTTTCATATGTAGGATTTTCAGACGTACGTGTCGCCAACTTACTACTATCATACTTCTTTCTGATGCGCGCGTGAAGTTGAGAAGAGTCTCTGTGGCAGACGGAGAATGTCATTCGTTTCGGTAGGCACTCCATTTGTCTGCTTCGGGAACAGCGACTAATTGCACTAATCAGATTGCATTTTTGGCCATGGAGCAAGGTGCGGTAGTTTACCTTGCAACGAATAATCGCTACTTAATCACGGAAAATAGTTTTTGGTCTTCTTAGTACAATCTGCCTGTAGGTCTAATTTCATCAGTATCACCCTGTCAGGCGTTTCTAAAATACGGGAAACAGCTTCAAACTACACGATCATCCTAACTACAGTGCCGTGGTTATTGTAAGTCTGTTCTACCTTTGATCATGATGCAACTCACAAGGATGAAGTGGTCTATTTTAATCTCGCTTGGTTGTTCAGCAATCAATGATGTTCTTATCGCTGGAACTTTGGCTTATATTCTCCACACACACAGGACTGTATCGCCAAGGTGATTAATTCGTTCGAGGATGAAATTAACCTCTGTAATTGACCATCTCGGTGTTCAGAACGAACCAAATGATCACGAAACTTGTCATATTCTGCTCGCAAACGGGTTTAATTACAACGCAAGTTCCTTGGTATTGACACATGATGGGTATGTACTCACTGCTTCCGGTGTAGCGTGACGGCATTCATCACTATGGGACTTGTGAGTGCTTCATCTCGCGCGTTAGCCATGGCTCTAACCAAGATGCAGTGGGCAGCTTGCCGTCTCGATATTAACCATCTATATATGTGTTTTCCTATTGGAGGCTGTGAGAGTCTTGTTGTCATCAACTCGAGCACACGGAATGTTCTGACGTCCTGGCTTGACAGTATATGCTACATGCCTTCTTGCCAAGTGAGTCGTTCTCAGTGGTAATAGAAGAGACTACTGATATCTTGTTCAGCTTCATCGCTCGGGAATCCTACCTGCAGCCACAGACAGTCCACCAAACCGAGAATTCTGAAATCAGTTTTGCACGTTTCACGCAGGCGATTCATGTAGGCTTACCAGACAATCACACCGGGCATCAGGAAACATTGGTAATGCAAGGAGGAACAAATTCCTCGAAAGATTCCTCGAAAGCGTCCTCTTGTTGAGTTGAGTCGCTATAATCCTTTGGGCATAATGCCGCCATCTCGGTGTTGTCGTAGTTAAGTTATCATCGTAAGCATGTATCGAGAAGCTGCTCAACATTCATCCATTGTAGTTACATTCATCGGCCGTAGTCAGACCGTTAGTAGAGGGAATACAGATAGTTTATTACCTGAGATGCCTCGTCCTTCTCTACCATGAGACTTACTGATGAAGATCTCTATTATAGCCTTGCTTTAACACAGCTTTTAAACTGCGGACATGTTTAATCATATACATCTATCTTGCAGACACGTCGAGCTCACGTTCTCCTCACGACTGTCGGATGCAGAACTGATGAAGACAACACGCGATAACACCTACATAAAATGAGTAATCTAATAGAATATCAAATGAGAACCTCCATCCCGCCCCATTCCAACACCCTGAACAAAGTCACATCACCAGCTCTTGTAGGATCAACTCCAACTACATCCACCCACCAAGCAACGTCTTTCTCTGCTTGCATTTGTGCATTGGCCCAATTTGCTAAGTGCTCCTTACAAATACCTTTGAATAGCATGCATATGCGAGTCACGACGTCAGGCTGCGGAGAAATGCATAAAGAAGCGGCGCGTTCGTATGCCGCTTGAGGGACGAATCGGAGGGCAATATATTCGTGCTTAAGGAAAGATGGTAACCAGTAGCTACCACGGCAATTTTAGTGACGTGTTTATGATTTGACAGCCTGAGGTTGCGCATATGTACGCACGTTATGAATGATGTTCTAGCTTCGGTGTGAAGTCCCAAAACCTTGAGTGATTTATCGAGGTAAACTGTTGCTTTGTCCACTGAAATGACGATTGAATCCATATCATCGAGGCTGCTGGATATTGGATTGAATGTATCCGCTGGTTGCGGTTTGGATGCCGGTGACCGGGGAAATGCTTGCACATTTGTCCTGCGAAGAGTAATACAAGTTAGGAGAGTGATTCCTGTATCATCAGGGGACTTACTCCGCCTCCCAGAACAGTACGACACATCTAAATCAGAATTACGTTCAGTCAGACTCCCATCTTGATGGGTGCGGACATTCCATTCTAGACGCTGCCCATAGTCTTCTGTGGTAACAACGGGATAGATGACAGAGAGGCTCCACTCAGGAATAAGGGAGAGCTTGACAGAAACATCGATATCGGAGGGCGAGAATAGATAAATGACTGGCTTTTTAACACGCGGACTTGAACACACAAAAAATTGAAGATTGATCGAGTCACCGTCCTTGATGTTGTACGAATCGATACTCCGGTTCGCATCCATTATTACCCCACCCAAAACTGCCTCAACAGGGGTGAAACTTAATGTCTGCCTAGCATCAGCAACGAGTTTGTTCACCCGCATTTCCCTCGATATTTTAGCAGTCTGAATCTCGCCAGATGGAAGAACAACTTTGATTGTGACCTTGTCATCGTTCCTGATATGTGGTCTCAACTTCAGTACTGAAAACACTTGTAGAATATTTGGGATACGTACGAACTGTCCTGTTCGTTAACCTGACTTGGCGCCGATTGATTGTCAGGCAACGAAATAGCACAACTTGAAGCATCAAGCGGCAGTGGGACGGGTGATGTCACTTCCCCACGCCGAGTCACCTCGATGACGCTAAGTAAGTCAACGACATCGTCCCATGTTTCGGCCACGATGTCCACATAGTGGCCATCACAAGCATCGAGTTGATTGGTCCGCAATGTGATCACATCTTTCGGGATCCTTGGGAAATGTTTGCAGGCAGAGTTAAGCATAAGCTTATGATAAGTATCTACTATGAGCGATTAAAGATTTGAATAGTCATTCCACTCACATTATATGACCTTTGTCGTTTAACCATGACTCGTTTTTGACCATGTTTCAGAACAATACATGGCAAAATTTGCTTCTCTTCAGTCTGAGTCTTCCTATTAGAAACAGACATTCAGAGATACGAAGTTTGAAGCTTTCAAGTAGCGGGTGACGACACTGTCTATGAGCTGGCACTAAATCCCTTAATAACAGCAGGCGGATCGGTAGCTATTGCATCCACCACGTCATGCTATGTTGCTGCACACTTTTTGCCGCTGGTCTGTGGCGCATCTCTCTCTTTCGCATACGTGCATGAGTAATATTGGGCAAATTAATTGACATGCTCGGCGAGTTCCGTCCCGACATTGAACGTAAACTCAGATATGGTGCTACGTGGCGGGGAGCGAAGGAGAACAAGGTTTGGAGCCGGGAGGGTGCATGAGGGAAGTGGTTGTGCATCAGCCAGAGGATGCTAGATGTAGGTGATATTGCGAGGTCCAGTGATCGCATGGGGGTGCTTGGCTCAGGTAGCAGCGTTAAAGGGGGGACGAGGGGGGATGGAGTCGGACACAATGAAGGTAGTAAGGGTTCAGCAAAACTGGGAGGGCATAGTTGGAGTAGGCGTGGTGCCAGATGGTATGGTTGGGTGTGGTTGGGTGGTAAAAGTGTGCTAGAGGCCAGCAGGAGCTTGAGAGCCGGGATGGCGCAGTTTGATGGTGGGAGGTGTACCTGGGTACTGGAAGGATGCTGGAAGCACTCCCGAGTAAAATGAGGGTGCTGGATGGTGCTGGAGGGCTGCAAGGGATATCATAGAGGGTGCGGTTGGGCAAAAGGTGCCAGAGGATGTTGGGTGTGGTGGCGATGAAAATCAGCACCTATAACAACTGGGCGAGTCACGGAAGCGATGGCATGGAGGAGGGCCGCTGTTAGAATGAACTTTGGCATGATCGCAAACTCACCTTTACTGCCGACCCCGCAGCGCACTCGTATAGGACCTGTCTTGCAGTTCCACGGCGCTGTACGCTTGTTTCCTAAATGTCTTAGTAGAGCTTGCTTAGGCATTCAGTGTTGAGTGTTTATGCTACAGGGTGCCGCGAGGAGTCAGTGGCGGCAGCCTGGGACCGGAGTTTCAATGAACTCTCCTCTCACCATCATCCTAGTGCATTACTACCGCTATCGACTGGCTCACTCGTCGTGCACCTGCCTACCTGGAATTCCTACATCCAGTGACTCCAACCTGGTGCGTGCTTTGTGTATTGAAGACTCCGGCAAGCGAGCAAAGTTGCTAAAACCACTTCATACTATGATGAGTCGGATGTTCTTAACGAGTCTTATGTACTTATATTTTCTTCTGTCGCCTTGAGAGTATGGTTACCTACTACTACAAAGACTTGTACCTGTTTGGGACAGTGTTTTTCAGCTTGTCCAGCTCAAGCGTGAATCATCCCCAACTGTCACGGTTGCTGTTGAGGCATCTAGTATCTGACCCAAGGTATGCATCGGCCTCTTCAATGCAGCTATGGAACACGCCTACCATTCTTTCAGAATACGGATACTCAAAATAGAACACATAAAGTCCGAGTCAGCCGCTTGAGACCCTTCCGAGTCATAACTTGAAGTGAGTGTCTCCTGTCATTGTATTAGGTAGCATACAAACGACATGTTTACATTTGCTGCTGCAGTATTGTCATCCGGCTCATCCCTACATTGAAGCACGGTGCTCCTGTGTCAATGAACTGCCTTGTGTGTCATGTTCCGACAGCTCAACATTTTGAACAGCAGAAACCCAAAACCTACAGCATTCTCTTGTGTGCTAAGTCTTATCGCGATGCTTACTGTTACAGTGTTACACTGCTGAGGGCTCGAGGCTTTGGATCCTGTAAGTCCCATTACTCTGGTTATCCCTATGGTCATGCACTCATTCACGTCTAGGTTGCCGACCGCGAACACGGTCGAAACTACCGCGAAGTTCCCCAGCAGCACGCCACATCAACCAGGCACTAGGTATCATCAGCAGGGGCAGGACAGAGGAGCTGGTGCGAATGAGTGTAAGTACGGGCATGCAGCCCATTTTATAGCTTTTTTTGATCTTCGAAATGGACTTTTTCCATCGATTTGCGTCAATACATTCTGAGAACCAAAGGATGCGAGCTGCTTTCAGTTATTTCACTCGTATCGATGGAATGAGTCTCTGTCAACGTTTCAACGCTCATTAACAGACATCCGACTTTTCAGATTCCACCGATTTCCGTTCATCTCCGTGCGAGGGCGTCCGTCCGATTTCAATGGGGTGGAACAGTCTCGAGTATAACTTTGCAAGTTGGCTAGACGACTTGTCCTCTATCAAAATCACAATGATTCGATAATTGCTTGATGAAAGGCCGACTTGAATTTATCCACTAGAAATTGTGCCTGGTGTGAATGATCCTGAGCTATCTACAATACTCTCGTTCTACGGCGTGGGTTGACTGTGTGCACAATCAATGCATCACCAGCCCGACTGACGCAGTCCCTCTGTTTACAAAAGTGAAATTAGAAAAGTGAAAAGTAAAGCATCTTTCACGAAACGGGATTCCGTCCTCCTTATGTCCCCGCCACATGGCAGGCGACCACTCGTCCACGAGGTTGGTGAGTGTCTGGACGTGGCCGCATGCAGCCAGCTGGGGACACGCGGTCGGCGTAGTACAACGAAAGTGAAAAAACAGGCAAATATAAACAGCGCTATGCATAGGTTCGAGATCTGCATGAGGGTGCGAGAATGTCGTAGCAGTTTTACACAGGCAATGAGTGCGAACATGGGCAGCGAACATGAATACTGATGACACGTTTAGTGACCCGCCATAGGCATAGCCAAATATGGTGAATGACAGCCTAAACATCCAGCCTGTGTGGCGTTCAATAACACCGATAACAAATACTAGACGGGAATGACTCACAGCAAAGGCTTCGTGACGAAAAGTACGAGACAAATCGGACGAGTGAAGATCGTCTTCACTGAGTTCTTCACCGTTCCAAGTCCTTTCCTTCCGATAGTGCATCTCCACTATCTTTCGTCTCAAATGTCATTTTGGGAGGAGCTCCAAGCGATGCAGCCCAAGCGTCAGCGGTCCCTGAATAACTGCTATGTTGATAAGGAGCGGAATCCACACCTGGAGGATTGACACCCGGCATAACATACACGATGGAATTTGACAGCCCCTCGTTGGCCAAGAACGACCACGTTTGTGTAGTCAGCACATTGGAGGATATTAAATGCATACCGTATCCCAGATATGATCGTGATGGAAGAGCGGTCGGATTACTCCACGATATTTATGTCTGTCCGGCGGTGCACCGTTGATTTACCTCGCAACTTGAACGCAGCTCAGAAATACTGAAAGTAGGATGGTTACCGATGGCGATCAAGCCTCCGAAGCTTCGGACACAATTGAACTCTTCCATCATGTGATCATGATATAGTACCGATTCCAACCGGTTGAGATTCTCACACAAGTATTCATTGTTCTGGACACCACATTGGCAGCAACTTACTGTAAATGTGGATCTATTGCAGATTCGAAGAAGTAAAAAATCGAGTGTATGATAATGACAAGAGGGGTGCACGTGGGGTGTGGGTCCTATGAAACTGCAGGGAAGTATTGTGCATGCTGACCCGAAAGCAGAGAAAATCCAAATATCAATGAATGTATCACCACATGAAGTACCTGGTGAGTGACACATCACTGTTTCGCGATTGTACTAATAGTAATTGAATAGTACAAGTATTTCGGTCGCCTTCGGATCTACTCTCGCAACTGAGGTTTATAATGTCCGTCACGTCGTGTCATCTTCATCACCCCAGTCAAAGATGCTTATCACTGCGCAATCTGTGGGATTGAAACTGTCTACTGGAGCCAATCTATTGGTCGTATCGCAGCTTTTGCTTGCGCTAGAAGCATTGTCTGCTCCGGCAGCCACTGTATCTGCACCCATCGTCAACTTGGGTTATGTCCAATACCAGGGATCGGTTGACACAGCGACAAACATCACCAGCTTCCTTGGAATACGCTACGCGGCTCCTCCAGTTGGTGCGTCTAGTTTTGTTTGTTGCACACTCTCAGCTCACGCACCAAGCGCATAGGCGACTTAAGATGGGCAGCTCCACAACCTCCATTGGCCGTCTCTGGGGTTGTTGAACAAGCTACCATGCAACCGAACGAATGCTATCAAGCGCCCGTAGGCAACTCTTCAACGAATCCGTTTGAAAGCACCTCTATGAGGAAAAGGGCCATTAGTCAATCTGAAGACTGTTTATTCTTGAAGTAAGCCCTGTCATGGGACGATGGTGTTGACATTTACAATCAGTGATTGCGTCCGGTAGTGTATACACTCCTGGAAGTGAAGTAGTGGCCACTCCGGGAGGAGGGCTCCCAGTTGTCGTTTGGATTCACGGAGGGGGGTATATTGAAGGAGCTGCAAGCGACTATAATGGCGCAGATCTAATTGTGCACTCGAACCACGGTGCCATCACTGTCTTAATTCAGTACCGCCTCGGTTTATTCGGTATGTTTTCGCTGCACCTCTCAGTTTCAGATGCGTACTGAGGTGTATACACTACCGATTAGGTTTTCTTCCTGGGGAAGCGGTCAAGGAAGGGGGCGCACTCAATGCTGGACTACGTACGCAATTATCATGGTCTGGCAATTATTCAGATTCAACTGAACTTGTTCTAAGTCGACCAGAATTATGCGTTACAGTGGGTGCAGGCCTACGTGAGCGGAACTCTTTACTTGCGCAGTATACCCCAGCTGATAGAAAGCTTGTCCGGATAGATAAGTAGCTTCAGCGGCGACCCCACAAAGGTCACAATTTGGGGAGAGTCCGCTGGTGAGCTGCACTAGGTACTCTTCGTCACTACCATCTTTATTTACTACTTTGTTTCAGGTGCCGGTTCAGTGCTACAGCATATTGTTGCCCATGGAGGAAACACGCAGCCTCCCCTCTTCAAGACCGCCATGACGAGTTCTACATTCTTGCCATCCCAATACAACTACAATGACCGGATTCCGGAGGTGATTCTTATTCATGAGGACGATGTTGCAGGGTCCTGAATACCACTATCAGATGTTGTATAGTGAGGTCGTCAATGGAACAAGGTAAATCCTTTGAAACACCGCCATTCCATATCTAATTCCTTGACTCGCAGCTGTGCCTCAAGTTCGGATACTCTCTCTTGTTTACGCACCACAGATGCCAATACGCTGCAGACCTTGAACTATAACATCAACGTCAACGGGTTCTTTGGCACGTTCGTATTCGTGCCTGTTGTGGACGGCACTTTCATCTTGGAGAGGCCTACCGTGACGATAAGGAAGGGTCGTTTGAATGGCGTACGATCCATGAATGCATCTATTTCACAAGCGAACTGAAACCCTTTCTCCCTTAGGACTATCTCCTTTCTATGACCAATTCGCGTGAGGGGAACTATTTCGTCGACCAATCAATGACATTGGATGTCGCAGATTATGTCAAGACGCTTTTCCCGAATTTCGGTTCTGCTCAGGTTGCTGAAGCGGTGACGCTGTACCAGAACTATGGAAGTAACGTTAACCAAGCAAATCTTGTGATGGGCGAATGTATGTGTATTTTTGAAGCGATGATCAACGTCCCTGATTTCATGGGTCGTTTTAGCAATATTCCTTTGCCCCACTTATTATCTCCTCTTAGAATTTGGAGAACGAGCTTGGAAAGTGAGTTCAAGGAAACTTGCAATTTATGTATACTCAATACAAGCAGGGCGAGTTTGCAATCCCGCCTGGCCTACATGGATATGATCTTATATACTACTTCACTTCATTTGAGTAAGTTGAAGCAATGGGTCAACTCTTACTATGATTGATACTGTTTCAGCGGTGGTCTTCCACACAACAATACGCAGTTCATCACTGCTTTCTCGAATTCATTCATGGCTATGGCCATGTTTGAGACTCCTGACGACAGATACACCCCAGGGGATATCACACCTTCCTGGAGATCTTGGCGATATGATTTGACAGAGATGATGTTCAACGAGACATCCGCGGGAGTAGCCGACGTTCACACTTTCAAGACTGATAGCGCCTTGCTGGAGCGTTGCGCGTGAGTACCATATTTATGATGAGCCAAAGTGCTGAGCTAAAGGCACGTAGCTACTGGCTAGACGTGTCAGGGTATTCAGCGCAGTGAATGGAAGTTGAGCACTGCTCTGGTATCTGCGTGAGTTGAATGGTCTCACAACATGTTTGTCATCCGTATATCAGCTTGTCACAAATGCTCTGGTCGTAGGATTAGTACGCGGCGAGACATATAATCTTTTTGTTCTGAGTGGGTGATGCGTTTGTTCGAGACACTCGATTGGCTGGCTGCGCGGACGTTCAAGTTCAAATTGGTCATGACTCACTGCCCCGCAGCGTTTTTGGAAGTGATCGAGCTACAAGGACCGTCAAGCAGCCAAGTTCTGCCCCGATATTTCACGTCACATCAGACCAAGATGTCTGTTTGACTCACTGCCAGCGTCACGAATTATTTGTTATCAGATACAGGGATTCTAATTTACATGCCTAATACCCTGGCGTGACGGCCCACAGTCCAACATTACCGCCAACGTCGCCTTGTAGTATCTTCTTCGCGTGTGGATAAAAACCATCATTGACGAATTCTAATTTTTGTTCTACAAACACTGCGCTGCAGACACCGTCCGCTTAAGTTGTCGGCGGGTGGGAGAGACTGGACAATACTGAGCACATCCACACTGAATTCACTTCATGACAACATCTCATCCCTTCACAGGACCTCCTGCACACTAAGCTCAAGGCAACGAAGGAAGGCAATGGTTGTGATGAGGCAGCGTCCATGGTATACTGTATACTCATTGTAAAGTTCGATGGCTCAGGATAGGTGAGCAGACGGGAACGTCTGGGAGTAGGTTGGAAGAGAGGAGTGACGCGGGTTTCATCTGCTTTCAAGAACTCCCGGGCCACGAAGGGGATAGGGCATCCATGGTTCCACCAACTAGTCACGGTATTTCAGGAGAAAAGCTTTGCCAATCTTGACTCTCTGATGCATCACCGGGTACGAGATTCTGTCGTTGGTCAGTGTTCAGTTCTCAGTATTAGCTATGGACATCACTAGACGACCTCCTACCATTAAGTCTGCGCAGCGGTCCCACCTCAGATTCCAAGACGATAGGGAAACCTGTACCATACTAGTACTCGTCAGTCATTCAATTAATTTGGAATAATATATCATGATGACAGACCACCTGGCACCCACATATGGCGCTAATGACGAGATCCATATATATTTTCTGAGTTCGAAAGCTTGGACACGATTACCAGCTTCCTTGTTTTCTGACACGAATCTTGGCCAACTCCGACCAGTGGCTGAAACCAGGCCACCTTGTTGGTTCATACAACTTAGCAAGATAGAGACGGGAAACTTAAGCGCGCATTGGACCACGAGTGTTGGAGCTCATTATCGGATAGCTTCAATTGAAAAGAATGTCAGTACTGAGATCTGAGAGTTGGCAGATGCACGCGCCTGTGGCTGCAACACACGTGTCCACGTGATTTGAGCGAAAGACCAATTAATTAAGTTAAGGTTTCCTAATTGCCCACGAATGCGCGTCTCGCCGAAGTTTTTTTGCTCGGTCGCGACAGGATTAATATTGCCCTTTGTTTCTGTTCTCCCACCTTAACACTGCTATTATGGTCAGTACGAGAAGAAATGGCGCCCGAAGTGTTCGGACACCCGCAACCACGACTACAGGCACTCCAAGCACATCCGTGTCTCCCCTGCTTAGCGGCGAAAACTCCGTGGTACCTGAAACCCCTGACACCTCCGACGTCGATGAGGATCCAGTAGTTGCGAAAATCACGACAAGATCACTTGCAACAAGCCTTATGAATACACGAAAGCGCCCTGCAGAAGATGCAGAGGAAGGCGAAGACTTCGCGGCTAGACCAGTCCCAACTAAACGGAAAGTTACCCACAAAGCTTTTTGTGTTGAGATACCCGTTAAAAATTCGACCTTAAAATCAAAGGCGAGAACACAGTCTTTAGTTCCGCCCAGCCGCATACTAAGTACCATCAATGTACAGCAACAAGCAACACCTGCCAAAAGCAAAGGGCGAGTTGCCGCCCCTCCTATCTCCAATGATATAGATGTCCAGCTTTTCTCAGAGGATGAGGACCTCGAGGACATTGAATTCAGTGACTCGGAGTATAACGAGTCGGATGACGACGCCCCTCTCCCCTCAAAGAACTGGGAACGATTTTCGGACGTCGTCTCGGGTTCTGAGGGCCACGAGTCTGGAGGTGACGAAGAGTTGATGGTTGCTGCCGCTATTGAGCTGTCCCGTGAAACAGCACGGATCGCTGCTCAAGAGTCCTCGGGAGTCGGTTCTTCCTCCAGAGTCAACATTGCGTCACCAAGTCTCAAGATTACTAAGAAGGCTGCTGCCGCTGAACGTCGCCTTGCAAAGTCTAATGGCAAGGGAAAAGGCAAAGGTCGTTCTGCCGGCAGTGAGGATGGCGATTTCATGCTTTCAGGCAGCGAATCAGCACTATCAGCCTTGAGCTCAAGCGAAGAGGAACTCCCACTCTCCAAGGGCAAGGGAAAAGCTACGAAGAAAGGCAAAGCAAAGCTCAAATTTATCGACACTGAACCCATAACTTGGGTAGAGCGGGCTCAACGGCGCCGTCTGCAAGCGGCCGAAAGAAGGGCCAACAAGTCAGAGGAATACGCATTAATGCAAGAGCTTGGCCGAAAGCTTACTTGGGTACGGTGACCTTTTCCTGCTGGAATATTTATCCAAATTGTCCGTGCAGGCCGAGAAATCTTCCTTGGCACTCAGAAGGCATCACCCTGAACTCAAGGACGTCTGGGGTGACGTTGAGTCCGGCATCCCCATCGTCGTACCGGAGAGAGCTGAACAGCCTGCTGGTTTGAAGGTCACGTTACTTCCATTCCAACGGGAATCACTCTTCTGGATGCGTAAGCAAGAGCAGGGGATCTGGCATGGCGGTATGCTAGCCGACGAGATGGGGTAGGTTTCTCAAACTTATAGCATATACATGATTAAATGCGTTATTTACAGCATGGGTAAGACTATTCAGATGATATCCCTCTTTGTGTCGGACCTGAAGCGTCCGAACCTTGTCGTTGCGTATGTTTCCACCATTCAGCTGTGTTGCCATATCCTAATCACATGTTACACAGGCCAACTGTTGCTATAATGCAATGGCGCAATGAGATCAACACTCACACAGAGGGGATGAAAGTCTTGGTATGGCATGGCGCGTCTCGCGTCAACAACCCCAAGGAATTGGAGAAATACGATGTTGTTAGTAGCTTCAGAATCCTTTATGCCTTCGTCTCAATTTTAATGCAAACCAGGTGCTCACTACTTACGCTGTCATGGAGAGTTGCTTCAGGAAGCAGCAGAATGGTTTCAAGCGGAAGGGGCTCATTGTGAAGGAACCTTCTCCTCTTCACCAGATTCAATGGAACCGGATCATTGTACGATCAGCTCGTTTTGATAACTTTATCATTACTGATGATTTTTTGGCAGCTTGACGAAGCGCACAATATTAAAGAACGCCAAACCAATACTGCCAAGGCATCCTTTGAGCTTCAGAGCAATTACAAATGGTGTCTATCCGGAACGCCCCTGCAGAATCGTGTGGGAGAGCTCTACAGTCTAGTTCGTTTCCTCGGGGGTGATCCATTCTCCTTTTATTTCTGTGCGTCATGCGTCTCTGCATCCGTCATTTGAGTTGTTGATCTTGTTATCGTAATAGGTAAGAAATGTGATTGTAAATCGCTTCATTGGAAGTTTACAGACAAAAAGAATTGTGACGGTAAGATTCTGTGCTCCAACTCCAGATGCCTATTTTATATATTTTATATATTTTACAATAGATTGTGGTCACAGCCCAATGCAACATGTAAGTCGCCATCACCATTTACAAACTCTTCTAATTAGTATCATCCAGACCTGCTTCTGGAACAACGAGATCTTGACACCTATTCAGAAACACGGCATCGAGGGCCCGGGAAGGATTGCTTTCAAGAAGCTACGTATCCTCCTTGATCGAATGATGCTGCGTAGAACAAAGGTCGGATCTATCTTTTTATTCGTGTACTCGAAATTGAATCGCTACCGCAGATTCAACGAGCTGATGACTTGGACTTACCTCCTCGTATGGTGATCGTGCGACGGGACTACTTCAGTCCCGAAGAGAAAGAGCTTTATCTTTCGCTCTTTTCAGACGCGAAACGCCAGTTCAGTACTTACGTTGACCATGGAACGGTTTTGAATAGTGAGATCACTTTTTCTGAAAGTTGGATTCGACTGTTAACGCTATTCCATCAGACTATTCCAATATCTTCAGTTTGTAAGCCCTTTGCGCTCTTACCCCGTTTAATTCTAAAGTTCTTGTAGGCTTACTCGCATGAGGCAAATGGCTTGCCACCCAGACCTTGTGCTCCGCAGCAAGACTAATGGGACCCAGTTCTTGGGCTCGGATGAGGCTGGTGAAGCCACGATCTGTAGACTCTGCAGTGATATTGCGGAGGATGCTATCCAGGCCAAATGCCGCCATATCTTCGACCGGGAGTGCATGAGACAGTATCTGAGTACGGCTGGAGACATGACGGTCAGTTTTCCCCCATCAACGTTTCCTTGGGTTCTGAATTTCTTTCAGCCCGACTGTCCTATTTGCCACATTGCTCTTACCATCGACCTTGAGGCTCCGGCGCTCGAACTTGAAGCGAATGTTCCTTCTGCGCGACAAGGAATTTTGGGACGACTCAATATCGAGACTTGGCGGTCTTCCTCCAAGATCGAGGCACTTGTCGAGGAACTTTCTAATCTTCGCTTGCAAGACAACACGACGAAGAGTATTGTGTTCAGTCAATTTGTCAACTTTTTAGATTTGATCGCTTTTAGGCTACAAAAGGCGGGCTTTTCGGTGCGCATGGGTCTGGGAATTTTGCTGAATGAAACGCTGACACCAAAATCATTGATAGATTTGTCGACTTGAGGGAACCATGAGCCCTCAGGCTCGCGATGCGACTATTCAGCACTTCAGTATGTCGGACGATCATCTATCACTTGTGTTTTCCTAACGCGTTTCTTCAGTGAAAAATGTTGGCGTTACTGTATTTCTTGTCAGCTTGAAAGCTGGTGGAGTGGCATTGAACTTGACCGAAGCATCTCGAGTGTATCTCATGGACAGTTGGTGGAATCCTGCGGCAAGTTTTCTGTATCTATCTCTCCCATCCTCAGCTGACTCCTGTTATTCTAGGTTGAATATCGTACGCGAATTGACTCGATGTCCTTGTAACACTTGCTGATTTCCACTGCAGAAGCTATGGACCGCATTCACCGTCTCGGACAATACCGTCCTGTTCAGGCTATCAAACTTATCGTCGAAGACAGCATCGAAAGCCGAATCATACAATTGCAGGAGAAGAAATCAGCGATGGTGGATGCTACGCTATCTACTGATGATTCCGTGAGTACTTGTAGTTAGTGGCTGACGCAAATATGAGAGCTGACCACGACCTAGGCGATGGGAAGACTTACACCAGAAGATGTAAGTGCTGAGATTCTGTCGCATGACATACGGCTGATCGAACTTGTGTAATCTAGCTTGGTTTCTTGTTCAGAGTATGTCCACTTTTTCTTGACGTGCTCGATTTCGCTGATCTTTGATCTGCCAACAGCTGTAAAATACACGCCCTGCCTTTCCAGGCAGTAAGTACTTAGAATATACTGTTGTTTCTGATTCTACACGGAATGTATCTATTTCGCGAGCACCCTCTAATTTTTAGCAATTCTTGACCTTGATGTTGAAGATCCGGGATCCTTGACCTATAGAACACTTTCGACGGCATCATCTTTGTCTAATGGAGTCGAAGTATAGATGGGACCCTCTCTGCATAGGAACCATGGCAGATTGAATGACCTACGCTGGTGGCAGATTCCAGTGCATGCGAAGTATGGTACAAGCTTATTTCTCATAAGTACAAGAATCTGCTAGACTTGATCAGAGTTCATTGTGCAGGCGTCAATGTTGATTTGGTCAACACGTGACCTGGTTGCGTGGCGTGACGCGACGCGTCTGTCAGCCTCAACTTCCTCCTTATAGTTCTCCCCATCTCACCGCTCCTACGAACGATGATCCAGATCGCGAGTGTCGGATTCCAACTTGAGGCTGACCGGAAGCTGACACTGGCGGGCGCGTCCTCACCGGTCAGCGTCCTCAACTTGCTCAACTTACGGCCCATGCCAATGACGCGCTATGACGTAGGTCAGCCAGTATTGCTTACAGGAGGCTGACTCTCCCAAACGTATAAATACCTGCCCGCCCATGCTTTCTCTTCTTCATCAGCTTTGACCTCCCCCACGAGTGCCAACGATCCTTCATCGTCACGTCTGACCCTCACTGCGTGTCACGGACGATTATCTTTCGTTGTCTTTGTCACTGATCGGATTGGATTTTTTATTCTCAGTTTCTTACTCTCTCGCTGTCTCGCTGTCTCGCCGGCTTGCTCTCTCGTCTCACTCTCTCGTCGTCTTGCTCTCTTGTCTTGTTCTCTTGTTGTCTTGCTCTCTCGTCGTCTCGCTCTTTTGCCGTTTTCTCGCACCCAACGTCGCCCACCTTTGGTAAAGCAATGTCAAATCTTCAAAGTGAGTTACCGCCCTCGCAAACAGAGCGTTCTTCTTATCATCTCTCTTTCCAGAATATCGAAAAGCCCAACGTTGGCCGCGTTGATGAAAAAATTTGCTTCTCTTTCCCTTGAATCTTGCCCTCGTTGGCATTGTCTCTATCTGAAATAGGGACCTGCGCACGCACTCGCCGCACCCCTACCGCCCACCTCTTTCTCCTCCCGCCCGCCAATCTAGCCACGCCAATCCACCCATTCCACGTCGGACGCTCCAAACATAATGAATGATGTGCGGTGGCCCTGTATTCAAGCCCGATAGCGTGGCATCAGTAAGTCTGATCTTCCTCAATTTCTCTGAACCTCAGTCCAACTCCCATCATTCTTTTAGTCTGACCGCAGTCGCTCTTTCTACTGGATGACAGATGCGTCACCATCTC
This sequence comes from Suillus subaureus, assembly GCF_016647635.1. Lineage (NCBI taxonomy): Eukaryota > Fungi > Basidiomycota > Agaricomycetes > Boletales > Suillaceae > Suillus > Suillus subaureus. Next base: position 272,780 of record NW_024538586.1, on the reverse strand, counting down.
CCGTTCCGTTTCTATTTCCGCTGAACATCAGTTCAAGCCTGTCGTCCGACAGCAGTCGCTCTTTCTACTGGATGACGGATGCGTCACCATCTTCCGTTCTGTTTCTATTTCCGCTGAACATCAAACCAAGCCTGTCGTCCGACAGCAGTCGCTCTTTCTACCGGATCGCGGATGCGCCTTCCATTTCACATTTCCTCTCGTCTATCGTCCGACCCATGTCACTCTTTCATATACCCTTTTCACCTTTCTCTCACCTCCTTCGTATACCCTTTTCATCTTTCTCTCTCATATTTATCGTCCGACCCAAGTCACTCCTTCATATACCCTTTTCATCTTTCTCTCTCATATTTATCGTCCGACCCACGTCACTCCTTCATATACCCTTTTCCCCTTTCTTTCTCGTCATATTTATTGTCCGACCCAAATCACTCCTTCATATACCCCTTTCACCTTTCTCTCTTATATTTATTGTCCGACCCAAGTCATTCCCTCATATACCCTTTTCCCCTTTCTTTCTCGTCATATTTATTGTCCGACCCAAGTCACTCCTTCATATACCCTTTTCATCTTTCTCTCTCATATTTATCGTCCGACCCACGTCACTCCTTCATATACCCTTTTTCCCTTTCTTTCTCGTCATATTTATTGTCCGACCCAAGTCACTTCTTCATATACCCCTTTCACTTTTCTCTTTGTTCCCCGACATCTCTTCTTCAAGCCTCAAGTCCACCAGCCCCGCTATTGCAATTGACCTGCACCCGTTTGCGCACCACGGTTTACTCGCAGCTCCATATCCAATCTTCTGACTCTTACGACTTTTACGACCTTCACGACTTTTCATGACTTTTCACGACTTTTCACGACTCTTTACGACTTCTTCTCCACCCGGATGCCAGAAGGGCCTGCACCCATTCGCACGCAATACGGTCTATACATGCAGCTCCGTACCCAGCCTATTCTATGATTACGACTTTTCTCTTCCCCCGGACGCTGAAAGGGCCTGCACCCATTCGCGCACGCTACGTACACGTAGCCTATTCCATCTGGTCTGCTATATGGTTCGTCCGCGACTCGTCTCCTCATGCCTCTTTATGCCTTATGACACTTATGACATTATGATTCATGATAATATACCGTCGTCACTTTCTTACGACACCCCCATACCACTTTTCCTATTATCTTTATGCCTTATGCCATTTTTCCTATGCCTTATACCACTTTCCCTACCTCTTTATGCCCTATGCCAACTTTTCTTCTATATCCTATGTCTTTATGCCACTTTATACGAAAACAAGACATGATTTTTAAACTTGTGTGCTTTAAGATCAGGGTATCGTGTTAACGTACAATCTTCGTTTTTCTAACTGTGGAACATGGTCTAGCTTATATACGCAGATTGGACTCGAGAAATTTGCGAGAAGTCAAAAATACGCTTATATATAAATTGATCGACTCAGGGAGTTGGACACGCTCGTTGGGAGCGTCCCCGACTCTATGATAATGAAGGTTCTGTCAGATTCAAAACATGTGCGCGTGAAAATATTTCCTTTTTTATTTTATTGTGAAACCTAACACTCGGGCCAGCATTAATGTGCAGCTGAACTTCCCGCTAACTCTCTGAGAACGAGGTGCACATTGACTGCAGCCGAGTTTCATCACCATCACGGTGCAGACATTGCAGTCGCCTTGCGCCTTCCCGCATTCATTCTGGCACCCTGAAATCCTGTCTCTGAGAAAAAATATTTGGTAGCTTTGCGGCATCGATATAATGCCATAGGGCGTGTTCTACTGCTTTCATACATGCAGACCGTCTATGTATTACACGCATATACTGACTCTTACGGGCGACTCGGGCTTATGAGGGGTTGACGGAGGGGTGTGGTGAGAGCGGACTGGCGACACCGTCTGGCGAAAGTGAATCAATGGCGGGGGATGGCGAAAGCGGACTAACAACGGAGGGTACACCTTCGCGCGCGTCCTTGAAGAGATACGTGTGCTACAGGCACGGATCGAAAAGTTGTATGAGTGAGGGGCTTTGGGGAGGAGTTGAATGCAAACTGATGCGCTGGTTTTTTCTTAGGTTGGGATTTTTGTGAGGGGGACACGAGATATTATGGGATCCGTGTCCCAGGTAGCAAAAAGTAAGTACAAGAAGTCATATCCATTCAGAACACCAAATAGATAGCGTAACAAGACTAAATATCACAACGAAAGAAAGAAATATACATGCTACAAGAAGTTTCTATCCTCCAAATCACTTCAGAATACTAAATACATAGCGTGACGAGGCTAAATAAATATCACAACAAAACAAACAAACACGCATGCTCCCTGTGCAATACCGTGGCTGATCATTTGGATCGTTTTATGTGTTACACATCTCTGCCAGTGGACGCATCTCCGTCGGTCAACGCATCTCCACCAGCCTGGAAAGCAATGGTCGTCATGCCTGTTCCCCCGTCGGCCCTGGCCGCCTAGCTTAGCGTAACATTCTCGAATGCTGAGGATCAGACGCGGTCCCAGCACAAACATCTGCAACATCTGAGCAATTGAAAGAACACCTGAGAAAACAGCACTTCCAATGTACAATGGGTTCTACAGAGAAATGATGAGAGAGTGGTCAGCTACAGATGTCAGTCAGGCCGGCGCACCGTGACATTTGGAGACAGTGAGCCAAGTGTGAAGCAAGCCATAGTAGCAAAGCTAGCGAATGCGGAACTTCAGTAAATCAAGATAATAACATTCAAATCACTGAACTCACGCTAGAAAGTAAAACACGTGACTCTCTGATAATATCCTGAAACACTCCCCAATGGTCGATCCTCCCGGCAATTGTCGCAGTTCACGGAGGTGCTTTATAACAATCCGGACTGTAAGAAACAAGGCCAGGATCTCCCATACAGCGGTGGATATCGTACTCTCGTAAATCAGATCTCGCGTGTACACGTCAATTTTGGGAATGCAGGTATGGTAGCCGGAAAGGACTGCCTCCTCTGGTAGATGTCCGTCAGTCACTTGTGCTCCAGGCTTTCATCAACGATTAAAGCTTACGCGCTGAAGCACCCAGGTTTCCATATACCATCAAAACTCCGGAAGCGATCGTGGAAGACAGTAAGGTCACAACGAGAAAGATGAGCAATTTCTTCGATCCCTGATATATGGCATTTATCCGAGCAATCATGATGACTTGAATGATAGTTCAGTCAAGGCAATATCAGTAAGACACAGCAGGCGAACTCACCGCCAAGCATGGCATTGATAATGATAGGGATCCATGCCTGTATGAACCAAACGATAGTGCCTGAAAATTCGGTTACTTTGTGATGGAATAAACACCCTACATGAACTCACAGCTGTTGAACTCGTTATCTTGAGGACACAAGCCGGTCGAGAGTCACTCACCCCTATATGGGACATAGTTAATAGTTGAATGGGAACGACAGGCATCGGTGCAGAATACGCACTACATCGGTAATCAAGATAGAAAAATTCCCTGCATGCCGTCAGTCAGAAGGAGCGAACACATTTGAGGACTGTCACATACACAGGTTGGCGCTGGTTGCGAGATATAGATTATGAGTTATTGCAGTGTCATGTAGATAGCCTTGCAGACGTACACAGAATATAATATTCCAATGTAGCGCACCTAGTCGCATATGTTGAAGTCAGCGCATCATGCCAACTGCGCTCGTAGCAATAACGTACACAAATATAAAGAACGGTCATGAAGGACCAACGTTGCTTCTGCCCGGAGTCAATGGTACCATCCTGGCTGGTTCTGATACGGGACGTTGCTCACCAAGATGAGTTCGAACTGTTAAAGCATTCTTAGCGAGATGCAGAGGTCATGACACGAACTTACCTCTTGTCCGAATGTTAATGCTTGAATACTGTATACATATCAATGATTCCTCGGAATGTATTATCCCGCTCACCCCAGTCGTATACCACCGCAGCAGAACTTGCAACTGCAAAACAATAGTCAAATATATTGAGACGTCACTATTGGAATCCAAATTACTCTATACAAACCTACAAAATAGCTGGAAAGACGAGCAGAACTGATGACCGGCCACCAAGCGAAATTATCTGAGACTATGGTCATATCGGGATGGGGTGGATGGAGTACGTGCAGATATACCGCTGTCCATCGCTTTTATAGTGATTGGTTTGGGTGTCTGTTTCTCGAATCAGAATCTTGATCAATCGCAGCAAACGCTGTTGAATGACATCACATAGAAAGGGGATAGTGATGCAGTGAGAAGACCTCGTTCGAAGCAAATCATGTTTTGGATCTGAAACCCGCAGAATAGTTGGACGCCGATAAGATCTGTTCGGGATGGAACTTGTTTCTGGAGGGGTTCTGCATCAGTTCCATCGGCGATCATGTGGTCATCAATCTTACAGCAGACTTCATTATATCAAAGCTGTGTATTGACAGAGAACGGACAATCATGATAGGGATGTGAACACCTCGCGTGTGTTCTCAAAGAGATACGTGTGCTAGAGGTACGGATTGAGGAGTCGTGTGGATGGCAGAAGAGGGTGAGGGAGCTTGAGGAGGAGTAGTGATATGCTAGTTATTTCTTGGGTTGGGAATTTTTGTGAGGTGGACGCAAGATATTGTATATATGGACTCGAGGAGGGGTGGGGTGATGGTCTTCTGACGTGGCATACCTAGGCTGGCCTATATGTAGACTGGGCGTATGCTTTGAAGGCTGCACATGAAGCGATTGCTTGAATTTACTGGAGAATAAATGATGTATGATATCCGAAGACAAAACTTTTGTTTTTTGACAGCCTGACAGGACGACCTAGCTTATCAATGAACGGTCATAGCACAATATTACCCCCCTTGATAAGCTACTTCGAACATATCGTGGCAGTTCTCTCGCTTCCTCACAGAGCGCTTGCCTACTTTGAAACAATACGACAACGATACACAACTGTACACATTGTCGCGGTTCAGCGGCGTACAAAGAGCTGAATGAACATTTGAAAATCCGACAGAGCCTCGCCCGCTACTAGGTAGGAGTGGGTATTCGTTTTGTGAGGTGGATCGGACGTAGCATAATTAGCGGTTGGCTAGGCTGGTATGTGGACTGCGTATGGAGAGATCTGAGATATGAGAGCTGCCCGGTGCGCATACATCAATTACTTACTTGTTGTCCAACGAGACCTCTGAGATCGAACTGCAACTTTGTCCCGACGACAATACTTTTGCCAGGACAGGACAGCTTACCAGCGAACATACTTGATATTGCTATATTGGATCAATGAGAAAGTTCTGGCAACTCCAGGACCTGCAGACTTCGAGCTGTGTCTGACTTAGTTGACTCTGAATATTAGGGTGGCTGACAATGTTAGCGGGGTTCCAACTCACTGTTCTTGCCGACCCTAGGCCTCATCGATCATCGATTCATCCCTCGTCGTTGGCAACGGCGTGACGATTGGCAACATTTCTCGCCCACCCGACGCCTGCGTCGTCTCCTCACCTCTTTTCCCGCCAAAATTACGACACATCCTTCTCTACGCCACGACACGATCTTTACGACCATCATGAGTTCTCTACCTATCATTGCTGGGTTACAGCTATAACTCGATTATTTGTTGACTGCCGCATGCACGAAGGGCGCGAAGAAACACAGTCGAACTGGATGAGCTCAAAGGGCAGAATCAAGCACGTGAATAAGGGAGAGGACGGGAACTCGGAAGTGCTTCATCCGCCCTCGCAGATGGTTCAAACTCCGAACGATGTCAATCACCATCATGATGGCCCCAGATCCCGACGCAGACAAGTCCCAGAAGTCTACCACAGACAGGCCATGGAGTTGCCATTTCCTGGACGTTCTCATATCAGTTTGTTCGCTGATAAGCTACTGACTGGTACTCATGTGCTTTACGGCAATTTGTGTGACGCGAATGACACTTTGAATGGTCATCTTGTGTATGAATATTGCAATAAAACAAGACAACGAAACACAGCTCCAAAACGGAGTGATCACTTGCCAACGCTTTATAGTGAATTTTAATGATAAGGCCCATTGACTTTGACCACATGTCAATTGTTATAAAGCATTAAGGACTTGTGGGGCTTCAAGCATCGATTGGCCACTCCGTAGATCTAGAGGGGATTCCGTGTCCCAGGTAGCAGAAAGTACAAGAAGTTCTATCTCCAAATCACTTCGGAACACCAAATACATAGTGTAACGAAGCTAAATATCACAAGACAAATAAATATGCATGCCCCCCACAGTACCGTGGTTAATCATTCGGATTGATTTATGTGCTACACATCTTCGCCAGTCGACGCATCTCCACCGCCGGTCAACGCATCTCCACCAGCCTGGAAAGCAATGGACGTCATGGCTGTTCCTCCCGTCAGCCTCGGACACGAGCTGAGCGTGATGTTGATATTCTCGAATGCTGAGGATCAGACGCGGTCAGAACGTATTATCCCGCTCACCCCAGTCATATACCACCGCAGCAGAGCTTGCAGCTGCGAAGCGACAGTCAAATACTTATATTGAGACGTCACTATTGGCATCCCAATTGCTCTATACGAACCTATAAAATAGCTGGAGAAACGAGCAGAACTAATGACTGGCCACCAAGCGGGATCATCTAAGACTATGGTCATATCGGGATGGAGTACGTGCAGTGTGTGCAGATATAATACCGCCGCGGTCCATCGCTTTTATAGTGATTAGTTTGAGTGTCCGTTTCTCGAATTAGAGTCTTTGATTGATCGCAGCAAATGTTGTCGCACATAGAAAGCTGGGATAGTGGTGTTCATGAGAAGTTCGAAGTAAAGTACATGTTTGGATCTGCCGAATTTTCCCCGACTCCACTGTTAGTGGAGAGGGTTTTCACGGACAGAAACGTTCAGGCACCTGCACCGAATCTGCGTTCGTGGAGCACATATATAATGAAAATGGGCCGATGGGAATGGAAAATACAGACGGCACGGAACCTTAATGCTGTCCGTTGAAGTAGTAGTGGACAATCAGGATGTTCTGTTGGAGGTCTTACGTCGCTATTATGATGCCTCAAGGTAGATCAAACTGCTAGCTGTTTGTGCAGTTTTCTCTCAAAACTTACATGATCCAAAAGTAGTTGTCATTTCAGCTTATGCTGGTGTGCCTTTGCCAATTCTGTAGATGTCTTCCGAGTGGTTAGCCCCTTCTGCGTCCGACGATGTATTTGTTGGCCCTGAAAAATTCAAGCCTAATGATCAGTTAGGTCCTATTTTTCGAGTGCCTAAGGATACATCTGGGTGTTCCTCGTGTGGTCGAAGCATCGCCATCGGTCGGCGGCCTATTATAGCATACAAACCGACCAAGAAAATGTCAAACTTTATCCTGCCAAGTTCCAACGATGTGATGCCTAGCTTGCTGAGCGTGTACTCGGAAACCACGAGCTTGATGTCAAGAGTATTTGAAGAGGATTCAAAAGCACCTTGCAGAGCTTATAGTGGACGGAACAATGACGGGTCCGCTGTAATATTGCTTTGAAGGCGGGTGTCTTGGATCCAGGGTGTGATAACATTAGTGGTCGAGTATTAGTACTCATCCGCCAACTACCAAAGTTTCAACATCACTGACAGAGACGCAAGTAAATATGCCCATCATCACACAGTGTTAGATAGCATGTCAAGGGCAGTGTGTATGATCGTAGGGCATATGCGGATGCATACAAGTATTTTGAAGGATGTATGAGGTCGTAAAGCATAGCGAGTGATATGTAAAAAAAACCATCCGACCTCTTAAGCCTCCTTGACCTTGACGGTACCGCGTAGCAGACCAGTCTACCAAAATTATTCAGCATGCACAAAAATGAAGGCAACCTACAAAATAGACATACCCGGCGAGCGGCAATAAGACCGACTTTCTGTCCAGGAACTGCCGAACGGGGAACTGTCGAGGCTTTTCCGATGTGCTGGTGGTTACCACCACCGTGAGGATGGTCGACGGGGTTCATAGCCACACCACGAGTACGAGGCCAGCTGTGAATTTATGAGTAAACAAATAACACAATCATCACTGTTCACCCACCTGTTACGCTTAGCCTTGTATTTGTGATATGCGCGACCAGCCTTGAGCAATGGCTTATCGATACGTCCACCACCAGCAACGATTCCAACAGTTGCCCGTGCACCCCCAGACACAGTCTTCTTCGCACCACTAGGCAGACGAATGCGGGTCTTGTTGTCCTCTGGCGAGTGGCCGATGACGGTTGCAGTAGTTTCCAGACGTACGAGCGAGAGCACCACGGTCGCCGACTTTCTCCTCGACGTTGCAGACGATGGTACCTTCTGGGCATTGGCTCACGGGAAGGACGTTACCAACGGTAAGAGCGGCCTTCTTTCCGCAATATACGAATGAGCCGGTGTGCATGCCCTCTGTGGCGATGAAGGTCTCCTTGCGGAGCTTGTAGCGGTAGGGGTCACGGAATACGACACGTGCGAGGGGTGCACCGCTAGAATGCATGTGAGGAAAATAATGGATTGGAGTGTTTGATCCTTACCGGCCAGGGTCGTGGATGATTTCTTTGACGATACCCCGGACGTAGCCATTGCGTTCGGCGTAATCGAGGGTACGAAGCTTGGCGGGGGCCTTGTTGTGGTGGGTGTGCGCTTTGAACTAGATGAAATGTACAAGGTCGTAAAAGTCTGAGTAAGTGGATAAGTAAGGAAACGTACGATAGCGTGCGAGCGCCTCTGAGCCCTGATAACCCTACCCATGGTTTATCTGTAAAAAGTGATAAGCTGAGTGTCTGATGCAGAGGTGTGCAGGGTATCCGATGCAAGTGCAAGTCATCCAGCCGTTTCTGCGTCAATTTCGACGCGATTTTCGACCAAAGTGGACAGAACACATATTTGGACTCGTACGTTGCAACCCAGAGCAGTGATTCGTGCGGCATACTCACATTATTGTGTCTTGAGGACTCGGTGTAGGCTGTGGGCGTTGGCGTATAGTGCACCGAAGCCGTTGTCCAATCGGCGCCACAAATATCGGCAAATGCCGGGAGGGTCGATTGCTTGTTAAGGAAAACACTCAAGTTGATAGATCTTCTAGATCCGAGTAATTTTCGAGGCTTACCTCGCGAAACCTTTGTGCAAATCAATTGGATTATTGGGTCATCAATATTTCATAGTAAACTAGTAGCAATAGTGGCAGACGGGTTGGGTAGTAGGTATTAAGTTTCGCATGGCCGTCAACGACTCGTCGTTGAACACACAGGCAGGTTGGAATGTCGATGAGCTCGTCATTAACAGAGGCGCAGAGCAAGCTATAGACTTAGTATAACCGTCCATTAAATAAACATCTCAAACCATGGTATACATCAATAAGCTCCAAGATCCCTGAGAACCAAAAACTGATCGAAATAAAAAATGTTCAAAAAGTGAACAAGCAAGACCGTCGCTCTATACCCGTGGGCCGTCAGGAAAGAAAAACAAATACAGCTCTCACCCACACATCAACCATAAAACTAGCCCAAATACAATCCAAAGCCAAGTCCACAGCCGACCTGTACGCATGTATAGTACCTCTTCCACACGCCTTCAAAAAATCAGACCAACGGCTATAAGGAACCAAAGCACAGCAGGATGACCACGCCGGTCAACGGCGACGTTGAGCGTTACGGAGCATCAAACAAGGGTGGGCTTGCCTGAATAGCAAGACAGGACTTGATAGTGCATACATGATACCCCAATTCAATCGCAAAGTATGTCGTCCAGCCAGTGATGGCTCAGGAGCGTGATGATGGCAGACCAGGTATAGCGACTGAGGAGATATTGTGCCCCCTTCAATTGATTTTGGTCCGAAGTGATATAGTGACTGCAAGCGCGTTGAACAGTAGCTTCACAAGAGTGCTGAACGGGAACTCGACAGCTCATTCTGTTCCATACATATAACTGCTCTTTAGAATAGATAGGCCTTCTACTCAATCCCTGAAGAAACCGAATAAGGTCCAAATGATCAGAGGACACCAGAACCCGGTTTCAAAGTTGCCTGGATTGAGACGTGAGGTGGACACCGCTCCAAGATTATGTGCTGTGGGTGCCGCCCCTCAATCCATCATACCTCACTATTCCAGCTGTTTTGACCATGTCAGAATTCACTGGAGATGAGATCATCAAAGGACTGTTTATCAATACACTTACACCTTACATGAAAGAAGCAACGTAAATCTGCTTAAAGGTCCACTCTGCACAGGGAATTCCACTCCCGATGTATGAAAGCTAAAACCCCAGAACTTCGAGAAGCGCGTATTTAAGTTGTGGGAAATCATTCTATGTGGGATGATCAGCGCCTGAGCGAGAGATCCAAAAAAGGCAGATGCGCTACAGGTACATATACTAGGACGGTGAAAGATACTTATCAAGGCGATTGACAGGTAGCTGACGTACGGAAGGAACCTGGGGGTGAAGTGTAAGTGAGTTGGAGGTGATTAGAGACGTGTCAGGATGCGCAAACTTTACATAAAATGAAAATAACGTGAAAAACGCATACCCGTGAACTTTGCCAACAATGTCTTCGGTCGAGCCATTCAAGGCCCTTGATATCATCGACATGATTATTGTCGCCCTTTGTGAGCATCAGTCAATGTTCCCCTGGTGGAAGTTTGAGCTTTGCGAGTCTGGGGCAGTGTGTGTGGTAAGGTTCGCGTTGGGAGTAGAATGTCGCCACTGTATATAAAGGGATGCAAAGGTCAGGGGGTAGGTGGCTGTGTGACTATTCGGAGTGTGAAAGTGAAACTCAGCTAAGCGTGCGTTTTCACACGAGTGTAGTCCACTTTGTTAGTTCGGTCGCAATTCTCCGGTTAACGACCAAACTTCCGTCGACTTTCCGTCTACTATAATGATCCATCTCGATCGTAACCGCAACGAAATCGATTCAGAACAAAATTCAAATCTTATCTTGCAAGGGGACCATTCAGCTACCTTCAATTGGGTCACAGACATTTCTCATAACGACGAGCATCACAATTATTTCCAAAACTCTTTGTCTGACTTGAATAATAACCATCCCGAGGGTCAGACAATCCATCCTATCCAACTTCAAACTGACGACAAGAGTTCGTCACTTTCACCTCCTCCAGAATACACTTCTTCTCCTCAAATTAAACGCAAGTCTCCTCCACAAGAACCAGTACAAGAACCAGAACAGGAAGACGATGGAGATGGTTCTTATTCAAGACAGTTAACACCACTCACCGACCTATCAGCAGTACCAGATGGTGACGATAGTTTGGATTTTGAAAAGAAGGATGACAGTACAGGAGAAGTGGAACAAGAGCAGAATGGTGACCTAAACAGCGCACAAGACAACCAAGATAATCGTTGGTCAGAAAAACGCACAATAAATGGCACTTCATCCCCAGTCCGCTCAATACCCAACTCTCCAACAAGACATCCAATCCCATTACCCGTACCAGGTCCTTCTCACAGACTTGGCCCATCAGCTGGCCCTTCTCATTCAAGACGTCCATCAAGGGAAATCGTATCAATCAGCCAACTCCCTTCACCAAACTTACCTCCAGCAAAATTATCTGATCCCTCTGCTAAAGATCCAAAAGTCGATAGGATTCTCGAGATCAACTCAGAGTTGTTCAAGTCCGTTCACACTCACTTTCTTCTTCCTCAATCTCACTTTCTTACGTTTTAGAGTCTGTATGGAGTTTCAGACACGTGGCGTGCCACAAACTGACGCTCGCTTCTCTCAGTAAGTACTACTTCACTTTTAAAAACAACCCTCATCATTTAACCTTTCAGTTTTTCTAATCGCCTACAAGTAAACTTGGCTTGGCTAACAGTAGCTGCAGATCCTCATCGATGTAACGTATGTATCCCTTGTCTCCTCAATACAACCCCTTACTCACCCTTTTAATAGGATCCCAGACTCGTATTGCCTGCAATGGATGCTCCTTCTCCCGTCGAATTCATATCAATGGATCGAATACATCACCTCTATGCCGATTTACCCACCATATTCGCAAAGGAACTCGCACGACGCCAGCCCGCTTCCGGCGCTCAATATTCTCCTACCTCTTCTGCACTCCTAAATGGCCCACTAAAGCGCAGCAGACCAGATGACATGGCAGACCTCATGAACAAAAGACGCGACATCGGTGAGACCAAACAACACTCCATGCAACCACCCACAATTCCATCCATATCCATATCTGGTGCTGGCCAGCGCACCAGCCCCACATCCACCTTCCCACCTCCCATTCACCCAAACATGTCTCTCGCCAGCGCCCCCGCCATACCGCAGAGTCCCCGTACCTCCAGTCCCATGCCCCCACCATCGTCTACCCCCTCACTACCCTTCGGCGCCACTGAAGCATCGATAGCAGCCACGACACGCGCTCGCGCACGGGAAATGCAGATCCATCAGGCACGCGAGCAACTCCGAGCAGCCCAGATGCAACAACAAATGCAATCCGCGCGCCAGATCTCCCCTCCTGATTCCTCCCCACGAATTCCCCAAAATTCGGGACCGGGCGCACCGCAACATCCGCATACATCATATAGCCACAACGCTGCAGCGATGCAAATTCTCCAAAATCCCAGCCACCCCCTGATGACGTATCTCGTGTCACAAATCCCCAATTTCACATCTCTGCCGTTGCCTCAACAGGTGCAGAAGCTCACGAATTTTCATGTAATACTTCACGTTGTATCTGCGAACTAGCATATTGATGTTTCGTGCAGAATATTCTACAGCAGAAGCAGCAACAGAATCCATCCAATCAGCAACAACGCCCACCTATGCCTGGCCAAATGCCTGGTCTAGGCCAGAACCCCTCCATGTCGCCCATGCCCAACGTCCCCATGCAAAGCAGTGGCCCAAGCCCCGTATCCCCCCTAGGCCAGCAATCACCCGTCTCATCCCAACCCCAACAACAAATGAGCGCTCAACCTCAGCAGACCGGCATGTACCCATTCAGCAATCAAGGCCACAACTGCACCCAGCGTAGACCCCCGTATAGCAGCCCCCAATTTCTCACAACAAATGCCGGGCAACATGAGCGCTATGAACCTCAACCAGCAACGGCAGCTCATGCTCATGCAGCAGCAAATGCGGAATTCAAGCGGGAACATGAACATGAACGCTCCGAACCTCATGAACCCGCAGCAGGCGTTTGCGATGCAGCAACAACAACAGCAGCAGCATCGTGGGATGCCCAGGGCGGTCCGTCCCAAGGGGGTTCACCCATGTCTGCCCCCGCGAACGATGCCTTCCCCGCGTTACGTTCAAATTCGACTATTCCGGGAATTGCGAGAAGTGGGCGGTCGCCTTCTGAGAGCGTGCATTCGCCTATGACGCCTCGTGCTCCGTCAAGACTTTCCTCGCAGCCTCCTATTCAACCTGAAGATTATCAACGGGCAATGACGCAGCAGCCACAGCCGGGCATGATGGGGACGCAGCAGAATGCTGGGTCGTTCCACCCACAGATGCAGTATCATCAGTGGCCGAATGGTCAACAGCAGCAGCAACAACAACATCAGCAACAGCAACAGCAACAGCAACAGCAGCAACTGTCGCTTGGAGGCCAAATGAACGGATTTGGGATGAACCCCCAGGGAGGAGCAGTAGCAGCAAACGGCCCCTACGGCGGCTCCATCTCGCCATCTGCAGGGCCCAACTGGCAACAGCAAAGCATGAACGGATACTACCCCCAAAGCAACCAACGACCCCCAAACATCCCCATGCAACAAAACATCAGTCCTATAGGAGGAGACACGAGCACAGGAGAATACGACATATTTAATTGGAATGGTCCATGATGCGTTCTGTTCTTTCTGGGTCAAGACGCTGATTATCACTTCGGTATTACCTTATTATCTGTTGTCGCAGCTCCCTCAGAGGCTGTTTTCGAGTGCTTTACTTTTTACTTTTTAACCATCACGTGTCATACTGTACGTTTTTTTTCGGTTTTATAGCTTTTTTTCTTTCTCTGTTTTTTTTTACTACCTCCCTGCTCTGCTGTCTGTATTTTGTAGAAAAACTTTTTTTTCTATGAATTCCGATCTGATGAAGGTCCGGGGCAGGACTGTCATTTTGTTGTTGGACGGTGTTATTAGTCTTAACTTATAGGGGAAATGATATCCGAGTCGAGTGCCTGACACAGGTCCAAGTATAAGTCTACATACCCAACACAAGTCACTTGACTGCCATCTGCCAAAATACCGCCACCTTTCCTCACGCGATGGTATTTACCAGACTCTCCTCACAAGAAAAAGACGCCTTCTTTGAGCTTCTAGACGAGTCCGCGCCATCTCTCTCTCAGTCAGTCCCTCATATATGCGCTGACCATGCTCGCAGGTACTTCCAATCCCGCCCTGAGATACTCGCCAACGTTAACACAAGCAATGGCACGAGCAGCGCCCAAGATCCATCCGCAGCCGCTGCATCAGCCGTTCACCGCGCTCTCGCCCAAAACCCCGAAGTCACTTCCAAGATCGTCTCCGCCGGTATGACGCATGGACTCGCAAAGTCCAATAACCCATATGCATCCACGGTACGTCTCTTCACTGCCCCCACACACAATATCAAGTATACCAACCTGAACTCGAACGATCCCAAATCCATCGACTAGTTAGCCAGTAATCCACAAGTGAACAATTCCGTAGGAAGAGTAGCAGCAGCTTCGCTTGCGTTTACCGGTGGTGGCCCAAACTCATTCTCATCTTCAAACGCTTCAAAATCCCTAGTTCCTTCCCTCCCTTCACGCAGCTCCAGCACAGTCAGCGCATCCTCACCAGGGTCCGAGATCGATAAACTCGTCACGAAAAAGGTCTGTTTCTTCTCCTTCTCAAGTCCACCATTGACGCCCACTTCTCAGTCGAGCGTCTTGGGCGCATTTAGGAAAGCACCCGTAGCAAACGTAGTAGCTATACCCTCTGCATTCCAACCGCCCAAGGCATCCTCATTCGGCCCACCTCCAACTCGGCGCACGACATCAGAAACGAGCACTCCTGAGCCTGTTGCTGCTAGATCCCCACCACCCATCCTCCCACGGCGTGCAGTCGAACCGGAACCTGAGGAACCACAAGGGGAGTGGGCAGAGGTGTTGTATGATTATAGTAGTGAGGTATGATGTATTCATTTGCCTTGTTATCGATGCGTCCACTCGAACTGAGCTATCTTCCTGTAGGATCCTGGCGATTTGGAAGTTCAAGCTGGCTCTCGTGTATTTGTCACTGCAAAGTCTTCTGATGACTGGTGAGTCCTTGGATCTTGAATGTTGCGCACGTCACTGACTTTTTTATTCAGGTGGACGGGTCAGATAGAGGGTCAAGGAAAGGAGGGATTGTTCCCTGCCTCATACGTGAAATTGTTGTAATCTTTATCTGACGTCGATGTAGAATACCACTATCGTTTCAAATGTAATGCGGCAAGTGAGTGCAGTAGACTTATATCGGTCCTGGCAAATTTGTACAACACGCCATCACAAGTGTCCTAAATACTACAATCAGGCAGCCTACTCGCAATGTTATCCAGTCATCGTGAAATCATAGTATGTATGTATGTATACATCCACTGAACTACAAGTAATCGACGAGCGGTATGGTTATCTCACGGATACAGAACGAGAGTAGGAATAGAGCTACAGTGGTGTCCGACGCCCATGTCACCGAGATGAAGGATGCGTCCAGGAATGGGATGAAAAACAAGTCCGAGGGGTGGGTAACGTGATGTCCAGAGTACGATAGGTGATAGTGATGTGCCAGGAAACAACGTGAAGATTGATACAGAAATGAGGAGGTTAGATGACGTATGAAAGCACGTCCGTCACCAGCCGGTCGAGATTTAAACGTCAAGTAGATTCTGATTGGCCGTCGCTCGGAAGATCGCAGACCTCGAGTGTACCAGTCTATGGAACGCGCTAGCCCCGTGACCAGGGGGATGGCGTTCTGCAGGCTCGACAATGCTCACCACAGGAAGACCCACAGACCCCTTGCCAGAGAGGTCACTTGTCGCCTTCTCTTTCTCCTGACCCTTGATCGCCGCGCTCCACATGCGGCTAAGGAATCCATTGGAAGACATGCTAGCGCTTGCTTTCATACGGGAAGCAGAAGCACCGGATCCGCCAGCGGAATCAGCGTCGGATTGATTTCGATTGTCGCTCGACATGCCGTATACGTAGGAGCTCGCTCGCTTACCGGGAACGGAAGCACGGTTGACGACTCTGATCGTGCATATCTCCAAAGGCGCGGGCGAGTTGTGAGGAGAAGGAGAGTCGCCTGCTCGGACGGTCGCTATAGATCGGACTGAGCCTGCTTCGGATACCTTTCGTCCTTCTCTGTGCGCCTGAGGCGGGATACCACCCAAGACAAACGGTTTCCTCACGACGTCTGGCTTCTCCTCTTGCTCATCGTCGGAAACGCTACTAACCGAATCAGACGAAGACCCAGAGTCCTCTATTAACGACTCCATCTCGGAATCAGTTGCACTCGAGCTATCGCAGCTATGCACACTCGATATCGGTGATACGATGCAAGAAGAACGGCTCTGGTTACCTCCAAGACGGCTACTCGAGAGACGCCTTGCAATCCCGCGGACTGTGGACACAATAGAGGACCCAATAGGAGGTGGAGGAGGAACTTCACTAGGTGGAGTTGGTAGCTGTGCCTGGGCGCGAGCTTTTCCTGCTTTGGAAACTCGCTCAACCGCTGCCGCACGGGTTTCCTGCTGCTGGGGAGTGAGCGGGCAGATAATACGCGTGGGCATGAAAGGCGCAAAGTGGATGCATGCTTCATGTTCGTCGAAGCGGAGGTCGTAGCCCAGTATATAGAGAAGCTGTTCCTCCATGAGGTTCACCTCTGGGAGGTCAAAGTGTTCAGCGTATGTCGCCCAATGTGTGTTTTTGGGAGATGAGTCATTGAGGTACTTGGCTGCTACGATCAGCGTCGCCAGGAAGACGCGGTGTCGGGTGCATGGCCGGCCTAGAGGAAATGTGATCAGAAATTGGACGGAAGATATTCATGCTACATACCCTTGGTCATGGCGGGCACCTTGACACGCACGCGGTGCAAGTAAATGAGGGTGGTGAGTAGCGTGGGCACCTGAACGTTCGACCTGTTCACCAAGCGAATGATAAAGCTCACAAGACTCGGCAGTTTCGGCGCCACTGGGGCGGGAGGGGCGATGTCCTGTGTCTCGGAGAAGGGGGCCTTGATTGGCGTCGTAGGGGGTGTTGGGAGGGCGCTGGGAACAGGGAGTTGCTCGTTGATCATGATGGCTCGCGACGCCTGATGAGCGATGTAAGAGATCATCTCCATTGAGACAGGCCTACGCATAAGTTCTACAAGGTATGGATTATGAAGGGACCTTGGCAGGAGGGACGCTGGGTGACGGCGGTCTAAGGACATTTCTGAAGGGAGTGGACGTAATAGAGATTGTTGTGTTGTGCCCAGCGGCGGGCAAATGAAGCAAAGAAAAGAAAAGACAAGGAGTAAAATTCCCGCGGGGCGAGCTTATGAGGTGTGGAATCTGGCGTGAATACCTGTGACAAACAAACAGCGCGACACGCGCCGAGATCACGAGACTAAAATCAATGTGGTAATACCGCCGGAACCAGCGACGAAGACGTTAGCGCGGGCAGTGAGTGGAGCAGAGCACGAAGCAGAGGAAGATCATATTCAAGACCCTGACCTTTATAAACTTGATGATAATTATGAACGAGACCGCCAGACTGAGCAGTTGCAAAATTGAGCAGTCTTGCCAGTTTTGAATTTTTATCGTTATGGTGCGATTGTCAACCTCAACATGCTAATAAAAAAATGTTAGACGTGGTCTTACACTGTGAGTCTGACAGTCAAGACATCCTTTGCCAGAGACTCAGCTGAATATTCGACTGTACTGAGAGTGGACGGTCCTTGAGAGTTGCGGATCAAAAAGTGACATCCGCAGACCGCGTGCACTGCTAGCACCGCGTTTCCTGCTTTCCTCATGCTGTCATTGTCAGACTGGATCACCACTCTTTCATTGGTATTCGGAGGCTGCTGCAGGCGAGTGAACTTGAACTAGATCTCATTCTGACACTGATTCGGGAACGTGGCTCAGTAATGCCATCACCCTAGAGCACATCACATCTCGATACCCGAACGCAGGCGTCCTGATCACCTTTTTCCAGTTCCTCATTGTTTCATTATATGGACTACCCAAACAATTTACATTCAACGACCCTCCAGAATCTAAACGTGCAGCAAATGGACCAAATGGCACTGCGTCTGCTCCTACAACACCGCGCAAAAGATGGATTCCTCGGCTGAAGAACCGAAAGGTACCTCTGCTACCTTATTTCGTCCAGGTCGCATTGTTCTTTGTACTGTCGACTCTAAACAATGCTGCTTTTGCATACCACATCCCTATGACCGTGCACATCGTGTTTCGCAGCGGTGGTATGATCATAAACATGATACTGGGATGGATCTTCACGAAGAACGGTTGGTGTTCCGTTACAGCATTTCCAACGTGTTGCTCATTCCAGAGAAAGATATACCGTACGACAAGTGGCTTCTGTCCTCGTCGTCACAGCTGGCATCATAATAACCACGCTCTCTGCTTCAAAACCCAAATCTCGTGCTGCCGAAGTAGGCACACCTGACGTCTCACTCTACGCAATGGGAATCTCTATCCTTGGCCTTGCCCTCGTCCTCTCAGGTTTCCTGGGACTCATCCAAGACTGGGTCTTTGCACGATACGTCACACCCGCTCAAGCTGAAGCTGCTTCCGACCCCGCAGAACAATCTTCATGGCAGGAACATATGTTCTACCTCCACTCTCTCGCTCTCCCTTTGTTCTACTTCTCCAAAGATAACATATCCATGGAGCTCACACGCATGAGTTCTAGTCCGCCTGTTTTCCTTTCCCTACCGCAGTCAGGGCCTCTTGCACCATACGAGGCAGGCCTCATCGTGCCCTCTATATTTGTCTACCTCCTCTTGAACACGTGCACGCAGCTCGTGTGTGTCGTAGGAGTCAACAGGCTCACTGGGCGTGTATCTTCACTGACCGTGACCCTCATTCTTACTGTGCGCAAGGCCATCTCGTTATTGCTGAGCGTCGCATTCTATGGAGGACAGGGAAACACGGAGATGTGGGCCGGCGCGGGATTGGTATTTATTGGGACTATCGGGTATTCGACTGGAAGCAAGTCGAAAGACCCGAAGGAGAAGAAAGATTAGCGGGGGCATCGTATCACTAGATGAGCTTTAACGAGGATCTTCTTATATATAGGCTATACCAATATTCAAGTTAACTATACCATGTAGTCATTCAATTGTTCTTCGTTATGATCAGGCGATAGTGCTGTCTAATAACTCCGCATGATACTTGTCATCTGAATGGCCGGTTATGTGAGATTCAGACTACAGTCATGTACATGAATGATGAGACCCGACTCCATTCCTATGCAATTATGCATGAAATCTACTATCGAGCAGTGTTCAACAGAAGTAGCTCCTACAACGGAACAGTGTCTAATAAAGTTCGACAAACATTGTATATCGTATGTATTCTAAATCAGAATGCTTCTCCCTAGCCAACAGCTCCTCGAACGCACCTATCATCTCCAAATCGCCAATGCTCGATATATATCTGTAATGGCAACATGTACCATAACTATTAATCAATTATAAAGTGATGGGGTAGCTAGAGACTATTATCCACATTCAAATATCATTGCTCCGACGTCACGCTTGCATCATCTCCCTCTTCTCTTTCGACTTCGGTCCATAGCTGCTCCTCGATTTCTTACTAGTTTCCATATCAACCTGATCCAACATCTCGTCCTCTATCAACTCATCTTCTAGAGCCTCCTCATCTGTCTCATTCGAGAGTAACGATCCCTCCATCGCATAGCGTAAATCCTCATCGATCAGGGTTTTCGATGGAAGCTGTCCATCGTAACCCGGGAAGAAAGTGTCCATAATACCGACATTAAATGAGGCGGGAGCGAGAAATGTAGGCGTGTATATTGCACGATGAGGCGAGAGTGCAATGTCGTAACTTTCGGCGTCAGGAGAATGTCCGGCAGTGCGCGCTCGCTCATCCTCCACATCTCCGGGGGTGCTAGATTTTGGCTTGCGCTTCCGTTTGTCCGGAGATAAATCGTACTGATCAAGGAGTTTTGAAAAGTGCTCTTGCTGACTCAAAGTCCTCACACCGATTGTCTTTAAGGCATGCTCGACAGCCTGTTGATTTATCTGGCAGATACGAGGACAGAGGTAAGTTGGCTGGGATGCAGGAATGGAACATTATTTACCTGGTGCAGCGCGCCCTTCCAAACTTTTTTCTGGCCCTTGAGTTCATTAGCCTGTTCCTTCCACACGGTTGCACGATGCATGACATCCGTCGTAAACGCAACCACAGATGCTTGAAGGTACCGTATTAACTCTGGGGAGATGAAGTTGGTGCCAACATCATCCTCTGGGTATTGCTCGAGCGATTTGTATATCCTGTACCACAACGAATGAGAAAACGACAATGAGATTCGCGATCAAGACATACCCCATGAGCTTTCCCAAGCGCCCGAGATGAAAGAGATCCATACCATATTCATTGAGGTAGAATGCATTGATCCTAGCATCTTCAAAATCGGACCTGATTTTCTGGTATCGCTTTTTCCCACCCACGTTAATATGCCTCTTGGTGGTCACCTTTCTCGCATCCCAACGTCATCGTCATCGGATTGGGAATCAGGATAAGTAAGCTCTGGAGTCATTGCATCCCTATTCCCAATTTCTTTCCCGGAGGGAGACACTTCCTCTTTCTTGGTCTCTTCCACCACTTGAGCTGCCTTTTCTTTTCCCTTCCTCCCAGGCTTCATTCTTGCGACGGTCACTGGTACCACATCTTCGCCTCGGAGCTGCGCACGCTTTCGCCGCATGTAAAGTCGCTTTGTATGGCGTCGGCGAGACGTGGGGGAGAGTACTCCCGTGTCCATTCCGGTGTCCAAGTCCTGCGAGATCACATCAGCACTCCCTTCATGGTTTAGACTCTTCCCCTTCCGTGCCTCTTCATCCTCGCGCAGCATTATATCCAAGACTTGCAAATGCACGTCGTCGAGCTTCTTAAACAGATCGTCTCGTTCCCAAGCAGCGATCTTACGCGCGTGCCATTTTTCGAAGCGAGCCTTTCCCTTGACGACCTCAACGCTCATCAAGTCGCTCTCGAAATCATCCATCTCCGAATCCTCACATACCATGGGTTCATCTGTGCCAACTTCGACCGTGACTCGCCTCCGTTTTCCTCTCGGGATCATGTCCGCCTTTGCGTCCCTTACCCTCTTTCTCCTTAGCGCCTCCAGTTGCTGAAGTTCACCGTGATCCTCTTCGATGGTCAGAGCGGCAGCCATGGCCTCTTCTGCGACTATCCACTCATCCGACACTTCGATCGCAGCAGGGGCAGTCGACATGATGTCACCGGTCCCGGTGGCACAAGAACGCGCACACGAATCCAGAGTAATGAGGAACTCTACAATTTCGATCTCGCCTTTGGTCTTTACAGCCTCTGCGATCAAGTCTGGCCGCCAGCGAGAGTGGACCGACAACGCGTGAAAGAATGCGTCTACCTCTGATTGGGACCAAGAAGAGAGTGAGGAACTCCAGATCGTTGGTTTTGATTTGCGTAGTGGTATTTCAGAGCTCTCTTCGACTTGTTCAGGAGAAGAAGGAACGTCATCTTGCTTAGTACTATGTGGAGGGGGCGTAGACTGGGTTGAGGGATCGGGATCGGGGGTGTCATATAAGGGGATAGACCCAGCGAGGTGGGCTTTGGTGTCTCGCAAGTGTGCGCGAAATGATGGAAGGTAACCTATATAGATGTCAGGCGCGTCTGCGAGGCCATGCATGGCTAATCCATTGACATCCTGATGGACCTCTTCATCCTCTGCGTCTGAAACAGGCATTGAAAAACCAGACGACAGAGCAGACAGATCTGTTTATGTTGGTGGTGTCAATAAACCGAAACTGCTTGGAGGTTGCGCACGAGCATTCTACATAAGTAGAGATAGAAATACAAATTAGAACGATGATAGAGCAGTCGGCAGAAACTCGGCGAGTGAGATCACGGTTGTCGGAACTAAAGGCTGAGTTTAGAATTCGTGCCGACCCGCCGATACTGAATTGCATACAGCTAAGTTGAAGCTACTTAGCATACTCCGTCGACTTTCGCTACAATGTCTACAGCACATAGACCGACATGGGATCCTGCCCAAGCTCGCGATGTTAAAGGCGGCTCTCGCCAGTTCTCTGTCCGAGATATGGCTGCACACACAAAGCTCAAATTCCGGTAAGTACTAGTATCCATGTTTACCGTCTTCAAGTTGTGGAGCTTACGATATGATAGGCAAGCTGGACAAACGTCCGTTGGGGATGTCGCACGGAGAGACTTACGCACGGAGCTACTAGCAGCGGAGGAAGAAGCACGGAACAAGAAGCGAAAAGCTGAGGGGAAGCCACCACTACCACTCACAAATGGAAACGCGACGGAGGCAGCGGGGGATGAGGCTAATAAGAGGAGGAAACTATTGGAGGAAGCTTTGGAGCTGGACAAGGACGACGACGATGATGAGGAGAAGGAGGAAGGTGCCGAGTCCAGAGGGCAGGAGAACGGGGAAGAGCAGGACGAGGAAAGGTGAGCATCCCTCCTTGGACTTCATTGGTGCTACTCCTTGACAAAGAAAATTACAGCGAAGAAGAGTCGGATGAGGAAGATGAGACCGCCGAGCTGATGCGTGAGTTGGAGAAGATTAAGAAAGAGCGGGCAGAAGAGAAAGCCCGGCAAGAGCGTGAACAGAACGCGAGTGCTGCGGTGGCACGAGAAGCCGAGATAGCTACCTCGAATCCTCTTCTTAATCTTGCTGCAGCATTAGGCCAGTCACCTGGCATAAATACAACTGTACCTGGGACATTTTCCGTGAAACGGAGATGGGATGATGGTGAGCCCCTGGTTCCTTTACCATTTGTCTTTTACTAACATTGTTCGTTTCAGACTTGATATTTAAGAACCAAGCGGCGAATCAGAAAGACAAATCTGGCCAGTTCGTCAATGACCTGCTACGAACAGAATTCCACAAGTGCGTCCAATATATCTTATTGCTGCGCCGCCTCTGACCGTCTCGAACGCAGAAAATTCATGGCGAAGTTCATCAAGTAAAAGGATTTAGCTATGTAAATTATGACTGCTTTATTGCTAGGCCCTCCATCCTTCGACTCCCGTTCTGACTCCAACTCAAAGCGCTCGAGACATGCATAAAATCATACAACGTTGCTGTCACGTGTGACGAGATGTCAAAGCCATTTCTTGAGGTGCTGCCTCTGTGCACTGTTCAATTCTATCGCAGGATATTGCCATCGTGCCCTACTACGCAAGTTTTACGCACCGTGCTAGTCCACGGGGAGTTGGGGACTGACGCGACCTAGTGCGGCTACGATGAAGAAATCAGACCTTTCTTACGATAGCAACAACGACCTTGTATACATGTGTGCACGTATGTACAACAACACCAAAGGACCGAAATCCATTATGATTCTTGACCAGTCGCCATACCCCAAGTTTTCTTCATCAGCTTAGCAGCAGAACTCGTCGAACCTTCAATCTTGGCAAACCCGACTGTGCCCAACGTCTCTTGATAGTTTCGCAAGTAGGGAGAGTACTGTGTCAAATATCATTGTCAGTCTATGAACATCAGTCTTTCAGAAATACTTGCCGTTCTGCAAAAGTGTCGGTACCAACCCCACGTCTCCCATGTGTTCCATTCGTCTGCGGTCCATGCAACTCGTGTTTGCCAAGCTTGCTCTGTGATCACTGTCTCAGCATGAGGATTTTGGCGCCCTGCAGATGGGGATGGCGCCAAGCACGACACAAAGCCTTCGATTGTTCGTGCCAAAGCTCCTTTTTGCTCGCGGGTGAGGCTGGCGAATGCCTTGAGTGCCACCGTCAACTGGGGGTTCTCTGAGGCGGAGTCATCTGAGACGATCTGGTCAGCACAGAGCAAGCATGATAGCTTGCTGAAGAGCACCTTGCTTGAAAGGCTTCACATCGGCATCCATCTCGATGGATCCAACGTCTGCACCAACACTCGCCTTTACCCGCGCAACGCTATCATCGTGCTCCTTTCTCAGTGCGGCGACCTTCCTCCTCGCTACCATGACTCTCCCATTCGCCTTGTCCAACGCGCCTCTCAACAAGTCCCATTCAAATGCGCTCAGGCTCATCGGTTGCGTTCCACCGAGATGCGCATCCCCTCCAACATTCTCAAACGTCCAACCAACCACGTCTGTGGGGTCGACAATCTGGTACTGCATAAGTTTGTCAAACACAATATTCACCATCTGTCGATTCAGGCGCCAAAATGACGCGACAGCACTGAGAATATCTTGTTTAGACTCTGCATCGGTGCCGGCGAGCCCTCGGAGAAGCGGCAGGTAGCGCTCAATTGCATTGAGGAGATGTGAGAAGGACCGTGAGCCAATAGAAAGCAGGCAATGAATCGAAATCGACCGAATAGTGTTGTCTACGTGTATGTGAGTACCTGAGGACTCGAGAGTGGTCTTCAGCGACTCGATGTGCGACAACACTTCGTTGGCTTTGGAGCGTCCACGCAGAAGAGAAAGGATTGATTGGGCAGTATCATAGTGCGGATGAGCTATAGACGAACGTTAGTGACAAGGATACACGGAGTAAAGGGGCATACTTGGGTCCTCGTATTCAAAGGCCGGTCCTGGAGTCTGATCAGAAATGACGCTCGTGTCGCTTTGCATGGGCTCCGGCAAAGTCTTCAATACTCGGTCATGGTACGACAACCGTATTTCGAACTCCAGTGCTCGACGTATGAAGGTGCGTTTAGGGTGCTGCTCTGACAGCTCCAAGTCGGGCAACCTGCGAGAACATTTCAGCATTCGGCTCATGCAGGATGATTTGCAAAGCGTTGACCATTCTTTCCAAACCCATTGGAAACCGAAATTGCTCATGTGTACCGCGAACCACTCTGCAAAACGTCGGGCGTTTTCCACATCAAACCCGTCCCCAAGAGCAGTGTACAACCTGCGTATTGACTTTCCAACGGCGGGGCCGACAGTTGATGGCGAGAGCTTGCATAGTTCGGTAATCAGGGCAATGTGGTAGACTGTCTTATGCGTCGATTCCGGGAGGAGGTAAAGAGAGCCTAAGACGGTCTAATGGAGTAGGTCAGACAAGACGGATACGGAAACAGGGGCGAACTGGGCTTTACTTCTATGACAGTGCTCTCCAGCTGCCAATTCTTCCCAGATTCGAATTCAGGCTCAGGAGCGCCAGGTTTCGGCTTAAATGTACCAGGAACACACCATTTTGGATACTCGAGGAGGAGACGGGCGCATTCTTTGCGATTGACTTCGAATATGTCAATCGTATCAAGGATTTGGGATCGTACTAGGAATCCAGCGGGCGTGGCAGAGTCGGGGGTCGTCTAAAGTCATGCATGTGAACACATTATTAGTCCTGGGAAAAGGAATACACACATCGTTGTCGAACAGGTGGAAGAAATACTGTGGCCAGTCTTCTTTCTTGACCTGGGCGTCTTCGCCAGCATCTGTAGCCAGCCCATCAAGTTCAATGACTTCAGGCGGTACCAGTATTGCAGGCAACTCGAAAGGGGCGGACACTGTGGGATCTAAATCCGGGAAGTCGAGATAGGGCTGCGGAAAGCTTTCAGATGCTTCTACAAATTCAGAGGAGTCAAGAGATTTCAGCACGACCAGTCCCGTATCAAGGACCTTCACACCAGATTAGTTACACTCTGATATGCAATGAAAAAGCGAACCTCATCAGCGTGCTCCAAAGACCTGGATTCTGTAAACAAACTCATTGCGGGCTGGACAAGTAGCTTGGGTGAGTAGATAGAATCATTATAATTTTGGACGGTCTTGATTATCTCAGTAGTGTTGGAAGATGAACTCTTTGCCATTACAGCACCGCTCTGCGAAAGAGTTACTGGAATGCTCGACATATTACAAAGAAAATGGCGCACGATTATCAGACCCTCAATAGCACAGAGAGCTGCGTTTCTGCCGCGTCCGTAGGAAACACCAAACTCATCGAGGACAGCAGCGAACGACTGGAGGAGTGCAGACATGGATTCGATGGAAATGACTTGAGCCACCGTCAAGTGCGCAAAGAAGTGAATCTGTGCATCACTAATGAGGGGATAGTACACTCTGAGGTCCGGAAACAGCGCTCACACATTGTCGAACATCTCTCCATGCAAGCTTGTCTAGATACCCCTGGAAGCCCTTCCAAAAATCTTCCAGGACCTGTTTGCCAAGAGACGAGCTTGTGGAAGATTCGGCATTTTCACCTTCAGTTGGATCGTGCAAGAGGCGGAGAAGGGCTGCATAGTAGGGAATTTTGTACGGCTGTTCAGTCACACTGAGTCGTCGTTAGCAAAATTCGAGAAGGAAGAAATAATGAATTCACGCTATCCGAATGCCCTCAGATATAACTGACACCGAGAGCGGCACCTGTTCACGGATTTGTTTCGCTAGTCGCGGTAGTTCTTGGATGGGGTCCTGAAACAACCATTCATGAGCGTCAGTGAAAACAACATTTGGTACGAGATTGGACTTACCACTTCTCCCAGTTTTATAATTGTATTCTTGAGTATCTGCTCAGGGGATTCGAAGGATTCCCTTCGCCTGTCGTGCGCATCATAATCGTCTGGCACATATTGGTTCAAGTTGTTTGTTCATGCGCAACATGCCTCACCTTTGTAGCGTCGACGATTTCCGCCCCCACGATGAGGTCTGTCGTAGTGTGGTCTATCGAAGCTCATGTTTCAGCCAAAAATTAGCAACTGTTCTGCGATTCTTTGGACGTCGCCGTCTGGTAAGTTAGACGCTGACCTTCGAATTTTATTTCTTCCAAATTTCCCAAGTAGTGCAATTGTCACGTGAATCGGACGTTGCCTTTCTTGGTTATAACCTTCAAAACCTTCTACGACGAGGAACATCAAGGTGACGCTGAGTACCAACAACGTTGGCCGCAAGACTCAGCCAAATTTTTGCGAAAAGGCCACGGATTAATCTGAAATTACTTAGCCAATCGAGACCACTGCCTTTGGGCAAGCTGGTGAGTGTTGAAGCATCATGTGCATAGGATGTCTGACTTAAATATGCTGGTAGGCATGAGAGACACATGCAATGGATTTGGTCACAAGCCGCCTATAGCATTCGACCTCATACCAGCCATGCGGCCCTCCCTGTGAGAGGATTGACCTCTTGCATTCGTCCCCCGTCAAAGGTTGTTCAACCTTATCGACCATATTCACCCCTGCATAGACCATTTTCACTTTCTTGCAAATATTTTTCTCCACCGCAAGCACATCTACTTCCGCGCTCCTCCTATAATGATACCCAGGAGGCTGGTGACCCTGCGTCCCCACCTTCGCCTGCAACAGCTTCCGAAATATCCCTTGCCGCAGCCCGTGCCGTCCGAATGTCTTGCGCGAATGGTGCTATTACCGACGCGTCGTTCATAGTCAACTCTCTGCGCCGTTCCAACCTTTCTCCGCAGCCTTCTGCTGATAAGGGCGGGGGGTTACTCATACCAAAGCTTGACTACAAACCTATCGACTTTGGTCAACCCGTCTCACCAGCTCTGTCTGCCCATTGTTTATTGCACCATTTCGTACGCCAACGCATGTCGTTGAGAGCACGTCGACTTGCAGAGCAGCTCATGCAAGACGGAATTCATATCCGTGCTTCCACACTGCACGCAGTTATCCAGTGTCAAACGGAACGAGCCAACGATGGCAAATTCTTACAGGCTCGAAGACCCTCACAGCGAGACCCATTGTGTATCAAACCGAAGCAGGTCGAAGACCAAGGCACGCGTCTCGCTCTTAAGCTTCTTCTCCATGCACGACAGCATCGACAACGCTGTTATGAGAATACCTACCAGTTCATGATCAATATTTGTCTCGTTCAGGGCGAAATTATCGTCGCGTCGCTGCTGTTCGTACTGCTGGTCAAAGACTGGGAGATGAAGCGAGCAGCCACCCAAGTACGAGAACAGGAGGCAGCATGGACTCAGGCGCTTCCAACTCATCATGGACATGGATCACTACACGGCAGGCCTCCTTCAAAACGCATGCTGAAGATAATACTCTCCAAGGCGCAGAAAGAAATCATGCTTGATCCAGCAGAGGAATCTAATCGGCCACGACGTGAAGCAGCTCTTCAAGCGCTCTGTAATATTGCCAGCCTTCTTGATGCACGGTCACTTCCTTACACGGATGTATCCTCTGTAATGCGCACCCTTTATTCAGTACCCAAAGATCCAGACAAAGTATGGGTTACAGAGTTCGGCAAGGGAGCCTGGGTACAACCTTACGAGTATACCCATCGTGTTATTCTGCGACTGGCAAGCGACCTCTCAAGTTCGTCCAAAGGCGCCCGCCCAGAACAATTTGGCATCATGCCTCCGCTTAACCTTGAGTCCTACAACGCCCTCCTACACTATGCATTGCGCCATCGACAATCCATTTCTCTTGCAAAAAGACTGCTATATCACATGGAACACAAGCGCAATCCACCTCTAAGGCCAGACATCACAACATACAACGTGATTATCAGGTCCGGTTCATTGTTGAGGCGGAACGACCTGACTGAGTCCGCCCTCGAACGACTACGTGGGCTCACGGAGAACAATCGACATGCTATTATAGTACAGCCGCCACCATCATTGGTAGTCGCTCCTAATCGGCCGGATGTAAACAGAGCAGAGTCCAAGTGGGCTGTCACCTTGGAACATCAGAAGGCTGGACTACCAGCCTTGGAGAAACCACTTAAGGCCAACGCGTTCACGCTCACGAGCTACATCCAACATCTCACAGCCACAGGGAACCCCGTCGTCGTCGCCGACATCCTTTTCCATGTTCTCCCCGAGCTGTCCATCATTGATCACCCATCGTGGGGCTCTGTTACGGACGAACAACTGGCTCTTATACGGATGCAAAACCGCCAGATGCGTCTCGTGCGCGCTATCTCCCTCGGACCGTGGTTTTTCATCGCTGTCCTCAATGCTCTTAGCAAGGCTGGGAAAACAGGGCTCGCGGAGCGCGTGTGGTTGCTTGCAAAGCAAGCCGAGCGTGCAAGCTTGACGGGTGTTATTGGAACTGATGGCAACCCTATGAAGCCTTGGTGCTTGCCCATTCAAGCGTATACGATAATGCTGCAATGTTATGGCGCTGAAGCGCGACGCGGTCTTGAGCTGCGCTACACCTCCAGGCCGACAGATGACTGGGCTCCCAAGATCGGTGGTAATATTGTGCGAGGTTGGGCGAGTTATGTACTTGCTCAAAATGCGGCTGCTCGCAAACACAGATCCCGTCGCACTCTTGCGTTACTCATGGGTGCAACGCTGTATCGAATCATGTGTCATGCTGGAATGGCTGTATGGAATTGCTGGTCTGAACTGCAGAATGTGGATAAAGCTACTCTCGATCCTCCTCGCCCAGACGCACGTTTCTTCAATGCTGCCCTTGATATGTTCGGTCGGCAACCTAGGACTTTCCAGCGGTCAAGCCGTACTAACCCTGCGCACTGGCGACGCAAGGTCACCCTTGGAAACGTCCAGTTCTCTAGGTTAGGCGTGAGGCCCAGAAACTGGAATCCCTTCCTAGCGAGAATTGTGAAGGAAATGCATGCTCTTGGATTCAAAGTTCCTTCAGGCTTCAGACGCTTTTTCGTCGGGCAGTGGCCTTATGGCTTCGAGGAGTATCGACATCGGCCTGAGCTTAATGAGCAGCCATTTGCATTCCCAAAGTTGCGTAGGTCTCCTTTCCGACCGCACGCACTACGGACACTGAAGACGCGCGGTCTACCTGTTCGGCGGACGATATGGAGGGCGCTTGGTAGGAGGTATTGGTGGAAGCACAGATGGAGACGAAAGTTAGAGAGTGGAGGAAAAGTACGATAAATGTGTATAATATCTATCTGCCCACAACTAGGAACTATGCATTTCCTTGTCATGACGGCGTTTTTTGGAACGACATGACAGTAGTAGTTTTCTGAACGTCGCGTGTTTTCCACTCCTTTGCAATGTCTAGTAGCATTGACGCGATCTCCGATGCGCGAGCTGCCATTTCATCGGGCTTGGGCAATTTCTGACCTTTCCTCGGTGCAATAACGATATCCACTCGGTATCCCTTCTCCAGCTCCAGACGTGCTTTTGTGATCTTGTGCTTCAAATCTCCATTATCGACGCCCCAAGTGATCTGTATCTCCTTCTGCTCTCCCGCCTTCACGCCCTTCCTGAACGCCTTCTTCTGCTCCTTCCACTTCTGGTACGAGTCGCGTCTGTCCACAATCTTTACGATAGGTTCTGGCTCTTCCGTGACCAACTCCACTCGAAAAGCCTTCAGGTCCACAGATTCGAGAACGTCAGATAGACGAGTAGGGGGTTCGAGTTTGCCCGTTTCCGGATGGACGAGGCGGACGACCCGAAAGGGTATTTTATCATCGCCAGTACGGCGTGCTGGACCAGCCGAGGCATACGTCCGCACAAAGGAGAAATTTGAAGACCAGAGAGACTTGAGCACTTCAACCTTGTGACATGGAGGTAGTATTCGGTGACACGAGAGTGTCAATGTCTGAAATACAGCAGAAGTGAACATGACACCTATGTGCCATAAAACTTATTAGTGCTGAGATATCATGCACGGAAGCACCCAAACGCTCACCTAGGCCTCAATGTTGTTTCCGAGTCAGCGTCTAGATTCTAAATCGGTAAATGCTTTCAATCTGAGCTAGCGGTTGTTTGTCCCTATTGAATGTTAAAGTCTTTGCACAACAAGAACAAATATACTCGCCTTTTAACGATTTTTTTCTGGTTGATCTCATTTGATCTCTCATGCACCGATCGAATCGATACTGGTGAGTAGGCTTTTTTTTGCCTGGATTTGTTTCATGTGAAGAGGGCATCGACATGATGATACCCTACCTTCCACGAGCGCAGGGACTTACAATCCAGTCCCTTCATCGCCTAGCAGGTGGGCTCGTATTGAGGCTGCCTGCATATACAGGTGCAGGAGTGGGCGCTTCTGCGCAGTGATACGTGAGGTTATAGTTATTTGATCGATGCTTCTCATATCTTTGTTGATTGATGTTAAGCTGTATCGCTGATCATTGCTTCCTGCTTTCACAGATGTATGCCAACTTGTGTAACTGTTACTGCCAGTGATCTGTCAATATTGTGCGCCTTTACTACGTGGGTGTCATTTTTATCCAAGTCACCCGGTAGGATGAATCTTATATCACGGGAGCATAGGGATGCAGAAGCATCCAGTCAGTCTTTTGCTCTGTGCTTCCCCTCGTTTTGAGGAGAGGTGCAAATGGGCGAGGGAGAGACGTTCTATGCCGAGACCTCTATTGCAGTTATAGTTATTTTGACCGACTTCTTTTTTTGTGTGAACAAGTTGTTCCGTATGCTGACTACTATCATTCATGCAGGTCTGGGGTGGTAGTGTGATGCGCTCGATTCACGTACAGTATATGATTGTCATGCGAAGTGTGTACTCTATCTCATGAATGACAATACAAATACTGGTAGTGAATCTAAACATCGGATGATGTTCGCAGCAAAGGCCACAGTGGCATGATACTTGGGCCTCCTTTTTCTATACGATGTCAGACAAGCGCAACTTGAGAAGGGCGAGTGATCCCATCTTGTTGAATTCAAATGTCAATTCAAGTTAGCAGGGCGCCATTCACCGCTCATGGACGGTTCCTTGGAGGTTTATCTCAACTTAGGAAGCGTTGGACGGCCAAAGTGATTACTGCAACAAAATCGAAATCTCAATATTTAGTCAAAACGAATTCTTCCTCAGGTCGTCCTCTTCCATGGGATGGTGAAAGCTGCGATTCTGGAGATGAAAAATGACTCTGGAGGAAGTTACTTTTTCTAATAGCGAGGTGACGCGCCGTTTATTAGCTAAGATAATTTTGTGGATTCAATCCTCCCCGGTAGTCATGTCTCGTCTTTTTGCTTCCCTTCGCGTCGCAGATGTCCGTAACAACCATGCAAGGTTCTCATATACAACAAAAGTAACGCAAGTTCCAGGAAGAACGCGTACGAGGTTGGTTCCCATCCCACGATAGAACCCACGAATCCCTTCGCCTTGCCAAGTGCGTTTGATGGTGGTCGGTATGTCAGGGTATAAGTGAGCAGTGGCATTGTTCTAAAAACGGGATGAAGATGTGATGTATTGAACAAGAATCGTCTCACCTGTATTCGAGAACGAATGACTTGATATGGATAAGTAAGTGCAAGAGCCCAGAGCTTGCTAGCACCAGACATTAGTGTGTAAGACGTGTTTGACTGGCCAATGTCTTTAACGTCAGGCAAAGAAAAGGGTGATGAACTCACGAGCTTATCGTCCTCCGGCCCCATCACCTTTCCGGCCTTTGCAAACCGTTTTCGTTTTTGTTCGAAACCCCATCGTTTCATCTCTTCGTATGCCATGAACTGCGCCGCGCCGTTGCCCACACCAATCAAAGCCAAACTAGTCCCTTTCCATAGGCCAGAAAAACCCTCTTGCCTCCATATTGAAGCAATGCCGTCTGGTATGACGCGGTATATTTAACAAACCAAACCGGAGACAAGAAGGCGAGCGTACCTGAGAGGCTACGATATGACGTCGGTGAATCGGCACGCGTCGTAAACATACGCACTTTCACAACCCATATGGGGTTGGTCATTATAGCTGTAACAGCGCCTAATAAAATCCAAGTTGAGAGACCATCATAAAAACAAAAGGGAATGGAAGGGCGAACTCGCTTGAGCGGAACAAAGTAGGTATGCTCCGGGGGACATCCTATAATTTAGGTCATCTCCGGATGCACGCTTCTTCAACATGTTGTAGCTGAGAGCATATCAGTACCCTGCAAAGAAATTTCGAAACTGATGAAATGTTACTCACAAAAGAAAGTAGAGCCCCCAACTCGACGCGTTTCCCGCAATATTTGGTCCTACGCCTCGGTACAGTCCTTTCCACCCTTCACTTGCATGTATGTCACGCAAAGAGTTCCATATTGCTTTTCCAATTCCACCCTGCGGGCTTTTTGTAGCTACCTGTAGCTTGACTTTGAGAAGATCAAGAGGGTGCATGCATAGGACGGCGACGACGCCTGCTCCGAGGCCTGCTGCTGCATGGTCCTACGACCGTTAAGCGGAGATAAATGGAAAGTCAAGGATTAAAACATACTAGTGCAGTTGTCGGAAAGAAGCTTGGCTGATGTAGAGACATGCAGCTGTGACTGCACCGTCAGCTGCTGAGATGACTTGAGAGTTGGATGACTGACTACCTTAACGGACATGACCGGTATTGTTCCGGCTATTGCAGGCTGAACTTGAATTTGATTGACTCGATGATTGTCTGCTACCACCAAGTAAGCACTTTGTATTTCATCTCGGAGACCTTCATGATATTCACAGAAAAAAGTATTGTCCAATCATGGATCCATGAACCCGTTATATCATTTTCTCGCCGGTGTTGCCTTCTAGATGTGACGAGACGCAGGATTCTATTGGACACCAAATTGCAGGCCAAGTATCTATTCTCAGTGCCATCATCTTGACCTTAGTTTTACTACTTCTATTTGCTCATGATGTGTGGTCATGATGATTGCACCCTGAATTTCCAATACAGCCATCATTTACACTTATATACTGTGCTCTCGGACGTCTGCTCTCAAGGACCACTCCTCGGTCTCCTTGTAACGACCTTGCAACGACAATCAATGATAGGCGTGCCTGTACAATCTGCCTCGTAGTCTTATCGGTGGCTGCTATACTTGTCCAAGCGCCTCTTATCCAACTCGGTCTTTTCGGGTTTTGTTGACTGCATAGTACAAAAGACAAAGCAGCGGGTATGTTCCTTCGCAGTGTGCCTCGATCTGCGATACTATAAACCATACTGTGAGTTGCATCCCTCGCTTTTCCCGTGTTGATTAGTACTAACTCTCGTCTAGGAATGTCCTATAATCGTATGCTGCGCTGAGCCCTTTGAAATAAGCTACTGCAACTGTCTTGTGTGTGTTGGCACTGCGCTGAATGCTACAGGTTATACACAAGCATAAGTTAATCTAGACCGTAAGCTCAGCTTCGCATAAAGCATATCAGAGTCAATTGCCTGATCTGCATGCCAGGACTCTCTTACCAGGATCATGGATATACGTATACACTCCAAGAACTTACTCTCTCCGGTCAAAACCCGTCCCGCACCCTTTCAACTTCTTTGCTTGTTGGTTCTGCATTCACACCTACTTCTGCGAGCACTGTACCAGTGCCTTCAATAACAGCGACTTCAACGCCTACAAGCGCTGCGCTAGGGTCAGGCATAGGAGGAGGTGGAGACTGGGATTTGGCTGCTGCTATGGGATTGGTCGTGCTCTAAACGAAACAATCGATTGGGAAAACTCCTGTGTCATTTTTCTTTGATTTTATTTGATCAGCACTCAAACATCCTTACTATCTAGTTGACAATCGCGGATATCTACAGGCGGTATACGATGTACAAACTGTGCGAGTTGCTCGTGTTCTCCGTGAACTGCTGGTTCTCGCCCACGTACGCCTTGCTCAGTAAAGAGGTAGAAAGCGCCTGTGGCATGCATCTGGGTTAAGGCATAACTCAGGTAGCTATGGTAACATCACAAAAGAAAAGGCTATGCTGTTAAAATCGGACCTTCTTTGCTTCTATCAATGGGTTATCTGCCAGCCGATTAGAATGCCGGGAACGTGGACCATATACGCACATGATGCAAGCATGATTGCAGCCTGACGCTAGCATCCAAGTCTGCCGACGTCGTATACACCACCTGCTCTCAAGGGTCACCAGTCACTCCTCGGGCTCCCTTTAACGACCTTGTACCAACAGTCAACAATGCATGCCTCTGTGATCTGCCTCGTAGTCCTATCAATAGCTGCTACCCTTGCCTCATCTCGTCCAGGCGCTTCTTACCTGACCCAGTCTTTCCGGGAGCTGTCGAGTCTGTCGTACAAAAGACAAAGCAGCTCCATTCCTTCACAGTGCACCTCAACCTGCGACCCTGTACAAAGTGAATCGAGCATCGTGAGCGGCATCCCTCGCCTTGCCCGTGTTGATTAGTGCTAACTTTCATCCAGGGATGGCCTATCACCGCATGCTGCACCCAGTCCTTTGAAACGACCTACTACAACTGCCTCTTATGCGCTGGCACTGCATATAATACTACAGATTACACACAGGCACAAACCGATCTAGACCGTAAGTTCAGCTTCACACACATCTGAATCAATTTCCTGACCAATATATACACTAGAACTCTACGTCGCTTGCGTCGATTACGGCTATTCACTCCAAGAGCTCACTTTCCCTGGTCAAAACCCATCCCGCACTCTCTCAACTTCTTCCCGTGCTGGAACTTCTACCGTTGCCGGTACTTCACCTGCGTCCGTGTCGGTACCTACCATCTTACAGACCACTATACTGCCTTCAAGTACTTCGCCCGCCTCCTCTGGGAAGTTGACCTCTGCCAGCAGCACTGCGACTTCGTCCACGTCCACGCCTGCAACCTCAGGTGCTGCGCTGGGGCTAGCAAGGGCAGGAGGAAGCGGAGTGTGGGCTTTGGTTACTGCTGCTATAGGATTGATCGTGCTGCGGAATAGCTGATTGGAAGAACTGTTGTATGATTTTTCTGTGATTCAAATATTGTTGGTGCTCGTCAACATAGGACTGGTGCGTAACCGCGGCTCAGGGCTCAGGCAGCTATACTCACACACATAAATATTATTTGCATCATATAAAATAAGTAAAACAGTTGATGTAACCGTGACGTTGTCCCGCCTAGTTGTACAGTACTACTTTGCCTTATGGTGTCACTCGAGAAGTTTTTGGACAGATTGGCTATGTAAAAGTGACTTCTGCTGATGCACAGAAGCTCCTTGGCTGGTAGGTGTGTTACGTGGGCGACTCGGAGAACACAAGAGAGCTTCTCGTAAAGCTTGTGCATTGTATACCTCTGGGCCATACTATTATCAATTAAATAATAAAGATGGTTGAGAGCGCTGATCTAAGAAAATCCAAGAAAAACAATACAGGGGTTTTTCCGGTCGGTTGTTCCGCTCCTCTAGGGCACGACCAATCCTCAGCTCAGATTCTGCCTCCTCCTGCGTCTAGCCCCAGTGCAGCGCTTGTAAGCGTTGTTGTTCCAGATGAGGCGAGTCGCTTGAAGGCAGTACAGTGCAGATGTGGCACGCATCCGAGGCTATGGCTCAAGCACTGAGCAGTTATAATGGTTGTATTGATAGCATTACAAAAGCAAGGGCTATGCTAAATCGTGACCTTCTTCGCTTCTCTCAACAGGTGCATCTGCCAGCAGATTAGAATGCCGGGAACGTGGACCATATCCGTACATGATGCATGATGCCCACATGATTGCAGCCTGACGCTAGCATCCAAGTCTGCCGGCGTCGTATACACCATCTGCTCTCAAGGGTCGCCGGTCACCGGTCACTCCTCGGTCTCCCTTTAACAACCTTGTAACAACAATCAACGATGCGTGCTGCTGTAATCTGCCTCGTAGCCTTATCAATGGCTGCTACCCTTGTCTCATCTCGTCCAAGCGCTTCATACCTGACCCAGTCTTTCCAGGCGCTGTTGAGTCCGTTGTACGAAAGACAAAGCAGCTCCGTTCCTTCGCAGTGTACCTCAACTTGCGATCCTATCCAAAATGAAGAGAACGCTGTGAGCCGCATCCTTCGCCTTGCCAATGTTGATTAGTACTAACTTCCATCCAGGGATACCCTATGACTGCATGCTGCACCCAGTCCTTTGAAACAAGTTACTACAACTGCCTCTTGTGCGTTGGCACTGCAGTGAATGCTACAGATTATACACGGGCACAAGCCAATCTAGACCGTGAGCACAGCTTCACATGAGTAAAGCACAGAGCCTGAGTTAATCGCTTGATCAATATATATACTAGAACTCTACATCTCTTGCTACGATCACGGCTATTCACTCAAAGGACGCACCCTCCCTGATCAAGATCTATCCCGCACTTACTCAACTTCTTCCCGTGCTACTAGTAAAACTTCTACCGTTGCCGGTACTTCACCTACGTCCGTGTCGATACTTACATCAGTATCGGCACCTACGTCCACCTCAGAGACCACTATACTGCCTTCGGGTGCGTCGTCCGCCTCCTCTGGGATGTCGACCTCTGCCAATGGTACTGCAACTTCACCCTCGTCCACGCCTAATACTGGGTCAAGTGCTGCGCTGGGGCTAAGCGTAGGAGGAAGCGGAGTCTGTGCTTTGGTTGCTGCTGCTATCGGATTGATCGTGTTGTTGGAAAACTGATTGGGAAAACTACTGTATTTTTTTTCTGTGATTCATATATTGTTGGTACTCGCCAACATAGGACTGGTGCGTAACCGCGGCTCAGGCAGCTATGTAAAAGGGACTTCTGCTGATGCACAGGAGCTCCTACCTCCTTACTTGGCTGGCAGGTGTATTACGTGGGCGACTCGGAGAACACAAGAGAAGCTCGTACAGTTTGTACATTGTATACCTCTGGGCCATGGATACTATCCCTTCCACCGCAATCGGCACCCACAGAAGTCGGCGGTGACGCAAATGTCACGACATGTGACATAGGCTAGTTTCAAAGTCAGCTCGGCAGTCGCGGGGTCAGTTAGTATTCAGCGTGAGTGATGCATCGATGAGATGTGTCTATTACTCTAAGTACAAGGGTGACCATTGTTAGCACTCTGTAGTTGTGGGATTGAGGTGGATGGGGGAGAACATGTACGCTGAGGTTGTCTATGTAAGTGCGATGATGGTGTAATGGGACCGCCGAATGGACTATCTGCATTGTAGGGCATGCGGCAGTGGCTGAATTTTTCGAATGTGTTTTTCCCGTCTGGAAGAGTTCAGAAAGTTTAATAATTAGCAAAGTGCTGATTTTCGGTGTCAGCAAGAAACTCTTTGATTCTCGCCCTGATTTCCTCGACCGTCCCATCTCTCGAAATCTGCCACACTCGCGAATGCGGACCAGCCCCATGACCAGCACAGTCAGCACTTCCAAAGTGGGTGTGTGCAGTTTGAAAATCCGTCACGGCACAAATCGGCAAGTGACATTTCTGCGTGACTTCAGCGTTTTCAACTATCACACTCAATTTTGGTTCAATCATGGTCATTCAACCTCGGAATGATAGGAGAGAGAACATCTATGCTAAGAATTTTGTGTCGAAATACGAGTTTCGTGAAGGCGCTGACTTCTGTGGGGCGCCGATTGCAGCGGAAGGGATAGTATCCACGATTGTCAACTAGATTTAATGCAAAGAGCGCTGATCTAAGAAAATGATACAGGGAGTTTCCCGGGCGGTTGTTCCGCTCTCCAGAGCACGACCAATCCTATAGTCGCAGCAGGCAAAGCTGAGACTCTGCCTCCTCCTGTGCCTAGTCCCAGTGCAGCGCTTGTAGGCGTTGGTGTGTCAGGGGAGGCGAGTCGCTTGAAGGCAGTACAGTGCAGATGTGGCACGCATCCGAGGCTATGGCACAACTCAAACAGTTATTAGGATTGCACGCGGCCACCGCACCCGTACCCGCACACACCGTACCCGCTACAGTACGAGTGTACACCGACCCGCCAATTCTACGGGTGTGAACGGTGTTTGCAGTATACCGCGGTTTTTTCACAGACCTGCGGGTCGTATAGTATTTTCGAGTCCTGGAGACGGCGACACCTCCGATGCTCATCTACGTTGTTGTGCTGCGCAAGAGAAGAAGTGGCAAACATGACCATTCACGTTCTGAACAGCAACATGATTGGTATCAAAAAATCCATACAGGTGAACGCCAATTCTTCCTGAGTTTTTCTGTATTGAATTGGTAAGGTACCGACATGGCATAGTAGTGTCAGCAGAAGTCTTGCGAAGTTCCACATCCAGGTCCTCTTCATTGTCAGACTTCGTCAGCGTGTCAATGGGATTGACACCAATTACCGATGATTTGGGTGATGATGACGGCGATATCGAAGACAATTTTGACAAGTATGATTGGATGGAAGACTCGTCAACCTTCTTTAAGCAGCACATAGTCCACTCATAACCAGTGCAGTCGATTGTCAATCCGAATCAACATTGCTACTCGATAAACCTGCGGTTGATACTTCGAGAGTATGGGTGGATGTAGATTTGATGTTTTGAAAACTAGTGACAGCTCCGACTCGGGAGGTTCTTGAAAAGTTGACCCTCGCATCCTCGGACAAGCTGAGGGCTCTACACCGCAAACCGCCACGGGTGAGCACGGTACCTGTAATGCGCGCGGGTGGGCCATAATTCACACCTACGGTACCCGTACCTGTGCTCTACCCTAGGTCCCTAACAGTTATGATACATTACAAAAGCAATGGCTATGCTGCTAAATCGTGACCTTATTCGCTTCTAGTATAGCTATCAATAAGTCATCTGCCAGCAGAATATTAGAATGCCGGGAACGTAAACCATGTGCGCACATGATACACGATACAGGAGGCATGATCATCATGATTGCAGCCTGACGCTAACATCTGCCGGCATTTTTGCACTTATATACTGTGCTCCCGAGCATGAGATGGTATTCCCTCTCCCAAAGAGCCCTTCTCGATCTTCGTGATACAACCTTGTAACGACAATCAACGATGCATGCCTCTGTAATCTACCTCGCAGTCCTATCAATGGCTGCTACCTTTGTCTCATCTCGTCCAGGCGCTTCTCATCTGACCCAGTCTTTCCGGGCGTTGTCGAGTCCGTCGTACAGAAGACAAAGCAGCTCCATTCCTTCACAGTGCACCTCAACCTGCGACACTGTACAAAGTGAAGAGAGCGTCGTGAGTGGCATCCCTTGCCTTGCCCGTGTTGACTAGTGCTAACTTCAATCGTCCAGGGATGTCCTATCACTGCATGCTGCACCCAGTCCTTTGAAACGACCTACTACAACTGCCTCTTATGCGTTGGTACTGCAGATAATGTTACAGATTACACACAGGCACAAACCGATCTAGACGGTAAGCTCAGCTTCACACACATCTGGATCAATCTCCTGACCAATATA
Source organism: Suillus subaureus (assembly GCF_016647635.1). Taxonomy (NCBI): domain Eukaryota; kingdom Fungi; phylum Basidiomycota; class Agaricomycetes; order Boletales; family Suillaceae; genus Suillus; species Suillus subaureus. The sequence goes on along the minus strand of NW_024538586.1, from coordinate 232,643 downwards.
CACACTAGAACTATACGTCGCTTGCGTCGATTACGGCTATTCACTCCAAGAGCTCACTTTCCCTGGTCAAAACCCATCCCGCACTCTCTCAACTACTTCCCGTGCTGAAACCTCTACCGTTACCGGCACTTCACCTGCGTCCGTGTCGGTACCTACCATCTCACAGATCACTATATTGCCTTCAAGTACTTCGCCCGCCTCCTCTGGGACGTCGACCTCTGCCAGCGGCACTGCGACTTCGTCCACGTCCACGCCTGCAACCTCAGGTGCTGCGCTGGGGCTAGTGAGCGCAGGAGGAAGCGGAGTATGGGCTTTGGTTACTGCTGCTATAGGATTGATCGTGTTGCGCAATAGCTGATTGGAAGAACTGCTGTATAATTTTCCTGTGATTCATATATTCGGTGCTCGTCAACATAAGGCTGGTTCGCAACCGCGCGGCTCAGGCAGCTACATAAGTACTAGATGTCATTGGTTCACATAGTACTAGCATTATGTAATAAGTACAACACGTTACAGGTTGTCTTGCCCTGTTGTACAGTAGTGGTACTCGGAATAAATCTTGAAACTCCTTGAAAACTCGCCTAAAGCTCGGCTACTTCAACAAAACACAGCATGAGCATGTGCTGCAATTGAAAGTCAGGCCGGCATCGCACATCGGAGTTCGAAAAACATGCCTGTTGTTCACCAACGTGCTCGCCGGTCTGCACGACTTAGAGCCAACGCTCATCCATGCGCGAGGGCGATGGACCATCTGCCATCCACCTGATCAGCGGCGCCTCGCCCTTACCGGCAAACGGCCTGTCCACCTTCCGCCTCCTTATCTGTCTCCATGGAGGCACCCTTACGTTGGAGATGGAGTCATCGGACACCATCAACAACGTGAAGGCGAAGATCCAGGACAAGGAGGGCATCCCAACTGACCAGCAGCATCTCACCTTCACTGGAAAGCAGCTCGAAGATGGCCGTACTCTCAGTGACTACAACATCCAGAAGGAGTCCGCCCTTCACTTGATCTTGCGTCTCCGCAGAGGCACGCAGATCTTCCTCCCGACGCTTTTCATCCCCCCCCACTGCTCAGCATCCCTCCCTCCTCCACTCGGCACTTATTTGGTCCCTCCCGCGCTCCCTACCCACAGCTGATTTCATTCCCGCAGGCCTTGTTTTTTTTACAATTTTATTAATGCTTTCATTTGAAATACAATTATGTTGGACCGCTACTCTACCACTTTCCCCTATGTACATAGCACGCTTTGAAAAATCACAAGTGTCGTTTTAAAGTCCGACTACATGCCGACGTGTGCCGAGCACATTTCTCTCGGACTTGCGCGAGTTCTTTCAAACTTTAAGCGGGGAGTTGAAGGGAGTTGAACGCAGTTTAGCGAGTTTTCAAGAGTTTCAAAATTTATTTTGAGTGCCACTAGTTACGTGACTTTGCTTTACGGCGTCCGAGAAGTTTTTTTGGGAATTGGCTGTGTATGTAAATGTGACTTCTGCTGATGGCCCTGTGAATCTCACTCACGTCGTTCAATGTTGAATATATGCATTTATGCGCAGCTCCACCGCCCAACCAAGCCTTCATACTGATTATTTGTGGCATACCCCAAAGATGACGATAATTGTAGATGAAGATGACCGGTTAACACTGACAGCTCTGTTAGGACCATTCACTTCTACTAGATCTCGAGACATACAGTACCGAGCATCTGCATGTTATCTCTGAGATGCTCGAGGATTCCGGTTGAGGGGAAGCATATCGACGCCTACGGTATGTTTCGCATTTTTGTTGAACTAAAAGAGTTTGGCTCCGATAGTTTTTGCGATGCGTGCCCTGAACACAAGTCATCAAGTGCCTCCAGACTGGTGACGGCCGCGTGTCTGCATGCTTTTACTTGCTACTCCCTCGTTTGTGCTTGCTTGTGCACTGGTCTGCGCCTGCCACCGCCACTTATTCGTGCATGTTCGAGGTGTCCTCGGTACGTGGCGACGTCTCAAGTCTTCGCTTTGATACAGCATAGTGAACAATGTCGACGACTCACCTTGTCGTCCAACACTTTAATACTTCAAGGTTCTCGGCCTCCTGCAACACGACTGAACCGGGCCGTGGCAGCACTACGAGTCAGAGTCGGAGCCGCTGAGGTTCTATGATGATATTCCGTGATTTGCGAATGTGGCCTCAGCAATAAAATGGCTAAAATAACGAGCTCCAGCGAGTCGATTTGGCAAGAGGGTTGAGACTTGCTGGAGCTCTCTCTGACCCTTGTAACCGTTCACTGGGGGTATTTGCCAGCAGATTGGAATGTCAGGAGCGTGAACCATATGCGCGCATGACGTATGATCACCATGATTGCAACCTGACGCTGGCATCTGCTGGCATCTTTGCACTTTTATACTGTGCTACCGGGTTCATGTGGTCTTCCCCCTCCCAAGGAGCCCTTCTCGATCTTCATGGTACGGCTTTGTAACGATAGTCAACGATGCGTGCCACCATAATCTGCCTCGTAATCTTATCAGCAGCTACTACCTTTATCTTATCTCGTTCAAGCGCTTCTTACCTGACCCAGTATCTTTGGGTGCCGTCGAGTTCTTCATACAAAAGACAAAGCAACTCCATTCTTTTACAATACATCTCAACATGCGATCCTGTCCAAAATGAGTTAAATGCTGTGAGCTTGCATCCTTGACCTTGTCCATGTTGATGTGCTAACTCTCGTCCAGGGATGTCCTATGACCACATGCTGCACCCAGTCCTTTGAAACAAGTTACTACAAGTGCCTCTTATGCGTTGGCATTGCAGATAATGCTCCAGATTATACACAGGCACAAGCCGATCTAGACCGTAAGCTCAGCTTCACATGAGTAAAGCACATCTGATTCTTAAGTCAATCGCTTAATCAATATATACACTAGAGCTCTACCTCTCTTGTTACGATTCACTCCAAGAGCTCACTTTTCCTGGTCAAAACTCGTCTCGCACCCTTCCAACTTCTTCCCGTGATGGAACCCCTACCGTTGCCGGTACTTCACCTGCGTCTGTGTCGGTACCTACATTAGTGTTTGCACTTAGATCAGTGCTGGCATCTACACCACTATCGTCGCCTACATCAGCATCGTCACTTGCATCAACATCGTCACCTGCACCATCATCGTCTCCTGCATCACTGTCGTCGCCTGCATCACCGATGACCCCTGCATCAACGTCGTCAACTACATCAGTGTCGGCACCTGCGTGCATCTCGGATCCCATTACACTACCTTCAAGTGCTTCGCCCACCTTCTCGAGGATGCCGACCCCTGCCAAAGGCACGACGTTTTCTTCCACGTCCACGCTTACAACTTCAAGTGCTGCGCCGGGGCTAAACCCAGGAGGAAGCGGAGCCGGGCTTCTGCCTCCATAGGATTGAACGTGCTTTAGAGAAGCGGGACAGAACATTGACCGGGGACACTGCTGTATTATTTTTATTGCTAGATCGGCACTCGCGGACGTCTTTCCACCTAGTAGATTTGTACAGGTGTTATGCAATGTACAACTTGTGTGAACTTCTCGCCGACATAACACGCCCGACTGAGTGAGGGCAGGGTACAAAACCCCTGTGGTACGCAACCGGCACAGCTATAGGACATCAATCCAAAACCAAAGACCCCATGAACATAAATAGTATTATACAGCAGATGCTCAGCGCCCAGCATGAGAATATTCACAGCCGGGCATTCTTAGGCATCCTCCTAATAGCCTGCCGCACACCAAGGTCCCCCAGTACATCTTCCGCACCCGCAAGAATAGCATCGAAAGGTGACGTGCGATGATACTTGGCATAACATCCGTTAGCATCGTATCGCTAAGGAAGAGCGGAAGTCCGAACATACATTCTCAATAACCTTGCCCATACCCGTGACGGTGATACCGCGACCACCGAAAGTCTGAGTTGCGTCCTCGGCGGTTTCACGACCAGCCTTTGAAACGAATCTACATCACAGTCCATCAATTCAGCACCGGAACGATGGAAGCAGGACATTGCATACTGTTTGAGCAATGCAATAGGCCCCGCGAGTTTGTCAGATTGTTCATGATAGGACATCTAATTTTCGAGTTTAGGGTAATATCAATCAGAGAACCTGGAAACCAACGTTGTTCATTTGATAGGTGATGTTCTCTACCCATGCTTGGCAGGCTTCCACGCGAGAAATCATTGACGCAAGTTTTGCGCGAATAACTGCCTGAGCATGAAGAGGTTTTCCAAAGGCAATTCGCTGGTTCGTCCACCTTGAAAATTGCACTGTCAGAAGACTTAGAGAGTAACTTGTAATACGCCCTAACTTCAAACACTCTTCAACCACAAGTCTTTGCGCACCAAGACTCGTGGCAGTGACCATCCACCGTTCATGATTAAAGTTGCTCAGGATAATCGACATGCCTTTCCCGACTTGACCCAAGGTATTGGCAACCGGCACGCGTGCCTTATCAAATGTGATATAGGCAGTCCCAGCGGTCGAAGAGTATGACGTTTTCACCGGTCTGGTGGAAACAGCATCCGAGCGCTCAACGAGCAAAACAACAAACCCGGCCTGTAATAGTGATGAGAACGAAGAAGGGGACTAACAAAACAGTAAACGCACGTCTGTTTTACATAGTGTTGTGAAGTAATCTGAAAAGGTCCCATTTGTTATCCACCTGCAACGACTGTGGGTGATCCGTTCTTGGAGTAGCTCAAACCATGCATACGTACTTCTTAGTTCCAGTAACAATCCACTCGTCACCGTCTCTCACTGCAACAGTTTGCGCGCCGCTAACGTCACTGCCTGCAAACGCTTCTGAGACAGCAAGAGAAATATACTTCTTACCAGCCAGAATGTCTGGTACGAACTTGGCCTGCTGCTCCGGGGTTCCGAAATTAAGAATGGGAGGGAGGGAAATAACCCCGCCATTCAGGAGGCCGTCCACAAATGCTCGTGTACCAAACCGCGCAATTTCAGTGTTGAGAATGAGCTATAAAGTCATGTGAGTAGGTAAAGAGGATGCTCGGTGAACAGCATGTTTACTTCATGGAAGTAGTCGTATTCTTCAGGTTTCACGATGCCACCCATTAAGGTAAGTCCCTTGAGGTGCTTGCCTGGTCCCAGGCGCATAGCCAGGAAATTTATCTCGCTGTAGCATCATCAATAACAGACTTACACAAGCTTCACGCGGGAGAGCTTACCTTAATTTATCCACAACTTCTTGCGATATCCTCTTCCCATTTTCCTCGCATCTGACTGCCTCAGGTTGTACAACTTCCATCAAGAACGCCCTCATAGCCTTGTGGAATTTGCGGTGGTTGTCACTATAGTAAGGGCTGAAGTATCCAGGTGTGAGCCACGTGGGCTCAGCATAGGGCACAAGAGACAGTTCTCCAGGACCAAGAGGCTTGATTGTTTCGGTCTGCCCGCGAATGGCTCCTATTTGGAGACGCGCGTACTGAGCACGTTGGAGAACCTCAAGTCTGTGAAGTCCAAAGAACACCTGAGTAGCATCCTTCCCAGCTAGGATCAATATGAACATGAGAGTCGAGTCGGGAAGTCGTTGTACTTGCCTACGCCGTTGGCATACAGCACACCTGCGCCTCCCGGGTGAAGATCTGCGAAGCGGGATAGGTCATAAACTTTGGAGTCTATGACAATCCACTGTAGATAATTAATAACAGATTGATAGACTTAAATTTATCGCACGCACGAGATCTCCTTCCTTGTTATGCTGTAAACGTATTCAGCGTCCGCTAGAATATAAAGCTAGAGCTGCCTGTGCTCACCTGAGCGATATCATCAAGCGTGAACTCTTTAGAAGGCATAATACTTCTGGCAACCTTGCTTTCCTCGATACTGATACTGGTCCGGATTTAAGAGGCTCGTTTGAACTCGGCTAGACGGTAAGAGGAATTTCACATAGTTGACTCAATGAACAAGCTTGCTTTGCGACGGTTTGCCACGGATTAAGGCCGTGAGAGTTATAGCGATCGATTGAATGTTGAACTTTGCACCACACAGTCGTGCCTAGAACTCAACTTAAGTTTGTATTTATGAACGATTGTAAAGCTCATTGATCATCGATCATCGAGGACCAGCTCCATGAGGTAATGAACATAGTCGAGCTTCAGTTTTCTACGGCCAGTGAACTCACTCCGGTCGGCGTAGAGCTTTCGGACTCGGGAGGCAAAGATCCCGGATACGCTGCTCGTGATAGTACCTCGTACAGGCAGATGCGGCAGCTATTTTGACGTCGGGCGATTTCGATTGACCAGTAGATCCTTGTGCGTAGTCTGACATCGTGCAGTTGTTTGAAAATCGTCCCAAGTGAGTGCCAAGTAAGAAGCACGCAGCTATGATGAACATGATATACTTCCCTTGCCAGGTATTGATATTTTACTCCGTTGTCCCCGACTGCCACAATGTTAGTGCTGGGGGAAGACTCTGTCGAACACAAAACGAATCCCCATATGTGCAAAGCTCAGCGTGCCCTATTCTTCCCGGCTTTGTCCGGTTTCCCAACCTGGTTACAATTTGTCTCCTTCAAGAAGCATGCCCCTTTACTAGTTCGACACACCGTTAGTGGCATCGCTCGGGCTGCGCTGGTTGCAAATGCTTGTGCGTATATGTGTGCGCTGACTCGCGATTTACTTCCTTACGGCCTACTGTTTCAGTGTATGAGACTTCACATTCCTTCGTTCACAGACTATCAAATAGCTAGGTTCTAGGTGGGTACATCGCTGTGCAATATCCCTTCACTCGAATCTGATCATCCCGGTCATGCGTGTGGTACAAATTTAGGTTCAGAATGAGCTGGCGCCAGACCTAGCAGATCGGCGTTAGTAAGTGACGGCCAGCGAAATGCAGTATGTCATTTGGCTTCATTTGCGTGCCAGCGATGTGGGTCTTGTATCATTCGCAGGATGCTATTGAAGGCGTGATTCAGATCAGGCTTATCTTGAATGAGTCGGGTCCTATGACACGTTCGTCATCTCGATGCGTCAGTCTATCAAGACAGCCAGACAAATGTGACAGGTACCCAGTTCCCTATCCATTCCACCTTTCATTTGAAGGACGGAGTCCTCCGATATGTGTATCATTTCCAAGTGAGATCCTTAAGTTGATGTGCACTGCCATTGCATCTTACCAGAATCAGCTTGGCATCCGACCAGAAGTGTATGTCTTCAGTAGTGCATTTATCCTATCGTCTAAGCTGCATCTGAGCAGTAAACTTCGGGACACTTACAAAAACAAGCCAAGCTGATACAGTAAATATTATGCTCGTCTTGAAGGCGAAAATAAGAAGGTGATCTGGAATACACAAACCCAAGTATCAAATACTGGTCAGGTTATAATCGCGTTTCCTCGATTGAGGATCTATAGGGCATCCCTGACGCACTGTAAAGTACTGAGGCTGGATGGAGTGTTGGTCAAGATATCTTCTGGCGATATAGTGAGGCACTTGCTCTTTCTCCCCGTCTTGTGGCGTTTATAATACTTCTCCGGGATACAGAGCTCCTGGAAGGGCAATTTTTCATCTACTCGTCAAGAACTGCAATGATTTCCAGGTAGCCCCCTTTTCATACCATTTACAGCCATTTGCTGAATCGTCCCCACTGCAGGGACTGCAAATGATACACAATATACCCACCTTTGGAGGTTTCTTGCATACTTTCCTGACTTCCTTCTGCGACGAGTTTCTCAAGGCTTCTACACCAAACCTTAGTTTCATTTCCCCGAATCAAGAGTGAATGCGCTTTGAATCACGTAGATGGCACATAAACGCTTGAAAATGGTTTCTTGACATGGAGAATGGTGCATTGTGCTTGCAAAGCCTCCATCAGCTCTTGAATTAAACCATCCCGATGGTCTACGTTTGGAAAGTAACCTATCGCAGGGACTTGCCTATGATGTTCGTCTCCTGCAAAACTCTACATATGATTTCCTGACGGAACATTGCAGAAAGACAGCTTGTGTCATACGACTGCAGTCATCTCGTCGCCGGCAGAGACTGCTGCGCTGCCACTGAGGTATGCTATTCCCTTCGACAGGCAACGAATATATCATCACCTGATCCCCCAGACTTAAAGGCAGTCGAGAGGACATTACAATGCCACTTGAACTGGTGGAAATGTTCTCGATTGGGACAACTCCTGTGACAGAGGCAACGTTCACCGATCTCTACCGCAACTTCTAGATTGGTTCGTCAAATAAGGTGGAGATCATGTTGATGCCTTGATCGCACAAGCCGAACCCATCCATGATGTGGGGTCAGTATCCATGCACCTACTTATTCCGTGTCGACATCTTTTACGACCATGTTCTGGCATACTAAACCAACGTCGATAAGGGTGACTTCATCGCCTGTCACAGCACCTTCTACATCGATCCCGCTTACAGGGTATGCTATGTTTGCGGAACAAAGTTGAACAAGCTGCAAGGGCGCGAAGGAGTGGTGATGAGCTTATGAGGATGGGCCTGGAGTGTGATGGCGCGAAAGAGCATTGCGGGAGACCGTCGATGGGTGCGGGAATGACAGGATGGATGAACTTGGGAACGATTGGAATTTCTACCCTGAAGCGAGGTAAGAGTGCAGGGCTAGAATAAAGACTTTATGCAGCGGCTGTGCAGCACGTGGCTTCTCTTCTCCGCCTATCACACAGCACCCGAGCTACACCAGGGCCCCCTGTCTGCAACTTGCGGCCTTTCAGATTTTCTTTTCCCCACCCGTTACTCCCTTTCCTTCGCAGCCCACATCTGCCATACTCGTACTCAAATTCCTTAGCAATCAAACACATTTTTTCTCGTTCTCACTACTTACACAACTGCACAAGAGTGCCCACAAAGTTTGAGAAACATTATCCTATTCGGAGACAGTAGTCCGCGGGAACTCGAGTAGTTTCGTCCTCTTGCAGTGTCTCGAAAAGCTAACAACCATAATATTAAAAATGAAAAGGGAAATCTATGTTGGGTATCAAGAGATGTCAAGCATGGGACAACAGGTCCTAATGGAAGTTGTCGGAGCCGGGGCTCGGTGTGCAAGCACTGTTACGATAGATACAAGGTGAACGGGACACCATTGGTCGGGAGTAGCCTGAGACACATCACGATCAGCGATCATCCAGATTGATGTGCACATGAAAAACTAACCACGTCTTCTATTCACGAGCTTGAAAGCCAATGGTAATTTCTGCGCACTTTCTGTGTGGCATCGATTTGTCCGTGCTTCCGCTACCTGCAAAAGCAACTAGAATGGCTTATCAATTGCACCAGGAGAGTCAAGAAGGAATTGAGTTGATATAGTGGTGTGGATCATGATAGGCGTGACATTCAGAAGAGCACCGCAAGAACGAATCCACCTGGTACTTGTTGTAGTGAGTACCTATGAGGGACAAGAGCCCAGCCCCGCACCCGCGTACGCAACAGCCACGCAAGCGGTTCCGAGTTATAAAATGCACTCACAGGGCCTCGGAGTTATGAAGGGCACCCTATTACAGGCTATCACTTAGCTACTGATTTGCAATTGCCAACGGTGGCCGCACGAGAAATTGTGATTCTCGCAGTAGTCAGCAGAGTTCTGGATCAATGTTTCCTGCAAAAAGGTCGAAATGGCGACCGCAGTGTCACCGCACGGCGAATGCCACCAGCCAGTGGGAACTGCAGTTATCAGTGCCATAACTTCCGATTTTACATGTCAACGTTTCAACAAGTATCTTGCGAAGCGAAAGGATGAATCGATGACGTGCAACGCGGCCGACGCCGCACAGCCTCATACAACGGGGTTGCGTGCGCGAGATTACACCCGTGGAGGATGGTTATTCGATCGTTCTTCCGACGAATCACAATGGTGCAGCCCTGCCGGCATAAATATATAGACATAATGGAAATACTTGACGGAAATCACCGTGTACCACGAACGTTGGGAGTTTGATTGGACGCAATAGTCAAGACACAGAAATACAATGATCTGTGGAATTCGGAGAGCTTAAGTAGATGAGGACAGCATGTAGTGGCGGCCAATCAAACGGCCACATGCAAATTGTCTCAGTCTCACACGGTAAGTAATCTATTCCCACGGTGTAGAAGAAGATTGTTTTACTTTACATTTGTGATTGCTGAACTTAGCTGGGTCCTCTTCACATCTTTAATCATGCTCGCTCTCGCTCATCCAACAGAAGCTAGAACTATCGATAGAACTGGCGTCGACAGAAATATTTCAAGTTTACCTAGAACCACTTCATCTTCATCCTCTAGTCGAACAAGTTCTAGCAGAGTTTCACATTGGAAACCGCAAGCACCGACAACTACCGCTGTATTTCAGCCATCTTCGTCCTACTGCCCACGGAGATCGATTTCTGCATCTTCAGTTGTGGCAAAGGACTCTTCTCCAATTCGGAATAGCGCCGTACAGTCATCTCAGGCAATATCCGAATCGTCAGCAGCCACAAGCAAAGACCCTCCCCCTGATAACCCTCCAAGAGCTGGTTCTCCAATTCCTCCACCTCAAATAAATGTGCCAGCTTCTGCTTCATCTTTTGACGTTCACAACTACCCCTCGACCGATTTGCTTCGTCTCCTTGCTTCACTTCTCACCCAGATTGCATCCACCAACGATGTAATTTCAGGTTCAGACCTAGCATCCCATACTTTGGCAAGTCTGTCACATAACGACGTATCAGAAGATGCATCTTGTTCCCCTATTTGGCGCTCTCTCACCTCCGCCTCCCGTTCCTCCCTATCAAATCCTGCATCCGCCCTCACTTTCCATGCTCGCAATATTCCGACTATCGCACTCGAATCATACTTATTACGAATACTCAAATATTGTCCAACCACAAACGAGGTGTTCTTAGCCCTCCTCGTGTATTTTGACCGTATGTCTCGCCTTGCCTCCGAGGCTACAGGGCGTACATTTGTCATCGACTCGTATAACGTCCATAGACTTGTCATTGCTGGCGTCACAGTCGCAAGTAAATTCTTCAGCGATGTATTTTACACTAATTCGCGGTATGCGAAGGTGGGTTTCAACTTTGCGACCGGTTCAAAATATTTACTCCACCCCGTATTTCGCTATCTTGACTCAGGTCGGAGGTCTCCCCCAAGCAGAGCTCAACCAACTCGAACTCCAGTTTTTACTTCTCAACGACTTCAGGCTCGTCATATCGCCTGAGGAGATGCAAAGATATGCAGAACAGCTTATCCTCTTTTCGCAATCACAGCCACCGGAATCGCCTTCGGTGCCTCGCCCCGTAACCCCATCACGCTCACAGCAATCAACGTTCCAGACACGTTCATCACCTACCACAGTATCGGGCCCCGCACGGGCTATGGGTGCTATTGACGTATATGGTGGTTCAGTGGCGCCCGATCGGACGCCCAGTATGCGTGCTGTACGCACGCGCGACGATGACGCCGCGAGTATTGTAAGCACCGAAACCGATACAGAAACTGAAACGGAGGGTGGCTATACGACAGATGACGAACCGACGATTCGACCACCTAACTCTTCGAGTTCAATCTGCGGAGACGCCGAGGAGTGTGAGAGCGCCGGTGAGTTCCGCGCTGCCACCGTAGAGCAAAACGACGAGTGTAGGCAGAACGGTGTGGAAGACAAAGAAAGAGAACGAGGTGATATCACGCCGGAATTGAAAGCCCGGCGGCTTGTACGAGAAATCAGTGAGGATATTGGAATGGCGAGCCCTTAGACTGTTACCAAATGATTGCTCCTGCGACACCTCCTAACCTTTGCTCCCGGGTCTGTTTGACCAACCCGTAATATTTCTTCATACCTTCTTCCACAATGCACGCCAATCACCTACATTCAATTCAGCGACATTGCAGTCATATCGTACAGTAGTGTATACCTCGCCTTCAACTCGTACTTTGGCAGTGTATGTTTATTTAGCACGTGTCCTATATATAGAGTCGACATTGTTGCTAGTAGCTAGCCAGTACTTGAGCTTGATCAGTTACTTTCTCCATTTTGCAATTATACCCTACCGTATTATGACATGCTCTTCATCTACCGAACAAAATGCACGAACGTACACTTTTTGGAGCATTCTACTGGCTGAACGCTTGCTCTTCGGTACAAACGACCGTTCGTGACCGCCAATAGGTCCCCAGGGGCTACTTGATCTTATGTCAGTTTCGAGCTAGCATCCAATCGGCAAGCCACTTTTCCGTCTGCTCTAATTCTGCCTTATGCCTCCTTGTGCACACCAGTAATCCTCAAATTCATGGCCCTGGTCTGGCGGATAGATCCAAGCAGTGAAACCCGAGTTCATAGCCCTCCGGTATACACGAGCAGGAGTCAGGACTGAAGGCGATCACGGCTCAGACTGACCCAGGCTACTGTTGGAGTCATAATTAGACAGAACTCGAAGGAGAGCCAAGGAATGACTACAGGAGACTAAAGGTGAGTCATAAGGTAGCGACCGAGTCTTCAATCTAGGGCGCAGCTTTTTATCTGCAAAACTTGAAGTTCGTGGGCCTGTGATGTTACCGTGCTTTGGGCGTCTAAAGAGACACTAGTAGCAATAATGCCGCTGTAATACAGCACCGCCTGCAGCTTAGAACGGCAACAGTCTGATCAAGCAAATCAACCTCGACTGCGCTCAACACCATCAAATTTCGGCAGCAGTGACTCAATGGCTGAGGCAGCCCAGCCCATGGTCCTACCCATACCTGTTCGAGTGCTTAAAGGTCATGAAAACACCGTGTCCGCTGTTGCTGTCTTCCCTGATAGACGACGCATGGTCACGGGCTCAGCGGACAAGACGCTTCGTATATGGGACTTGAAGGATGGGGTTTTGTTGAAGAAAATGGAGGGGCACGGTGCTTGGGTGCGGGCGCTGGCAGTATCAAGAGATGGGCAATTGATAACAAGCGGTGATATCAATGGAGAGTTCATCGCATGGGACGGCGACACTGGCGAACCTCTCACTCAAGCCATCAAAGCCCACTCGGAAAGGATCCGCTCGCTGGATTTGTCTCCAGATGGGGCAGTGCTAGCCAGCGGTTCAAAGGACAAAACGATAAGACTGTGGAGCACAGAAACATGGCAGCCGCAAGGAAATCCGATTGATTGTGGTGAAAAAGTCTATTGCATCCGGTATTCACCTTCTGGTGAACTGCTTGCCGTCGCGACCAAGCTGGATATACAGATATGGAATACAGGCGCGAGGAATTGCGTCGCAAAGTTCAAGGCTCACTCTACGACCAGTGGAGCATACAATTTCTCACTCACATGGATGCCTGATGGTGCACGGCTTCTCTCAGCAGGCAATAGGTTCGATCCCACCATACGGGAGTGGGATACATTGACCTGGAAGCAGGTTGGTGGTCCTTGGACAGGCCATACTCACCAGATCGGCGTCATTGCCATGAACTCTACTGGCACTTTGCTCTCTTCTGCATCTTATGACAACCATGTCCGTGTCTGGCGACGTTCAGATCGAAAAACTATTGCTTCATTCCAGCACTCTGACGCAGTGTGTTCCGTCGCCTTCTCCATGGATGGCAAGTACGTCCTCAGTGGAGGATTTGATAAGAAGGTCTCAGAGTGGGCGGTGCCAGTGGATGTTTTGCTAGATCCCAAGGCAAGTTTGTACCCATGACTCACGTAACACAATGTGAGCATGCTTGATTCAGATTTTCCCTATGTACGCAAGAGTCCGCGATGCATGCATAATCGGGGACTTGTCTACTGCTGAAGAGCTGCTAACACAAGAGATTGATGCTGATGGCGACAACTACAACTCGTATGCGAATCGCTCGTTCGTTATGGCGCGAAAACGTGACTGGGATAATGCACTTCAAGATGCACACAAGGTACACTGATCCCTATTAAGACCCTGCCTAATACTAACGTCCATGGTGACATAGTCCATCAACATTCAGCCCTCCCTGGGGGGTTATATCTCAAAGAGCATCGCCCTCTGCGGTAACAAACAGGTGCAGGATGCGACGAGAGCCTTCGACCTCGCGTTCATGTTCACAAGTGATTCAAAGACCATTCTTATTCTTCTCTTGATTAAGGTACATTATTTTTTCTCATACATTTCCTGCTTCATCTCCATTTCAGGCCATCATGCTTTTCAATGCAAATCAACACGAACATGCAATGCTCCGCGTGAAAGAACTAGCTTCCGTTTGCCCTGAGGCAGACACTGTCACCTGTCGTATTGTGGAAGTGAGCATTTTGAACAACGCAGGTTCCCGTGTCGACACTGAACTTCGTACCAATTAGGCGTATCTACGTCTCCAACTGGGATTGCGTGCCTTAGATGGCGCACGTCACGATGATGCTGCTGACCATTTCGCTGCTGCTGTCAACATTATCGCTGTCTCACCTGGATCGGCTCACCATTCCAAATATGAGGAGTTTGTCGTGGTACGTTGATTCATGCAGCCGAAAATGCCTTTCATGCCTAACTGTGCAGCTCTTTGGGTGGGACCTCGAGTCCGTTTGGCAAACTGCCAACCAAAAACGGTGCCATGCACTCCTTCTCGCGGGTAGGATTGGAGAAGCACACAAGTCGTACCGATATATGATGGATTTGCTTGATGAAGCCATGAAAACCAGCTGCCTTGAGTGGTCCACTGGTAGGTCTTCAGTTGTCAGCAGGCTATATTCCTCACCCATACTTCACTCAGCTTTCAAGGAAAATTGCAGAGCGCTCTATGCTGCAAACGGATTTACTGACCTCTCTGCGAGCGGGGATGCCGCCCTGGCTGCGAGCGATTACGACAGGGCTATCGAGCTGTACTCTGCGGCGATCGACCTGGATTCTGGAACCGATATCATCTTTGCAAATCGATGTAGGGCGAATTCCGAGAAAATGTTATGGGAGGATGCGCTTTTTGATGCGCAGAAGGTGCAATGGACTATATTTTTGCCAGCCAATGCTCATGTTCATGACACATAGGTCATCGAACTCAAACCTTCGTCCTACCTCGGATACAAGTTGAAGCATGTAGCACTTCATGGCGCACAACGCTATGATGAAGCCATCGCCTTCCGAACCGTACTCTCCAGCTCGGACAATGCTCTCGACGCACAAGCACAAAGTAAGTCCGGAATAATGCATACGGAATGTGCTCAACTCTTCCCCAGAACTGCACGAGCAGTATACGTCTCCATCAGGAGTAGAAGGTGCTATCCAAAAGGTCATTGACGCTCAAATGGAAAATGCACCGCCGCGTCTGATTAATACCACCACTGGGCGCCTGTGCGATCGAGAGGCACAGATAAATGCCTTCAAAACGAGCACCGTGTACAAGAAGCTTTTGTCATCAACGATAATGCATGTAGACCTCCAATTGGAGCTCATCCAAGAAGTGGTAATGACGTACTTCCGTTGTGTCATGCTGTCGCATAGGTGGGAACGCAAGGAGCCCTTGTTGCACGACATCCAGGACCAGAGCGTATACGAGTTGAATCCTTTCGGCGGCATTGTGAAGTTGCAGTCATTCTGCAAAGTTGCTCGTAATGCGGGGTACCAATGGGCGTGGAGCGATACATGCTGCATCGACAAGAGTAGCAATGTTGAGGTTCAGGAATCGGTTAACTCTATGTTTGTCTGGTATCGCCACTCAGCCCTCACGATCGTTTACCTGTCGGATGTCCCGCCTTCATCAAAGTCTGGCGCACTGGCTAGGAGTGCTTGGATCACACGAGGATGGACGGTTCAAGAATTCCTGGCTCTCAAAGTCATTCTCTTCTACCAAAAGGACTGGAACCTATATCTTGACGACCAATCTTTTAATCACAAAGAGTCCATTGTGATCATGCAGGAGTTGGCGGATGCGACGGGGATAAATTCAGGGGCGCTCGTCGCCTTCCGTCCCGGGATGAAAAATGCCCGAGAGAAACTCCAATGGGCATCAAGGCGCATCACCACATTGCAGGAAGATATTGCATACTCATTGTTCGGCATCTTCGGCGTCCACTTACCCCCCATTTATGGCGAGAAGAAGCAAAATGCACTCGGGCGGCTCCTGCAGGAGGTCGTGGCTCGGTCGGGTGACATAAGCGCCCTGGACTGGGTCGGAAAATCATCCGAGTTCAATAGCTGTCTGCCAGCCGACATCACTGCATACCAGGCTCCGCCATGCATGCTGCCATCTCTTTGCGAAGATGAGATTCAGATATCAATCTCCTCACTCCGAAATGCCGTGACTGTGAAGTCAGCTTTCAAGCTTTATACCCTGCTTAACATCATTAGTATTCCTCGTTTTGCGAACTGCAGATTACAACTGCCTTGCATCGCATTCCGTGTCACTGCTGTGAGACGGATGCCTGATCAAGACCGGGAGACATACCTTACCTATGCAGTCAAGGCAGATGGGCTTCACGACCTGTTGATCACTACAGAAGACAAGCTCATTCCGTTCTTGCGGGCCATTGCCACTGGGCAGACATTCTTCCTTGTCCGTCCGTGGGATCGTCACCTCCTTGACCTGCCTGACTTTGCAGGCAATACCCAGAGCATGGCACACATATCGGTACACGAATCCCCTGTGGAGAATGTACTGGCCGACTCGAACTCGCGAGCGCTGCGATTGATTGATCGCCTCCGACAGCCTTTTCACGGGCTTTCTGGCAAGAGGGGCCCGATAACTTCCGTGCCTCATTTACCAGCGTTGGGATTGATCGTTCGCCTTGGACAACCTTTTCGTGCAATTTTACTAGCACAGCAACGCGGAGGGGAATACACGAGAATCGCATCGGATCACGATATTATTGCACAGCTTAAAGACATGGCTTCTATTTGCAACATGACAGACTGCGTCAGGACAGTGGAGATATTGTAGCCAGATTGCATTGTTATTTTCATCGAACTGATTCCTTGCCATTTTTACGAATTTGGAGTAGGTTTCCTGATTAGCACTCGTGCCCCGAGGGGGTGGAAGTAGAACTTCAGGTTCACCTGACCACGTAATAAATACTTGCATGCATGCAGAGGTACTGTACCTAGACTTAATGCCAAAAAGTCTACAGTTCGTCTTTGGTGTGCTCGTCCTCCAGTGGGCGACATAGTGCTGGGGTTGTTCCTGTAATTTGGTACTCGCACTTCTCCAGTTCTACCACCGTCAGTAACGTGTTTTCAGTGCCGCATGTGAAAACGAGCTTATAAGAACAGATATCAATGTTGTGGGGGCGAACAGAGAATATGCAATATTTACCTCAACGCTGCGATGGGGGCCGTTCCAGCATTTGGCTCCCTGGGTGTAGTGCTGTCGGGTATAATATTCTAGCTCACCAGGTCCAGCAGCTTTGTTCCAGGACGAAAATTTCCTGGAAGACACATAGATAAGTACATTCATAGCACTTATTCCTAAAGAACATACCCCAGACTGAAGCCAGAACCACCGCTATTGGGAATTTGCTTCGCCTCGTCAAATAGGCAAACCTCGTAAGTGTACCTGCGAAACGTTGGTATACTTCCGAGTAGTTCGAGGCAACAACACCTACTCTCCGGTATCCTTTGACAGGCACATGCCGTCAAGTTTTTTCCACTCGCCTTCTGGGCCAAAGCCCTCAGGATCAAAGAGATCCAGGAGGTCTTCATTTGCAGTTCGTTGCTCATCTTGGGTCAGCTTGAGGCTGTGTTCCGCGTCCGAAAGGGCTACACGTGCACGATTTGATTCTAAGGCGGGATGAGCACATACATTCAGTCACATAAGATATAGTTACCAGCAGACGAGTCGAATGTGCCTCCGCGCCCGATTCCGAAAACTGATAGAGCCGAGAGGAGCGAGTCGCGGAAACTATGATAGGATGGGAGTAGAGCGTCTGGAAGGTAGGCCGAAATGTCAAGCACTTAAAACTGGTCAGTTTCTTGTGGTGCCAACAATTGCTTTTAACTTACAGAGGGACTGGGCTGAAGCAGGCCCGACAAGCTGGTCATATTCTAGCAGCAGCGTCACATGATCTGTTTTCAATAACTGATCCAACTCCTTCTCGATCTTTGCTGCATTCCAAAGACCTTCATCTTCAACATCGTCCTCTGTTTTCGGTTTGTCCGCCGTAGTGTCAGCTTCCCCATCGTCACCCTTGCGTACGTCGTTTATGTGAGGCAATCCTGCTAGTGCCTCCCAGCCACGCACAGCCTCCAGGACGGCCATATCTTGATAGTTAGGGTTATAATCCGCGCGGAGTGAGGTCAAGATGTCACCAAGAGCTTTCTCGCGTTCTAGGTGCTTCTTGTGTTCTTTCTGAAGGGACTTGAGTGCGGTATGATGTACGAGGAGTGACTGGTAGAGGGCTGCAACATGCTTGTGAGTCAAGATTGCAGAGTATGTTAGGACACACATACGAGACTGTTTCTTACGCTCCAGCTCAGCAGCTGAGAGGGATTCTGCGCGTTCTGCAATGTCTGAAAAAGGCTGTGTTAACACGAAAGCTCCCGACTCTTGAACTAACATACCTCGTAATCTCTCCACCTCTTTCTCTCTCGTTTCAATCTCTTTGGCAAGATCAGCAACGAGTGCCTCCAAGCGCTTTTGCTCCTTATGTGCATACGCAATGTATGAAGATCGTATCTTGGATCCAGTCTTTCGCAGCTTACGCTCTGCTTCTGTCTTCTTTCTGTATTCTACTCCGACTTCCTGGCAAGTGTTTGGACACACGCCTGAGGGCTCGTCCGATCCATCGCAGCATTCCTGCTCTATGTTCAAATGAGTATCACGAACTCACTATATCACGTCTGCAGACTTACCGCAAAGTCCATCGTTAACACGAGAGCTTTGTATAATTGCCCCAATATGGCCCTCATTGCGGCAGTAGAACTTGTTATTGGGACAGGCACTCGTGCCTTACAGAATATAGAACTACGTCAATACAACTTAGTTTACCTCACCAGAACCACCCGGATTCGCACCTGGCTCGTCGCTGCCATCCCGACAATCACAATAATCATCATTTACCGCACTCCAGGTAATTTCCTTCGAACCATCTAAACACGTCCATGTCTGGTGCGAACCCCTCGTGCTGGGTACGTATTTCGACACGAGAGAAGGGGGAACGCCATGGGTCTTGTCGAGTGCCAATGATGGAAGGGCGAGGGCGAGAAGTAGCCAGGGATGCATTGTCGACCCAAATGTCAGTGGGATACTCGTTTACTCTCTCCCACTCAACTCAACGTGATCGGTGCCACAGTTACGTCAGTGAGTTTGATGCGGCGCCTCAATAACCGGATTTCGCCGAGAGATTGGCGGTTAGGCCAGACCAAGTGCAGTTCATCGACATCGACGAAGAGGCCGCGACATTATGGTGAGTATCCTCCCTTGATGATGATTTCCAGGGCAGAGAGCATGAAACATGCCGATTCTTTGGACTGCAGGATGTTCAGAGTATTGCAGCCCTTGGATGTCATATTAAGCATGTAGATGTGGTGCTGACTACCTTTGATTTAGGCCAAGGCAAAAGCTCCACCACCATCATCATCCGGCGGAAAGGCTGCTAAGAAGAAGAAGTGGTCGAAGGGAAAGGTCAAGGACAAGGCCCAGCACGCCGTCGTCTGTGACAAAGCTACATTCGACCGTATCATGAAGGAAGCTCCCACCTGGCGTCTCATCAGCCAGAGTATTCTCATTGAGCGGTTGAAGGTCAATGGAAGTTTGGCACGCGTTGCCATCAGACATCTGGAGAAGGAGGGCTTGATCAAGCGCATTGTGCACCACTCTGGTCAACTCATTTACAGTGCGTTCTTCTCAATATTTTATATTATAGCTGAGGTTGATCAACCCTCAATTTAGCTCGGCTGACAACCGCATCAGACTAGATTACTAGTCTTTATTCATTATGGCCACTCATGAGCCCATGTATCTTGCACCACAACCAAAATCTATGCTTTCTGATTGACACTGAATGGACCAAAGCTCTAGGCATAATGAACATCTTGCATTCTCGCCATTCATTCGGTAAAAGAATGAATTATAAAAAGAGTACATGCAATGAGTGTCATCTGCGCTAAGCTTACGTCCGTCGATGTGACAAGAGTCCTCAATGTATGGATCCAGTGAACTCGAAAGCCTCCCGACTCGAATAGGTTATCAGTCGTATTCATTCTCCTGTTGATGCTTCTATGAACAGGCGGTTACATTTCCCCACACTCTGCGATATACACATAAGACACCTTTCCGAAGCCGTTAAATCGACTACATACCAACGATCTTCACGACCAACTTTGGTCTGTTGTTCTGTCCCGTAGGGACATTCTCGATTTTACGAAGCGTCAACATGCCGTCGATGACCTTGCCAAATACCACATGCTTTCCGTCCAAGAAATCACATTTTGCTGTGGTTATGAAAAACTGCGGGGATTAAGTCTGAGGTAGAAATGCAGATTCGTAGAGAGCAATACCTGGCATCCGTTTGTATTTGGGCCTGAATTTGCCTACAAATCATTATCAGATAAATGTTTGCGGACGGAGAAAGCATAGCAAACCATAGAAAGTAAGCCAGGTCCAATGTGTTTCTCTTGGAAATTCTCATCCTAAAGCGTAAAATTGACTTGTACGCCCCGCCATGAAGAGCACAAGTACACCTACAGGGAAATTCTTTCCGTATATCGAGAACGATCCTGTTCCGTCACCGTTCAAAAAGTCTCCACCTACAAGCAGGTATGGGATTGGGCTGGTCGAAAAGATATTGTCACAATATGCTCACCCTGGCACATGAAATTCGGTACGCTAAGGCGCACACGTTAATCATCATGGACATCAAGAAGATGCTATCATACACTCTGCCCAGAATCCATCAACGAAGGTCGATCACTCGAGGTCGCGATGATGATTACCTATGGAAAGTCGCATTTTTGTAACCCTGGGGTCGCGCATCACGTCTTATCTCGAGGGGTTTATAAATAATTGTTTATCTTCATGGCCTGCGCGTACCTGCATTCGCCAGTGCACAGCTGCCTGAAGTTCTCAGCAGTTCTGCAAACTTGATCAGAACAGCACACAGCAGTAGGTAGCAGCCGCAAACTTTGGGACAACGTCACTGAAGAGCTCCATTTTTATTCTACCCGCTGGTGTCTCTCCAATATTGATATCCATGAAAACGATTGGACGCGTTGTTGAAGACATGATGACAGTGATCAAGAAGATTGTGTAATTACATAATAAACTACGAGTCAAGGGTGGATATAAGATCAAAGATAAATTAGTGGTACTCAGAATAAATCTTGAAACTCCTTGAAAACTCGCCTAAAGCTCGGCTACTTCAACAAAACACAGCATGAGCATGTGCTGCAATTGAAAGTCAGGCCGGCATCGCACATCGGAGTTCGAAAAACATGCCTGTTGTTCACCAACGTGCTCGCCGGTCTGCACGACTTAGAGCCAACGCTCATCCATGCGCGAGGGCGATGGACCATCTGCCATCCACCTGATCAGCGGCGCCTCGCCCTTACCGGCAAACGGCCTGTCCACCTTCCGCCTCCTTATCTGTCTCCATGGAGGCACCCTCACGTTGGAGATGGAGTCATCGGACACCATCAACAACGTGAAGGCGAAGATCCAGGACAAGGAGGGCATCCCAACTGACCAGCAGCATCTCACCTTCACTGGAAAGCAGCTCGAAGATGGCCGTACTCTCAGTGACTACAACATCCAGAAGGAGTCCGCCCTTCACTTGATCTTGCGTCTCCGCAGAGGCACGCAGATCTTCCTCCCGACGCTTTTCATCCCCCCCCACTGCTCAGCATCCCCCCCTCCTCCACTCGGCACTTATTTGGTCCCTCCCGCGCTCCCTACCCACAGCTGATTTCATTCCCGCAGGCCTTGTTTTTTTTACAATTTTATTAATGCTTTCATTTGAAATACAATTATGTTGGACCGCTACTCTACCACTTTCCCCTATGTACATAGCACGCTTTGAAAAATCACAAGTGTCGTTTTAAAGTCCGACTACATGCCGACGTGTGCCGAGCACATTTCTCTCGGACTTGCGCGAGTTCTTTCAAACTTTAAGCGGGGAGTTGAAGGGAGTTGAACGCAGTTTAGCGAGTTTTCAAGAGTTTCAAAATTTATTTTGAGTACCACTATTATTTCTAATCGTCCTTACGGGGACGCAGATAACGAGGATATACACTAGCCAGGACCCGGGAGACAAATAGCTCCAAACACATCAAGTATCGCACAACGCCAAGCACTGAGTACAACACCGGCCAGGAGGGGCAGGTGCGCATATTTCTGCCGTACTAGCGAGACTATAAACTCAATCAATAAGGCAGACAATGACAGCGTACCTGGCGAGACGAGAAACTCGAGTGAGCAAAGGCAGAGAGCCAATTCGGCTCCGTCTCACTACTAGACATCAATGATCATGACCGTCATTTCCGCCCATAAAGGAGGTGTCAATGAAGATTGCCTGCGGCACATTCGTCATGCCGATCTGCACAGGGCGGCAGGCAAAGGGCCAAGACAAAGATACGGGAAGGTCTGCTATCTAGGACAGGTCCGTCCAATTACTTTTGTGTAAACCTTGATTAATCATAGGTCTCGACTCTCGTCTGGTCTCGATTAACCAAATAATGCGTCCTTGGCTAACCTGCTGTGGCCAAAAAGACCCGTGGGCACGGTATGGCATCATATCAACATCATAATAGCGCGCCCAACCATCTAGGTCGATTAAGTGCAGTCGACTTAGGTTTAACTCTGACAACCTAGGGTCCAATGTCGTACTTCCTGACAGTCACTGATGGGTATTCCAACTTGATTTAAACCATGTGCTTGCTCGTTTCACTCACTGACCGCCACCATTCCTGCCATGGTCTTGCCTGTTGTAATGAGTTGCGACACTCCCTACTTCATTGGCATTGATATCGGTACCGGCTCTGCTCGCGCGTCTCTCGTTGCACGAAACGGTGAGATAATGGCGTCTTCCACGAAGGATACCATCACCTGGCGTGATAAGCACGATTACCGTATCTTCGAGCAATCCACGAACGATATCTGGGAGCAGATTTGTACCGCGGTAAAGGAAATATTAAAGCAATCTAACATTCCCGCGACCGCGGTCAAGGGGCTTGGCTTCGATGCCACCTGCTCTCTTGCCGTGTCGGACTTCGATGGGAATCCGATAACAGTTACCAAGGGTAGCAGTATCGGCACTCATGGCGATCGGAACGTCATTCTTTGGGCAGACCATCGCGCCGAGAAGGAAACTGAACTTATCAACTCCACTGGATCGATCGTCTTGAATTATGTAGGCGGAACCATGAGTGTATGTGGTGACTGCGAGTCCGGTTTATCTTGCTAATTCTAATTTTGGAACAGCTTGAGATGGAGGTGCCTAAGATTCTTTGGCTCAAGAAGCGCATGGACCCTGCTCTGTTCGCCCGATGCCAATTTTTTGATCTTCCCGATTTTTTCACATACAAGGCAACTGGAGATAACACACGCTCCTTTTGTTCGGTTACGTGCAAGTGTTCTTACGTTCCCGACAAGGGCTGGCAGCCGGACTTCTTTGAGCGCATTGGTCTCGGTGAACTTGTCGATGGTGGTAACTGGAAGCATATGGGCGCCGCCAGGGGGCAAGTGCAGACTGCTGGAAGCCCAGTTGGTCGAGGATTATCTAAAAAGGCAGCTGAAGAACTTGGACTTGCGGAAGGTACTGCTGTTGGAAGTGGTCTGATTGATGGGTATGTCATATTCTATCAGCATGTCTATTGAAATATGGATGCTATTGGCGTCGTGCTAGGTATGCTGGTTGGATGGGCACAGTTGCCGCTCGATACATGGAGAATGGTCAACTTTCAAATGTGCTTCCTTCTCTCGACGAGTCTCGGCACCGTTTGGCCATTGTTGCCGGAACAAGTACTGGCCATATTGTTCAGGTAAGTCATCTTGCTCAATCCATCTTCATCCAGACGTCAAAATTGTTGCAGAGTCGGGACAGTGTCTTTGTGAAGGGTGTATGGGGCCCATATAGGGTATACCATCACCATTCTGCACAACATGCGGTGTCTTAATGGTATATTCTCATAGGACACAGCTTTTCCTGGTTGGTGGATGAATGAGGGCGGCCAGTCGTCTACGGGACAGCTTATTGACTTTATCATCACCACTCACACCGCGTATCCCGAACTCAAAGAACGTGCAAAGCAAGAGGGAAAGTGTATGCATATTGGTTCGTGTAGCTTATTATGCTGGGCCAACCAAAACAGTGTTTTGACGAGCGTCTATAGTCTTGCTAGACGTCCTCAAAAAGTTGCGGCACGAGAATAATGTTGATACCTACACGGAGCTTACGAAGGATCTGCATTTCTATCCTGATTTCCATGGTGAGATAAGCTACAGTTCGATATTAGTATCCTTGTTCACAGCTATCGCAGGAAACAGGTCTCCAATTGCTGACTCTCGAATGAGAGGTTCCATTGTCGGTCTTGAGCTGGTAAGTTACTACTTCGATTAAAAACTTCGACCAATTCATCTTGATTACTTCAGGACGCATCTATAGCCGACCTCGCTCGCAAGTACTACCTTACACTGGAAGCTATCGCCCTTCAAACACGCCATATCATTGAAGCTCTCAACGCGGCAGGGCACGACATTACCTCTTTGTATCTTTCTGGTGGGCAAGTAAAGAATGTGGTGATCATGCAGCTCTTTGCAGACACATGTGGCATCCCCGTCATCTTACCCAAGTCGTATTCCGAGGCGGTGGTTCTTGGTGCAGCGATGCTGGGAAGGATTGCAGCGGAGGGTGCTAAAGATGGAGAAGACATGTGGAAGATCATGGCAAGATGTCCTGTGCATTCTGCTGAGTGTAGATGTTGATTCTTGCCATTCAGGTCGAAATGACACCTGCTGGTACCCTCGTGGCCCCTGGGGCGTCGTCGGCAGTCAACAAAATACTTGATGCCAAATACAATATATTCTTAGAGATGATTGATATCCAGAAGCGCTGGAGGCGACAGATTGAAGAAGCCAGTAGCCATTGAAATGTGTGTACATTCCAATTTAGTTTATGATACATTTCTGTATTATTACCCCAATATGGTCCGGATAAACGAGCGCGAGCTCGGTATCCCAATCAACTGCGAGACCTAATTGGTAACTACTAACGAATTTGATAAACGCCGCCAAAAGTCGTAGGTGTTTCATACTTGGATATAAAAAATTTGCCCCCAGGTAATGTAGGCAACGCACCAAAAACCATCCCTCATCAATATGCCATTTAGACTTTGACACTTGGCCACTCTGCGATAATGTCATCTGTACGACGGCGGAGGTCATGCTCGTCTCTGAATGGAATATCCTCTAACTGTGCTAGCTGCTGCAAGACGTCTTGAAGACAAGCGACCTAAACAAGGGCAGACCGGCTGAGAATATTGCCGATGAATCATTAAAACTGACTAACCGGTGCAAGTTCTGAATCCAGGTGCGGGTACACAGACTCTATCTCAGCCAATACTATGCTCAAATCCTCCATGCCCTGGTGTGTGTGAACAACAGAATGCAGATGTCGGAGACTCATTCCGTACCTTGTGGTCAATCTTCGTTTTTCCTTTGACAAGTCGTTGTAACGCCGTAATCCATCCGGACACCTGGTCTTCGGCAATCTCAATTTTATGCTTCTTTCGAACAGGTTCATCCTCGAGGTGGCTCTCCGTATAAGCTCTCTTTTTAGAGACGTCATTGTGCCCAGAAATACTTGTGGCATTGGTGCTTTGCGACAGCAACGTGTCAACTGATGGTCCTGAATCGCTGGATGGGATAGGGCTGTGTTCTTTGCTTGCCGCAACCTCGTGCACCGGCACGAAGATAAACGCCGAATCTGAGGTTGCCTGTGGTTACAACATATCAGCTCGAGTTCGTTTCTAGTCTGCGATGCATGGTACTTACGCGAGTAGTTAGTCCATCAGGCGAGCGAGGTGTGTCTGCGTCTCCGAACATTGCATCCAGTCGTTCATTGAATTTCTCCCCTCTAGATTGCTGTAGAAGAACGGTAGTTTGAACACCGTCTAGCATTCGCGTAAATTTGTGCGGCAAGGAGGGGCGTTCATCCTCGACTGAAGCTAGCCCCGACTTCATTTCACTGTGGTGATCTCCCTGATGTGCGGGGGTTGGAACATCGAAGTCCAAAATGGCGTCTTCGAAGGGAAAGCACTTCGTCCTTGAAGTTCCGTCCTGCGACTTTTCGTTGGTGTCATACCCTGTGGTATGGCGCCGACGACGCCAAGTAATTTTGGCTACCCGAGTGTCCAATGCAGCATCAATAACATTTTGCACAGAGTCGTAAGGAATGGCAGGCGCAGCTTTTCGCCGAGCTATGGTGGGAACCGCTGTGATGCCATTGGATATTGGGGTATCGGCTATCGCGACAGCCTCAGAGCCTTCCTGACTTGTACTTCTGCGAGTGTTCTGAATCCGGGGGCGCTTTTTGCTATAAATAACAGTTTGCATGTCAGAGATGCTCCCTTCGCTGTCAATAGGTGCGACTGGCGGCGAGATATTGTATGAACCATTGGCGCTGAATGTTGCTTGCAGTGTCTCCTGCAAACTTTGGGAGCCGCGGGCATCCCTCGACTCGGAGTAGACGCCTGAAGTTCGCGAAGATTCCTGCTGGACTTCTCGTCGAGGCTTTGCAATAGGAGGACCACGGTCTGGATTTTTTTGGCGTTTCTGCGACAGCGTTTTTCTGGCATTCGAAGGCGAGGCTTTTGAGTTTTTCACACCTAAAGGGAACTCGTCCATACTGCCTTCGCTATCCGAAACAACCAGTGGTGTCCATGAAGGAAGATCACGGTGTTCAAGCATTATAATGCCTCCGTCGTCTGCTAGTGCGGTACCTCGAGATAGTCGAGGGACTACTTCATTTGGACTTGGAGGAGGTGAGACTGATGAAGGCACCATCCTAGTAGTAGTTTTGTAATGAGTTTTTTGGACATTGAACTCGAAAATAGTTAGTGGTGAGATAAATACTTACTTGTCATGTTTAGACTCGGAATCCGAGTTTTCGGGGAAACTACCTGCAAAGTTGATACCACTGGTGAGAGCCTGTTCCTGCAAGTTGAAGAATCATTTAATTAGAAATGATACAATCAAGGGAATGCAAATATGTGCAATACTACTGACATGTAGTCCTGCATGTGTAGCTACAAATTGGTGTGTTATAAGTGGTGTGTCATACATTCTTGCCCATTGCTTCATCATGTAGAAAGCAACAGAAAGCTAGGTAGTCAAATTTGAAAGAGCAAGGTTTAGGCTACTTCAAACTGTGTAAGTTATGAAATATTAGATGAGAATTGAGATTCACCAAGGGAATGTGATTGCTTGCTGTATGGTGTGAGGCTAAGAGATTTCAGGTAACTATATCAGAAGGAAATGATTCATCATCACCCTAAGTTGGGTCACTGCTATATATTGATTTCATTGTTTGGTATTATTGATATGATTTGGCATATGGCTTAGTCACCCACTATTGCTATCCTTGGCACTCCACCAACAATTTACATAATTTAGCTAAGCTGACAATTAGTGATGTGCACAGCCACTTGTAGTTCCCACATGCCATTGGGGCTATATCAGAAACTTGCTGTGGTGATACAACACACTGGACATTGATGCAAATTTTCTGACAGTGGTGAATCAATCTACGCTTAGGTAGGAGTCTCATGTTTAGGGCAAGTGGAATCCCCCAGCTCCATGCTCAGGGGACTGGGTCACATTTATTATAGACAGAGTTGCAGAACACAAAAGCATTGAGTAGATGCTAACAGCCAGGAACTCAAAAGAAAGAAGATAAGACTAAAATAGAGAGATTGAGGCTTGAGAGAGACAAGACAAGCTAGAGGCTTGGAAAGATGCTAAAGGGCTATTTTTTTAAAAGTTTTATTTTTATTTTTATTTTTATTTCTTCCAGAGTCCAAGACTTGTACTTGGATGTGACTGATGCCATATGAGAATTGACTGCTTAGGGCACATGTTGTAGGGAATGAGATTCCTCCAGGCATATGTATTATAGTGAGTCTATTTGTTCTCAGACTGAGTTTTTCATCTTTTGCAGCCTTCTGTCTGTTGCTACTTGCATCATGTGATGTAAGGTGCTTCAGGGGGTCAAATAAAATTGGGAATTGGATTGACTACCAAGTCCTGACACTCAGTAATCAGTACATCAATATCAATAACTGAGTCTCAACTACTGAGTACCAATGTAACAAACATACAACAAGTCAGAGTGTAATAAAACAGCTCTACTCTATATGGTTCTGCATCTGCCTAGCTGCTTCACTTGCAAAAGCAAGAATGTTCAACCCATGAGGGATATGCAACTAGATAAGTGTTAGTAGTTATGATATCAATAAACCTGAAGCTATGCAAAGGTAACCCAACGGTAGAAATGACAAGTCCAGAGGTAAAAAGCATCAGCCAGAGTGCAGGAACCTTTGGCCAGAATAGGAAAGGGAAAGGGTATGGTAAAATGAGGTTTGGAAACTAAGGAAATGCAAAGGAAATGCAAAGGGACTAGGTATGGATGAGGTATTTGCAAAGGAGAGACTATTGAGGGAGTGATAACATGAGGGAAGACAAAGTCTCTGCAGTCAGAAGACACAGATTGGTGTTGAAACAAAGTTAAGACTAAGGCTAGTGCAGAGCACAATGAGATGCTGTGTGCAAGGCCTATGGACTTGGTGCATAACATGACCATTAAGTTGAGTGCCAGGACCAACATATCTTCCTGCAAGGGCAATGGGTTGACACCCACATTTACTCCAGACATGTTTGTCATGGTTACTCCAAGGACTCCATGATTGGCTAAAGTGACAATGCCTGCAATGATGCATGAGCAGCTGAAGATACTCAAGCATGCCACCCTGACAAGGGCATTTCTGCAACTCATCAAACTGCAGTCAGAAATCAGTTCCAGCATTAGCAATGAACTTTGTATCAGATACTATCAAGTCAAAGTCCTGATCATTTAGGAGTGCATCATATGGATGTGAACTTTCATCTTTTAGTTTGGAAGAAGCTGCCATGGGAGGCAGAGACAGGAAGGTCAGTCTCAAATGAAGATAGGCTTGAACTAGAAATGAAAGGAGAACTCAATGTTCAGATTGAGAGACCTGTACAAATGCAGTCATACCTAGAGATGAAAGGAGAACTATGTAGGTACTTAGAATGAAAATATGTATCAACAAATGCTAATACTCACCTCAGTCTTTGAATTGAGAGGCTAAGAAGAGATCCTTCTGGGAATGCCTAATAAAAGAAACTTGTTAGAACAGAGAACAAAATGTTCATGTATAGAACATGTGTAGCTAAGCTAGTGGTAGAGTACAACAGGTGGCTTTGATATGATGGGCATACAGATTAAATTTCATGATCATAGCTTCTGGTGCATGTGACCTTGTGATGGAAAAGCAACCATGTAACATGACATTTATGCATCTCTGGTGTACTGTCAATTTACATCACATTGCAGTGCAGCAATACTAAAAGTGCACATGTCAGGATGGTGACCATTGAAAGCCAGTCAAGCTTAACCTCCTTGTACTACACACATGTTCTTCCAAGATGCACAAACCAGCCATTGTCAATTAAGTGAGGCCAATGAGAAACAGGATCAGAAATCAAGTGAGTTTGCAGGTGTGAATCATCAGAAAGTAACAGTGATATCTGGCTGCACATTCTGCAGTGCAAATTGTACAAATGTGACTTCAATATGACTTCAGCATAACTAATTAATGATGCTCACCTTGGTAAGAATGTCAAGTTGATTGATTAACACATCCCAGGTGTGATAAATTTGTTTCTGTTAGTCAAATCCTTTCTTGGATGGTCTAGAAACTTATGTGGGACAACTACAAAGAGCCCTCCTGTCATATCCTGTATGCTGGACATAGATCCCATCATATTCCCACGCTTTCCGGACCTGTTTCCAGACCCCATATCCAACTCATTCCTGGATCCCCTATCCTGTCCACCCTATGCACATTCCATCCAGCAAGACATCCAGACTTTACCTCCTCTCAGATTCCGGACTACATCCACCACCTCACATATCTCAGTCCTGTTTCTGTCCTGCCTTCCGGATCCCCAGATCTCTGGACCTCCAGATATTAACTGTTACTATCTCTGGACCTATTCCCGCCCTCTATCTGAGATCCTGCGCCTATCCCCATTTAGGCATCTCTGCCTTTCCGGTTCTCGGTTATCTCTGTTTCCATCTTGCTGATTGATCCTTGTACTAGTTTCATCTCCGAGTTCATTTACTTATGTTCCATCTTACTTACCAATGTGTTTCTGCATGCTCATACATAGCCTTACTCCTTTGCTTACTGATCCTCTTGGATAGCCTCTAGTATATAACCCCTGTACAACTACAGTAGAGTCCTCAGTCTGAATATCATCTTAGATCCTGTTCTACTTGCCAATCATCTTCCAGACTTCAGTCCATCCAAGTCTTGTCCTTTTCCATAAGGCCTGGGGAAGGATTCCCTAGGCCGGAATTCTGGACCTTCGGATTTGTCCCCTATGTCTCTATCCCAAGTCTAGGGATTGCTTCCCTAGGCTGGAGTCTTGCCTTTCTGGCACTTACCCTCTTTCCGGACTTAGGTCCACTTCCTGTCCCTCCGACTCTACCTTAGGGTAGTCTACCTCTGTTTGCTTCTGCATTGGACTTCGTCCAATGTAGCCCCTATTCCTTCTGGACCTCTGGACGTCCTGTCCCTCATACCTCCAGGCATCCTGTCCTTCGGACATTCCACCCTCCGTACCTTTGGATGTTCCGTCCTCCATACCTCCGGACCTCCTGTCCTCCATACTCTGGACCTCCAGACATCCTGTCCTCCTGTCCTCCGGACCTCCTATCCTTCCATCCTGTTTTCCTGTAGAAGTATTACCTTGCAGTGGGAACTCTCCTGAGCATTTCCTGCATTCCTCCGGAACTCTCCTGCACTCCTCCGGAAGTCCTCCCACACTCTCCACCAGAGTAGCCAGCCTCCGGAAGTCCTCTGGACTTCATTGGACCATCATTGGACTTCCTCTGAAATGAAGGGCACATACTTGGGTAAGGGGCACAGTGTATGAGCTGAGGCCAAGCCCCTCTGAGTCAGTCTCTCTCTCCTTTGAGCATGGTTCTTAACACCTCCTGTAACAGGTTGGAGCATTACACCTAGTCAGAACCTGGTTTTGGATGTGACAATCAATGGAGAAGCAGACAAGAATTAGGCAGTGAAAACCAGTGATGTGCTTGCTGAACGAGGATCATATAAAAGCTGCATTGGCTTTGAGCACCATGGATCATTTAATGAATCTCAATCAATCATGGAACTTCTATTCATCAACAAGTGTGTGAAGAGCCCTACAATCTTGCTAAGGGCATGAAAACCACCGACAGGGCACTTTAGGAACCACACTGGAGAACACTTCTGCCCACTAGTACCCAGTCAGAGGTGCTGAGAATAATGTAGTATTTGCTGTGTCACAGAAAAGGAGCCAGGGGTTATACCATTAGACTACATTGAATTTGGTGGTCCATTACAGGAAGTGGAGAGATGCAGTAAATATAATGCCATGTTGGATGAATGGACAAATCTATGAGCTGTGGAGGATGCATTGAATTGGAATATGAATGGGAAGGGTACAGGTGAACTGTGAATATCAGTGAAATTAGCTGACATTAAAGGATCAGAAGTCTTGGTAGGTAGGTTCATATTGCATTATAAGATGCACCTCCAAAAAAACCATCTATAAGTGAACTTCCAAGGCATGTTCCAATAAAAAAAAAGGCCTTGTCATCAGTAGGCTTCAGACCTGCACAGTCCAAAGAAAACAGATTTTGATTCTGTTATGGTAAACACCTTGGCCAGGACAAACTTGAGATGAATCTCTAAGGAACTGTCCATGAGTGAATCTTCAAGGTGTGCTTCCAACAGAAAAAGAAACCTGACATTGGCAGGTTCTGAACCTGCACAATCTGAGAGATACTCTGTTGCAATAATTGCTTGACTAAGACAACTCAAGGTGAGTCTCTGACAAAACCATCCATGAGCAAATCTTTGAGACATGTTCTCATAGAAAAAAACTGTTATCAGTGAGTTTCAAACTTGCACAATCGATGTCCAAAGATACAGATGAGCCTCTGAATCACCCATCCATGAGTAAATGTCAAGGTGTGTTATAATAGTTGTTGTTAGCAGATTTCAAACCTGCATAGTCCAAGAGCAACAAATTTTGATTCTGTTGTGGTAACCAGTCTGGCCATCTTGATATTTCTAAGTTGAGATGAACCTCCAAATAACTGTCCATGATTGAATGTCAAGCTGTGATAAGAGGGGAAATGGTTAAGGAGAAACAAATGTACAATTTTGGGGCACAGTTTAGGATATGATATCATTGGTCAGGCAGTCAAAACAGGAATCAAAATTGTGACCGACAGAAAGTCTCAGTCTTTGACCTTTCACCCCCACTGGCCCATTGTCATATCCTGTATGCCAGACATAGATCCCATCATATTTCCATGCTTTCCGGACCTATTTCCAGACCCCATATCCAACTCATTCCTAGATCCCCTTCCACTATGTGCTCCATATCTAAGTAGGATTAGATCTGCTATGGAATTACCCCTGAGCTCTGGACCTCCGGATCTTTACTACTAGCCTGATCTGTACACCCCTACCCTGTCCACCCTATGCACATTCCGTCCAGCAAGACATCTGGACTTTACCTCCTCTTGGATGCCAGACTACATCCACCACCTCACATATCTCAATCCTGTTTCCGCCCTGCCTTCTGGATCCCCAGATCTCTGGACCTCCGGATATTAACTGTACTATCTCTGGACCATTCCCACCCTCCATCCAAGATCCTGCGCCTATCCTCATTTAGGCATCTCCACCTTTCTGGTTCTTGGTTATCTCTGTTTCCATCTTGCTGATTGATCCTTGTACGAGTCTTCATCTCCAAGTTCATTTACTTATGTTCTGTCTTACTTACTAATGTGTTTCCACATGCTCATACATAGCCTTACTCTGTTGCTTACTGATCCTCTCAGATATCCTCTAGTATATAACCCCTGTACAACTCCCATAGAGTCCTCAGTCTGAATATCATCTTAGATCTGTCCTCAGCACCTTAGATCTGCCCAATCATCTTCCAGACTTCAGTCCATCTGAGTCTTGTCCTTTTCCATAAGGCCTAGGGATAGATTTCCTAGGCCAGAATTCTGGACCTTCGGATTTGTCCCCTATGTCTCTGTCCCAAGTCTAGGGATTGCTTCCCTAGGCTGGAGTCTTGCCTTTCCAGCACTTACCCTCTTTCCAGACTTTGGTCCACTTCCTGTCTCTCCAACTCTACCTAAGGGTAGTCTACCTCTGTTTACTTCTATATTGGACTTCGTTTGATATAGCCCCTATTCCTTCCAGACCTCCAGACATCCTGTCCTGTGCACCTCCAGGCATCCTGTCCTCCTAACCCTCAGACATCCTGTCCTCCAGACCTTCAGTCCTCCTGTCCTCCATACTTCCAGACCTCCAGACCTCCTACCCTTCCATCCTGCTTCCTGTAGAAGTATTACCTTGCAGTGGGAACTCTCCTGAGCACTTCCTGCATTCCTCCAGAACTCTCCCACGCTCCTCCAGAAGTCCTCTAGCACTCTCCACCAGAATAGCCAGCCTCCAGAAGCCCTCTGGACTTCATTAGACCATCATCAGACTTCCTCTAAAATGAAGGGCACATACTTGGGTAAGGGGCACAGTGTACAAGCTGAGGCCAAGCCCCTCTGAGTCAGTCTCTCTCTCCTTTGAGCATGGTTCTTAACACCCATTTGCCCTGTTTGTGTTAGTGCTGCACTTAATTTAATAATTAGCTGACTAGCAGGTATTCTTTCTCACACTTGCTCACTGTTCTGCCACCCACAACAGACTGTTAAGCACTGTCCTTCTCCAGTCATTGAAGGCACACTTTTAGCACCCATACCTTCATATAGCCACTGCTGTCCTTCACCAAAATCCTCCCTTCCTCCATCCAACTCATCATTATACTACCAATAACACCAGACATGCCATCACAAAGTTATTCAACATCAATGTTTCTGGCCTCACTGCATCTTCCATAGTGCTGTGACTGTGTCCTGCTCTCAGCCTGTGTGTGATCTTAGTTTGTGACTGGTTTACCCAATGCTGATGGTGCTCTGGCTATGTCCTGCTCTCAGATGGTGTGTGGTCTTGTATTTTGAGCTTTTCAGCAGATGCTGATGGTGCCACAGCTACATTGCACTAAATCTGATACTGACTAGTGTGTTTTTAAGGGGCTATAGCTATTAGGCATGACATCTGCATCAATTATGCCAACTTTGATACTGCCATCAAGGAGAAGCTCGTGATTGATCTCAGAGGTTGGCCCAAGGACATCCCATTTCAATCACCCACCATCCTCAGTAACCTCAATACTCTATTAAAACTCCACAATGTGTTGAAGAATGGTTCCTGCCATTGGTTCTGCATGACGACACATCAGTGAGAGGAGTACAACATGCAACTCACTGCTTGCTGCATGCCACAAGAAAGGAGAAGTCATTGGCAAACTGCAAAAGAAGCGATCTGACACTGGGGTAGCCTGCAAATGCAAGGAAAAGCAAGCCACCCAACTGAGGAGGTGTGCACAAGCATCAGGGACATCATCACAGACTCCAAAGAGCTCTGAGTTCATTGCCACATCTGAGGAGGAGATCAGTGACAAAGACATGTAGATTACATTGTGACCTCATTGACTTTACCTAGGAACAATTGCAAGTGAGCTTGAAGGTTTGGGCATTGACAATGGCTATACTTAGATCAGGTACATGGGAACATCAGGTGATATCTTTGGCATGAATGGCACAAATGATGCAAATGGGGCAAAAAGTCAAAGTCCAAGATGCCCTCATGCCTGATGGAATACAAGTCATGGTCCCAAATGAGACTTAGGTGCTTCAGCTGCACAGCCTATAATACAAGCTGTGAAGTAGTCACAAAAATGTGACTTGTGAACATGCCAGTTCAAACTTCCAGTGTACTCTGAATTGACCTAAACCTTGGTATCAAGGGATCAAGGCCTGCTAAGAAACATATTGTCATAAGCAATGATTTTGGACTTTGTCAGATGAAAGCTGAGACAGTGCTGTGCCCAGTAGTTGATCATGTCCTCACTTTCACCCATTGTCAGGAGGCAAGAGGCATTAACAATAAAGCCCTGCCAGAAATTCGGGGGACACACTGATTTTATCAATACCATCATATATCTGCCAGACAGACAGCAGATGATGACTTGTTCAAGGGACAGCTCACTGTGGGTATGGAACATGAAGAGTGGGAAATAGATAGGAGAAGACTATCGGGATGGAGATATTAATATTGAAATGAGAACCATAGTGTTGTCCCTGGATGGGAAGAAAGTGGTTAGTGGAAGTTTGAATGGTGGAATGAAGTTATGGGACGTGGACACAGGCAAAGTCATTGAAGAATGGACAGGACACACATCAACAGTGCGGTCTGTGTGCTGGAGTTGAGATGGTCAGCAAGTGGTGAGCAGATCCTTTGATGGGACAGCAAGGGAGTGGGATGTGAAGAAGGGAGATACTATCCTTGGTCCAATCAAGACAGGGCACATGTCATATCCCACAATCTGGACCCACGTTCCATCATATTCCCACACCTTCCAAGCCTACATCCGGACCCCACTTCATATCCAACTCATTCCCAGATCCCCTTCTGCTGTGTGCTTCACACCTCAGCAGGATCAACTCCATTCCAGATTTACTTCCAAGCTCTGGACCATCAGATCTCCACTATTAGCCTGATCCATACCCCCCTGTCCAATCCACCCTATGCACACTCCATCCAGCAAGACATCCAGACTTCACCTTGTCTCAGATTCCAGACTATATCCACCTTCTCATATTCCAGTGCTGTATCCAGCTTGTATTCCAGATCCCCAGATCTCTGGACCTCTGGATATTAACACTGGACCTATTCCCACCCTCTGTCCAATATCCTGCGCCTATCCCCATTTAGGCATCTCTGCCTTTCCGGCTTTCAGTTACCTCTTCTTCCATCTTGCTTATTGATCCTTGTACAAGTCTTCATCTCTGAGTTCATTTAGTTATGTTCCATCTTAGATCCTGTTCATCACCTTAGACTTGCCCAATCTTCTTCTGGACTTCAGTCCATCTAAGTTTGTCCTTTTCCATAAGGCCTAGGGATGGATTCCCTAGGCCGGAATTCTGGACCTTCAGATTTGTCCCCTATGTCTCTGTCCCAAGTCTAGGGATTGCTTCCTGAGACTGGAGTCTTGCCTTTCCAGCACTTACCCTCTTTCCAGACTTAGGTCCACTTCCTGTCCCTCCAACTCTACCTTAGGGTAGTCTACCTCTGTTTGCTTCTGCATTGGACTTTGTCCGATGTAGCCCCTATTCCTTCCAGACTTCCAGACCTCCTGTCTTCTATACCTCCAGATGTCCTGTCTCTCATACCTCCAGGCATCCTGTCCTTCAGACATTCCACCCTCCATACCTTCAGACATCCCATCCTCCTAACCCTTAGACATCCTGTCCTCTGGACCTTCAGTCCTCCTGTCCTCCATACTTCCGGACCTCCAGACATCCTACCCTTCCATCCTGTTTCCTGTAGAAGTACTACCTTGCAGTGGGAACTCTCCTGAGCACTTCCTGCATTCCTCCGGAACTCTCCCACGCTCCTCCGGATGTTTCCTGCGCTCCTCCGGAAGTCCTCCTGCACTCTCCACCAGAGTAGCCAGCCTCTGGAAGTCCTCTGGACTTCATCAGACCATCATCAGACTTCCTCTGAAATGAAGGGCACATACTTGGGTAAGGGGCACAGTGTACAAGCTGAGGCCAAGCCCCTCTGAGTCAGTCTCTCTCTCCTTTGAGCATGGTTCTTAATAGCACACAAAAGTGTACACAGTCGTCTACTCACCAGACATGACCATGTTTGCGACTGCTGGATACTACCAGTGGGACCTGGATGATGAATATGAAGACTCAGTCAAAATCTGGGATGCAAAGACAGGTGAGCTTGTTGCCACTCAATGGACACACACAAATGGTGAATTGCCTGGCTTGGACCCCAGATGCAAAAACACTCATCTCCAGGTCAAATGATTGCATGATTAGGACATGGAATACAACAACCTGGAAGCAGATAGCACTACTAAAGCACCCCAGTATTGTCTATGCCATTGCAATATCTCCGAATGGCTGTACTCTCACAAGTACATCCTTGGACATGACAGCACTATTATGGAACCTCAACAACAACCAGCCCATTGGCAGTCCGCCCCTCCAACATGCACACCCAGTGGCCTGCATATCCTTTTTGCTAGATGGAAAACTACTAGCCACTGGCAGTGACCATGATGCATACACATGGGATGTTACTGCGATATTAAAAGAAGCTGGCCTCAATGACCTTTTGGACCAGCACAACAACTTGCTACTCACCATATGTGACACTTTCATAAACAGTTCTCATTACATGTAGGCTTATGCATTCTAGGATGATGCTACATGATATTCTGTCTGTCAGCCAATCAAGGTCCAAAATAGGGTACCCTGAGGTTTCTTTGACAATATACCTGATCATGCTCGTGTATGTGGTTAACATCTCATTCAGTACTTTCCTTATCTTCATGTTCTTAGTTTTCTTCACAACACCACTTCCAACCTTTATCATTACTGTTATGGCGAACTAGGATGGGCGCGACAACAGGTACTCGATAAGAGCACGCCTGAAGCCGGATCGTGTCCTT
Organism: Suillus subaureus; assembly: GCF_016647635.1. Taxonomy (NCBI): domain Eukaryota; kingdom Fungi; phylum Basidiomycota; class Agaricomycetes; order Boletales; family Suillaceae; genus Suillus; species Suillus subaureus. The sequence goes on along the minus strand of NW_024538586.1, from coordinate 194,882 downwards.
ACAAATGTAAGGTTCTTAAGACAAGTCAGAGAGAGTGTCTCCAGCTTGAATATCAGTTATCAGACGACTTAGGATTGGAGGTCCTAAGCAAAGGATAGTTCAGGTAAAACCTAGTAAGATTAAAGTGAAGTTCTAACTAAGTACAAGACCGGACTTATATAGACATAAGAGATTTAGGGCCGGTATCGTACGCGTCATTGAGACGAGTCAGAGATAAGGAAATGAGTCAGAGATAGGGACTGACGTCATCAAGACGAGTCAGAGATAAGAGAATGAGTCATCTAGCAATGGCACATGGCGGTTGTGATGTAATACATGACCGATCGATTGGTTGGTCTAATGATGGCACTATGAGGTGTGGTCATGATGTAATACACGAGTGAGAAAAGAGAGAAAAAGAGATAGGGGTAACCATGATTGTAACAATTACTGTTGCTTGGAACCATCCATTGGGACCACTTTTTATCTTTATTTCACCCCACACACTCCAATGCTCACAATGCGCAATCCCGACCCCACCCTTTCCACTGGGTTCAAAACTGTTTTTCTGGCAGACCAAGCAAACCTGTAGAACCACATAAACATCCCTCAGCAGTAGTTGCCATCCCCTACACCAAGGGCAAACACATACATTTCTCTCTTCCTTCTCAAATGCTCAACTCTGCCTGATCAAGTTTATCTTCTGTTCAAACCCTACCTCACGTCATGTAGAGAAATGCTTGTGCAAGAGAAAAGCAGAGGCCAGTTTCGAAAAACTCTATTGCAAGTATCTCACGCCCTCCCACGAGCAATACCACACAGCAATCTAGCAGTGCAGCTCATGCCCAGCTATCTTCACAAATACAGCTGCAGGCTGCTTTCCCCATGTCCACCACCACCCCCAAAGCTATAACTTCAAGTACTAATCCCGATGCAATTATAAAACATGCTGGTCACTGGACCCACTTCTGGCTTTTTGTCTGTTGCACCTCTCCTGGATATACCAGCGGTCATCATTGATCTTTACAACAATCACTCCCACATCCCATGATGTTATCTCATCTGTTGGTTGTATATGTAATAAGTACTGGAAGCTTAGGTGAAGCTGCATCATGCGGATTGCTTCTGCAGAACTGACTGTTTTGTCCTTACATATGGTGGATGATAGGTAGCTACCCTGTTACTTCATAGTTGCTTAATATTTATAGGACAGGTTATCATAGATGCTTCTGACCTCAGGTCCGAAATCTAGGAGGTGGGATCATAGGTGAAGCTGCCAATCAGCAAATGTCGAGTGTTGTTGACTTGGGTCAGGGGTCAATTGATCAATGCGGAACTATAGCTATTCCGATACAACCCAATGGGTCGATTTCATCATAGATGCCGCACAGTTGCGAGTTACTCGAACAAGGCTGAACAGTTCTTAAGATGTACTCAACTATAGTTCCCCGATAAACGATGACGATATCGAGTCTAGTCTATTCAACCAGCTTCACGGAGATGATAGAGGTGCTATAGTAACGGCTCTTCCCAGTCTGCTTGACCTGCTTTTTATTCGATTGCTTGAACATCAGGGGCGTACCAGATATAAGACTTGCATCGCCGTAGCCTTTGAAAAATATCATACATTCAGGAAATAACACTAGTGTTATCAGCCGAGGTAATTGAGGTCCTCTTCACAATCAGGATCAGTACAAGGCTATCCTAATAATCAATAAGCAAAACAATTCAATCCAATGGGCTAGTAAGCATCGTCGTCATCAACCATGATCACCTTTAATCTCCATCCTTGCCAATCATCATCCGGCTCGTCATCAGCCCATTCAAGGTCCTCATCACCAGGATCTCCCGCAACCCCATTCATCTTGTGATCAACAAGGTCGTCAACACCACCTAATATGTCAACAGCCTCATCTTCCTGGAGTTTTTTGCGCATGGCGAGTTCAACTTCATTCTCCTAGTCATCGTTGGCAAAAGAGGGGGATAAGAGTGCAAAGTGCAGCTTACAATGTCAAATTCTGATTCTCCCTCCTCATACATCACATTCTCATCTGCTTCTTCGAAGCCGCCGGCAAATGCACCCCACCGCTCTGGAGAGGGACAATGCCAAATGAGTACAGAACCTTGGTTAGTTGTTGAGGCAAGTCGAGAGGCTCCTGGATGCCACTGAAAAAAATCATGATTTTGCGGTACCCAGTATCATGACCGAGGGGACGTACATGAATATCAATAAGAGGTTCCCTACCGCCGTCCAAAGCAGTCGCAAATTGACCATCGTTTGAAATATCCCAGATGTAGATTTTGTGCGTCGCTGGATCTGCCGCCCCTGTCCTCGCACACATGGTTCAAGTCAAGTCGACAATGATGTGGAGCAATTTACCTCCAGCGAGCCACTCTCCATCAGGGCTATAACACATGGCGTGCCACGAGACCTTATTGATGGGATCATTGAATCTATGAGTAGGTTCCAATTCTGTTTCTAAAACCGCGCATTCGGCACCCATGATAGGCGAAGGATAAGTGGGGAGGATGAACTGCCTAATGGTGCGATCCGAGGAATTGGTAGCAAAGCGTCTAAAGAACGTAGCGTAAATAGAATGAATATATCGGAGAACAGGGCACCTACCGCCCAACCTTCGCAAACTCCAGACTCTTCATGCTACCTGCACCTGCTATGCGATGCCGTGCGACCATCTTTGATGCTATTAGATCCGATTTCCATGATAGGATATCAGTGGGAATCCTTACAATTTTCGTTCTGCTATTAAACACAAGTACGTTCCCGGTCGAAGTCCCGACAAATACGTGTCTGCCAGATGGATCAAATCGCGCGGTAGTCATAATGGAACTGACTCTATACGTCAGTGCAGGTCGTAAAGCAGAAACCAAGCCAAATACCGCGCCCGTTCGTCGTCGTCATCTTCACTCAAGGTCTCGCACAGCTCCACTCTCGCTCTGTGCTCCTTGCGCGAATCAACCACGTACGCCTCGCCCGTGCTGAGCAGTGCGAGTACTATGCGACTACGCTTGCATTTACTGTAAACCTATGAGAACAGAAACAAAGAACCAAGGCGCACCTATTTCTTGGATGAAAATATGCGCTAACAACTGGTGCATCAAATCGTATCGTATTGTACCGTTGTGGAGGATCCACTGGAGAAGCTAGATCCCAGATAATTACGTTCCAGTCTTTGGACGACGTCAGGACATAGCGGGAGTTGCGAGACCAGCTATGTAGATGCGATCAATTGACACGGAGGTTGAGAAATGCTGCGTTACTCACTCGACGCTTGTTACAGCCTTGACGTGACCTTCACACCACCGAATAACAGCACGGGTGTCAAGATCCCAAATAGCAGCTGAGCCATCTGACCGACCTGCTGCGACGAATTTGCCAGTGGGATCAAACCGAGCAAATGATGCACCAGAGACCAGTGAGGTTTGTACAGCGGTCGGGTGCGTGACAGTAAATGGGTCTTAGTATGATGGCTCAGTATACATTATCGAAAACGATGCGCAAGCATACTGAGTAAGGAAGCGTTCATGTTTAATTTTGTCCAGACGACAGTTCCGAGCTCTCAGTGATGTTTGAGCGGGAAGGAGTTGGTGCTAGTTATAAGTCACGTTGAACTGTCACGTCGCGTCCGTTCTCCAAACAGCGATCATCGAACGGCAATGAGCTCTTCAACACTTCCCAATCTACTTGCGGCCCTTGTCATTCCTCAAGAATTCTCTCGCTTTGACAAGCTCACAGATGAACAAATCCTTGCTCAACTCATCAAGTGGAAAAACGGTGTTAGTGCTAGCCTCACAAGCCTTTGCGATCTACTCGCAACGCGACATGGCATCCAAAGCCTACCTGTCGACGAGCAGGCAGATATTGCTACATCAGTAGCTATGTTTGATGGTCCTGGTGAATGGATCGCAGATGACGCATCATCTCTCGCACTATGTATGACCCCTTTATGACTTTGCTACCTTGACGGTGTCTCACTCTTGTCGCAGCCATCCTCAACCCGCTTACAGAACCAGACATCCCTCCTCTGGTACTAACGCGTATCCTGACGTATCACCTCAAACCTACTTTCGCTGCCAATCCCCATCCACGGCTTAATTTGCAAACAGGGCGCAAGTTACCTCAGCCAGCGGATACGCAAGACGCATATGAAGGACAGGTATGGAAGACGCGTATCGGAACTGGAAATGTTCTAGGGTGGTGTTTACGAAACATTGAAGTACGTGCAGCAGATAAATAAAGCCCAAAAACTTATATCAATTACGTAGGCCAGCACGTATGAATCGATTTGGCACCTGATTCTCCCTCCTGTGATGACCTACCTCGATGATTTTGAAGCACCTTACAAACTGCGGGGAGTGCAGCTCGTATCCGACTTGCTTTCTCGCGTTCCTCCAGAGCTTCTCAAGCGTACAGGAGTTGACGGCCTTTTATTCACAGTGCGTCAGGATTAAATTTGAACTAATACGATGCGTCCTATCATCCTCTTCCCTGCTGTCTCGTAAATTCTATTTGCCTTGAATACTGAAATTATTTAATGCAGTCTTTAAGCGGTACATTTAATCACCTGCGCGATCCGTTCACCCCGGATCTGATTCGCGCCGCCGTTCCTACCACCTTGCACCTGATTGACCTTACCTCACCACCCTCACTGGCTCCGCTTCCTCCGACATCTGGATTTCCCTCCAAAGGCCGCTCCATAGTTAAATCAGGGACCTCCCCCGCAAATCCGGCCACCCGATATGAACATCTATCCACACTGCTCGGTTCCTGCCTTATTGGCACTGTCTTCCTCTATGCATATGCCGATCCTGAGACCGTCCTCGCAGCAACAGACATGCTTCCGCTTGTACTTATCCACATCGGAATAGGCGCTGCCAGGTGGCTCAAGGTGTGCCTTTACCAAGCCAACTCTAACTTACGCAAATAACTTGCAATGGCTGCTCGTTTCTAGGCATTAATTCCACAGTTGACCCATGCTCTTCTCCCGCCAGCTGTTCCTTCCTTCACCCGGCCGCTTGATGTTGATCTGAGGCTCAAGGTATCTTCACTCCGCGCACTATGTACTTGCATTGAAACCTGTGCCCCCCGAATGTATCTGTGGAAATTCAATATCATTGATGCAATTGGACGTGCATGGGCAAGTACTATGGATATTGAATATGAAGGTCATATCCAACTTGCGGATGAGACAGGTAAGCAATTTACCCTTGTCTGAGTTTCTTCGTAATTATTGGTATCCAGGTGCAAGTAGCCTGGCACTGGAATACAAAGCTCTTCTTCGAATGACCTATATTAAGCTAGCAGAAGTATGCCCAAGCATCATTCAGGTATGATATCTACCCGCGTGTCTCATTGGTGATTCTCATTATGATATTCATATCCAGGAAGAATATCAACAGCTCATAACATTTGATTCTGCACTCTTTAATAGTCTTGTTGGCAGGAGTTCTTTAGCCACATCAGACAAATAACCCCTGATTCTTTCTTGGAACAATCCGTTGTAAATTACTATAGATCAACCCAGAATGTCCGTAATCCAGTAGCGATATGTAGGTACACAACAGAAAACCAAAGATATGGCTGCGTGAAAAGCGCGTCTGGGTGAAAATCTGCCAGGATCAACTCCACAAAACACTTCCACGCAACGGCGAAAACAATTGCCCAGAACCCAGCCCACTATAACCACAATGCTCGATATCGGGCCGATGCGGCGATGCCAGATCAAAAATTCGTTTGATGCCTCATTTCCTGCAAAGCAGAAGGTTCCTCGGTGGTTTGGGTTAAATAATCACGACGTAGTCCGCACATGGACGAGGGCGCAGAACAGGGAAGTGGTGAGGCACGCATTGGCGACATAAAATGTACATGGCAAGATGTGAGTGGCTGAGAAAGGGTTGTGGGCAGATATATGTTCAAGTAATGTTCAAGAGACAGGGGAAAGCTTAAACGCAACCCCAGAGCTCAGCGATCCCAGGCAGCGGATTGGGTAGGGGCACTTTCCCAATTGCTCCTCATAAAAGGCGAGTGATTAGATGGGCGGCCTGCATTTGTGAAAAATGACGAGGGTGGCTGTGGGGTCGCATTTGCTTGAGAGGCTTGTAGATAGAATGGATCTGTGGTGGTAAATAGAGATTGCGATTCAACCGGCGTGCCGACAATTGTCATAGGCGTGGGCGCAGGGGTTGGTGCGCCTTTCAACCCCGTGTATCCCCAAATGAAGGTTTTTGGAGACTGTGGGGAGGATGGAACTATCATATCCTCAACCATGCGTTCTTCGTCCAGCTCGTCTGGGTCACACCATCCCTCGTCTACACTTGGTCGACGGGAACGCGGACAGACAATGCTGTTACTGCGCTTCTTCTGAGTTATTTCTACGGGAATATAACCTGCAGGCCACGAGATAGATGAAGAAGGTGTGCGCGTAGTAGGTGTGGTGCAGTGCTGCACGTGTGTGGGGTCACACCTAATCGCGCTCGCATTTCCATACGAGTTGGGCGAGCTAGACGATGCACAAGAGGGTGAAATCTGATGCGCGAATAACGTCTGCGCGAGCTGCGCCTGAAAATTGCGGTGCCACGAGTCGCACGACACGGCCAGATAAGCATTTGTGGGGCAGGGGAAATAAGGTTTATGGTACGTACCTGGAGAGCTGCAAGGTCAATAGCCTCTTGACCAATGTGATTCGCATTGAGGGAGGCTACAAGGTCATCTACAGACACGCTCATGGTGAAGAGCCTTTGTGCGTGTGGCGGAAGACAACGGAGGAGGGATGAACAGAGCCGTCATGCAGAGCCTTGTCAGGAGTATAAATCATTAATTCGAAAACACGTGGTAACTAATTCCATACAAGGGTAACCAATCTTTCGGTTTCTTCCGGTCCGTCTTTCCTAGCTTACCCGTCATGCTCCGTTCCAAACTCGCGTTATTCAGTGCTCCGAGACTCCGAGACAACATAGCAGGCATGTGTAACTCATCTCCTAGGAATATCTTCCAGACTTTGTGAGATCATTCGCCTTCCTCCGCAGGAAAACTCTTGCATCACGCCAAGTGATGTGTGCACTGTTCTTTTCTTGTCCAGACTTAGACTTACGGGAAATTAATCTTCTCATGTCGACTATGCTCGGCATGTACTAAGTACTTAACCTTCTCAAGTTCTGGGGCATATGTTCGGTACGTTGTTGCGTATATGGTGACTCATACGTGTGGCTGAGTTAACCGGCACTTTGTTTGTACGGCTCATGGCAAGGCTGTCCCCCCATCTTGAACCCCCAGGAACTGGCAAATATCATTTCCCGCGGACTAGACAAAGGCCGTCTTGTTTATTCTTGGCCGTCCCTTGGGTTTGCGTCTTCCTGTGTGTTCATCTACAGATCTATGAAAGCCAGATTGTTCGCGTTGCCTAATTCGCTCAGCTCAGCGGCGGTAGGCGGCAGCTTCCCGCTCCTGGATTTCTGGGCAGAAATGCGGGCCGTCTTCCCTATTCCACTTTATCCACGAGAGCATCCATCGGATCCCGTTTCTCCTCCAATAAGAACCTTCTGTCGATGAATTCATCATCAAGTTATGACCCACGTTCTGATCGTTCCAGCAGAAGCGTTCTGGCCGGCGCCGAAGCACAATTAGGTCCCTGATGGCTATTTACGATGGTTCCAGCCTAAATAGTGTCGTGAATCCTGTTGCAGTTGGGTACCGAACAAATAATCTCTAGTATTATTACAGTTGTACGTTCTCATGGGATGAATAACACTTTCTCGTCACAAACGTAGTATGGGAACCGCCAACCTGGCGAACGGTTATAGCACGTCAGAGTGAGATATGTAAATAGCTGCGCGAGCGAACCCGAAAGGTGCACTTGGCTAGGCCGACTACTACGAGGCGCTGCATAATGAAGGCGAGACAAGTTTCACCCTAATGGGTATAGTTGAGGCTATGGCCTTGCAGGTACATTTAAGAACATACAGTTGCCGATCAACCTTTGATCAACCCTCAAGGAGTGCCAAACGCGCCTCCCTCGAGCCAGGAAGAACGTCCACATCGAGTGAACAATGTCCTCTCACCCTTAACTCCAGGTCCTTTAACTGCGCGATAAACCCTGGTCTAGGACACACGACAGGCCTCGCGCGCACGAGCAGCCCAAGTGCGTCCTTCAACGACATAGAACATCTCGAGATAAGGTATGCTGCGATAATTGTCGGAGAGCGGGACACCCCTGCGACACAGTGCACGAGAACCTTCCCTCCGCTGTTCCTGGCATCAGCGATGACCTGGTTGGCTCTATCAATAGCCGTGTAGATGGAGGATATATCTTTGTCCAAGAGTTGCAGGCGGTGGTATTGGACATGAGGATGGTTGGGACAAACAGGCGCCCTGCCGATGCTAATAATGTGGGTAATGCCTGTTGAATCAATGAAAGATCTCGATGCAGACGTATAAGGTCCAAGGAAGATGTAAGGTGGAACTGCCAATACTGCAGCATTCCGTTTGCTGTGCATCCGCACCGACTGCACTGTGGTCATTTTGAAGATGAGAGGTGCTGAGACGGCGAGACAGTAAGTTACCGAGCTATGGGAAAACCCATGTAATCGAGTCAGTGACGGGCCAGCGGATATTGCAGTGGTACCTAGCACCAATCTCTGACACTCTGGATCGATCTAGGTTGGCACATATGCACCTCGGGGATATATCTCATGTGTCTGAAACAACCCTCGCGAGGCGTGAAGGTGAATTCCTTTCATGGACAGACTATCACATAAAAAAGGAGGTATCGGCGCAAAGACCAGGCCTAGTTAAGGACCTCCGAGGATCTATACACCGCAAAAATGTTGCCAGCTGGTTTCGAACCAACTCCAAGGGAAACAGATTTTGACTCTGTTGTGGTGACCACTTGGCTAACACCAATTAAATGGACCTCCAAGGAAATCATCCATGACATAGTCACCGTCAGAGTGTGTTTCTTTCGTGGTTATCACTTGACTAGGACCAATTGAGATGAACCTCCGAGGTCCTCGGAGGTTCAATTCCGATCGGGAAAAAAAACAAGTTCGACAGATATTGATTCTGTTATGATAAGCCCCCAGCTAGCCACCGAGGAGCTGTCCACGAGTGGATCTTCAAGGCGTGTTTGCGATAGGAAAAAAACTGTTGTCAGCAGGTTTCAAACCTGCACTGGCCAAGAGAAACAGATTTTGAGTCTGTTGCGGTAACCACTAGGCTAAGACCAGTTGAGAAGAGCCTCCGAGGAACTGTCCATGAGTGAATCTTCGAGGTGAGTTCCAATAACAAAAAACTGTGTGGTCTGCGGGCTTTGAACCTGCCAAGTCCAAGAGAAACATATTTGGAGTCTGTTGCGGTAACCACTAGGCTAAGACCAATTGAGAAGATCCTCTGAGCAACTGTCCATGAATGAATCTTCAAGGTGGGTTTCAATAGTAAAACATCTTGTCGTTGGCGGGTTTTGAACTTGCACAGTCCAAGAGAAACAGATTTTGATTCTGTTGTGGTAACCATTTTGATCAGGACGAAGTTGAGATGTACATCCGAGGAACTGTTTATGAGTAAATCTTCAAGGCGTGTTTCTGACAGAGAAAACCTATTGTCGGCAGGCTTCAAACCTGCGCAGTCCAAGAGAGACAGATTTTGATTCTGTTGTGTTAACCACTTGACTAAGACAAGCTAAGATCTCCGAGGAAACCATCCACGAGTGAATCTTTAGGTGGGTCTTTCCGATAGCAAAAAACCATGTTATCAGCAGGTTTCGAACCTGCACAGTCCAAGAGAAACAGATTTCGGCTCTGTTGTGGCGCCCACTTGGCTAAGACCGGCTGAGATGAACCTGCGAGGAAACTATCCACAAGTGAATGTCAGGGCGTGCTCCGAGAGAAAAGAAAACCTTATTGCCATCAGGTTTCGAACCTGCGCAGTCGGAGAGAAACAGATTTTGACTCTCTTGTGGCAACCGCTTCACTTGAGCAGTTAAGGTAACCTCTGAGGAAACCATCCATGAGTGAATGTCACGGTGCGTTCTGATAGAAAAAAAACCTTGTCATCGGCAGGTTTCAAACCTGCGCAGTCGAAGGGAAGCAGATTTTGATTCTGTTGTAGCAACCACTTCACTTAGACCAGTTAAGGTCAACCTACGAGGAAACCATCCATGAGTGAATGTCAAGATGTGCTCCGAGAGAAAAGAAAACCTTTCTGTTGTCAGGTTTCGAACCTGCGCAGTCCCAGAGAAACAGATTTCGAGTCTGTGGTGGTAAGCACTTTGGCAAAGACGCTTCCCAAGTTGATATGAACCTCCGAAAAACTATCCATGAGTGTATGTCAAGGTATGATGAGAGGGGAGATCATTCGTCGGCAGGTTTTGAATCCGCACCGCCCAAGAGGAACAGATTTCTACGACCACAGGCGGATCTTGAAAGATCCATCTACGTGTGTCAAGGCATAATAAAAGGAAAAAGTCTGTTTAGCAGGTTTCGAACCTGCAACAGATGTCTGTCCTATCACGCTTACCACCTGGCTAAGACTAGTCGAGACGGACGTCTACGAGTCACAGAACATCATGCATTGACAGTAGAATCACATGAGATCAGCAATTATTTGCCAACGCAAAACGAACTGAATATTCCGCCCAAGACTTCCTCGACGCCGACATCTAGTCCAGAAACCGAACCAATCGCACGAGCTGCATAACGTAGGGACTCTGCGGCAATGTCCACTTCCGAAGGAGCTGTGAGGCCGAGCAGATATTGGTATGATGCATCAATGAAGCATAACGAATATACTTACAGAAGGCAATGAACTCTTCCAAGTGCATGACAGCTTGCTCAAGAAAATCTCTATGACGAGCATGCGTGATGAGTGGGCTTGTGTAATCGAAACCATCGCTGTATCTATTAAGAAATGTCAGGACGTCCATCCAGCCAGTAGATATCAAACTGTGTAAAGTACCTTGATCGTAAAACCTGTGCGAGACCATCTAGAAACGATTGGGTACCCTCGGATGTGCGAAGACTCGCTGTCCAAAACTGGGGTCGTTTGCTGTTATCGTAGCTATCGTCATACTTCACGAAAGTGAGAGACTGGTTGGCAGGAAGGTTTGCGACAGTATCGGACTTGTTCAACAAGAAAAGGGTACCTGGTTTCAGGTGGCTCTTAACCTCATCCGGGACTCGAACCATGGCATTGTCCAGAGGGGATAACACATCAGGAAGAGATAGAACACAGAGAGACAGATCAGCCTCCTTAACACTGAACGAACCGTTAACAAAAAGATATAGCGTATTATGACTTGCACATACGCGTTGCCTGCACGACCCACTCCTACTTGTTCTACAGTATCCGATGTTTCTCGCAGGCCAGCAGTGTCGCTCAGAACAACCGGGAAACCTCCAATGTCTAAAGTGAGCGTGAGCACGTCCCGCGTAGTTCCTGGAATGGGTGATGTAATGGCCGCATCACGCTGAGCTACAATCAAGGATTCGAATTAAGGTGTCAAAGAATGTGGCTTAAGTGACATACCGAGAAAATTGAATAAGCTACTCTTGCCAGCATTCGGAGGTCCAAATATCGCCAGTTTTATTCCAGAGCGCAGAATCTCCCCACGGCGGTTGTCATCCAAGTGAGATCGAATGCAGTTGATGATATTCAACGCACGATCATGAGCTAATACCGCTTCAGATAAAATTGCAAATGAGCCTGTAGAGAACCTACCTTCTCTAATCATCGCGTCCTGACCAAGATCATCCACGTCCTCGCCAAAATCAATAAAACCTTCAACAAAAACCAGACATTCCAGGATTTGTGACCTCAGTGCAACATATCGCGCTCTCGCATTCCCCTAGGAACATTTGGGGTAAGTTGTAAGTCCCGAAATCAGTAATAACGCCTACCTCAGCTCCGCTGACAGCAATCCTTCTTTGGGCTTCTGTTTCAGCATTTACCAGGTCGCGCAGGCCCTCGACTTGGGTGAGATCAAGTCGGCCACCCTCGAAGGCACGTCTCGTAAACTCGCCTGGGACAGCAGGCCGACAATATGGTAGTTTAGCAAGTGCACGTAACACTGCAGAGAGCACTGCGCGCCCAGAGTGGATGTGAAGCTCAAGAGTATCTTCCGTAGTAAATGATTTTGGACCTAATGTACATGATCAAATATCCGGCAACCTACAGCAAACAATCAGAACTCACCCTTGAAGAAGACGGTCAAGCTGTCATCGAGTCTCTCTTCGGTCTCTGGGTCGATGACGTGTCTGCGCTGGAGTATCCGTGGTGTCGGTGTATCCCCAGACTTTTTTTTGCGTGTTACCCGTCGCCAGACGTCAAGGGCGTCGGGTCCAGAAACCCGAATGATAGCTATACCTGCTTTCCCAGGTGGAGTGGAGAGTGCGTATATAGTCCTACGCTGCGCATCAGAGAGCGTGGGCTCAGACTTGGCGGAGAAAGTTGTATGAGTACGACTGGCATACCCAGTAGCATCAAACCGCGACGACGACCTGTTGGGGCGATGTAATCTGCAATTCCAGGAGGAACTTCTATGTAGAACGACTGATGCAAGGTTTGGGATCAGCAGGGAGTTATTTTCCCGAAATTGAACCTGTCTCCGCTGTCTCCGTGAATCCTTTACAGCTTTCTGAATGATACTGGCTCGCCATTGCCGCAACATTCACTGCCCTCGAATTCTAGCTCGCCGTCAGTCACGACCAGTACGATGATAGACGCGCTACAAAGGCTTATCATAATTTCCACGACTACAGCTTGCCCTTGCCTCTCATCGCCTAGCACAAGATCTAACTAAACCGACTAATCCCACCCTTGTTATACAATCACATAGGTTGCCCAGTTTAATCAGGAGCCATGGGTCAAACACGTTCGTATCTCCCCATAACGCATTCATCTTCTATTCACCCCGCGATGAACAGCATCACAGTTTATGGAGGACATGCAGAAGCGGTCTAACTGTGCGTTCTACGTTCCATACGACTTCTGTTCTGTTCTGCGATACTCATTTGACCGTGCTGTACAGTCACATCCGCTGAGCTTGAAAGATTGAAGAAACGCTTTATGAAGCTAGACAGGTTTATATCATCTCTTTAATTGACCATGCATTGCTACCGATCTCATAATGCATATACAGCGATGGCTCGGGCTCCATAGATCGCGAAGAATTTCTACAAATACCTCAAATAGCTACCAACCCATTAGCCTCAAGGATGATTGCCATCTTTGATGAAGAGTGCGTTCACAAATTTCCGTGGTCGAGTCATAATTTAATTCTTGCGCAGTGGAGGAGGGACTGTGGATTTTCAGGAATTTGTGGGTGGGTTGAGCGCATTTAGCAGTCGAGGAGGGCGAGAAGAGAAGCTACGATGTGCGTCTCCCATTTTGGTTCATCAGTATGACCTCATATCATGATATCAAGTCGCATTCAAGGTTTATGATGTGGATCGAGATGGTTTCATTTCCAATGGAGAGCTGTTTCTGGTGTTGAAAATGATGGTCGGGAACAATCTCAAGGTCTATGCGCTTGCCCAATGATTTGGAGCTCTTTGTAACCTTTTCTTTTGAAACAGGATCAACAACTGCAGCAGATTGTTGACAAGACGATCATGGAGGGCGATCTAGATCGTGATGGAAAACTTAGCTTCGAAGAGTTTGCCCAGATGGTGTCAAACACGGTTGGAAACATTTCCCTTGCTTCACTGCTGATGCTCACTCTTTACCTTAGGATATTGTCAAGCAGATGACGCTTGAAGACCTTTTCTGACAGCTTCGGCGCCAACGTTCCCTCATACCCCGTTGTGTCTATCACTCTCGTCTGTTGCATCATTATCCATCCATCATATAGTGGCAACTTACATGTAGTATCGCCTTTGTTGTAGAGTATAAGCTTCGGTCTCAGATCACCATAACACAAATCACGGTACGTGAAAGCCGCTGGGATCCGGAAAAGAGCGCTGTATGTCACTCATCAACAGAACTCGAATGACCTAAATAAAATTACAAGCGTGACTACGAAACCTGTAAATCAGGTCTTTACTATTCAGCTTCAGAGTGTTGTCTGCACTCTGGAATTTTTGATTAGCCGATCAGGCGAGCTACTGGTGATATCAAGTACTTACCGGACAAACCAGGTCTAATCAGGAGGGGTTCAATTGCCTGCCATGAGTATTCTGCGTTGACTGGCAGCTAAATGCGACATGTTAAACGACGTGTTTGAGTCAGACACCAAAATCAAGCACGTCTCACGAGAGAAGTCTTGCCAAGTTGATTCTGCACTACGTCTCGTTGTAGCTGGCCCGGTTCACGAAGAACGTCTGGCAAGTTGAATACTGCATATAGATAGTGAATCCAATCTACCTCAAAGTACCAGCGCAGACCCCCAAGAGACCACGTTTGACGTACTGCGATATTAAAAAATGCTCCTGCAAATTACATGCCATTAAACCGAAAGACGCGAGCACTATTCACCGATGCTTCTGACTATCATACAAGAGAGCGCCCGAGATGACTTGGCGATCGTAAAGGTTTGGACCACCACGAAAGGGGATGAAGCAGTTGGTAGCACTTTGAATGCGATGAAACAACTTGGAAAGGTCCGGAAGACAAGAGCATTGAACACAACGCACAGGTACCAGCGCAGATATTTGTCTGGCGTGCGATAATTGGTTACGCTTTGCAATGATATTTGAGCAAGCTAATGTGCCGACCTGAACATCTGAGTTCTTCCCAGTGAAAGAAGATGAGACGATAACTTTATTCTCGCATGTAAACGCTAGATGGAGCCAGGTAAATTTGCGTCTGTCTGCAATCACTTTGAACAGTTACTCACAGGAAGCTTCAACTGCGACGGTACCAAACGCTGCAACAAAGCGAAGGAAAACGAAGGAAAAAGGCAGCTCAAAATAAAAAAGTTCAAAGAGGCTGGGAATATGACTGACGGGTTCTTATATGTTGTCATTGAAATGCCACCCATTGTTTTCAAATTCTCCGAGTCATCGTGGGCATGTGTACTGGTCATGAGGCTTACATTCAAGACGAAATGATTGATATCTTGAATGTGACACGCTTTCCATGGCACACGGTGGTGTCTGTAGCCTTGCCCTTGTGACACGCTTTCCGAATACGCTACATGATGATGTCTGACCGAAAACGTCGCAGTGCCTTGTAAAATTCTTCTCGGATCTTCGCCACCGACTAGAACCATTGTGTTCGCCGCTGACAACTTGATGGCGACCTGGTCCATGTGACTGGTTCAGGGCTTCATCTGAAATTTTTAATGAAGGGACTCACCAGCTGCTACCCCCTCATAGAAACTGAGAGACGCCTTGCCTACATACATCGCTAATAAGAGTTAGTTCAGCTGAAAATTGCGTATTAAATCTGATAAGGATCCAGGGCAAGTTATATCGGGCTTGGGCCAGAAATATAACGTAAAGACGCCTTAGATCCTCTTAGATCAGTGAGATCATTGTCACTGCAACGCAGACAGTTGGCCCAACATAGCAAGGTCCGAGGAAGTTATCAGTCGTAACAACATGTGAGCGTTAAACTTGGTGAGGCCGACAATGTTTCACGATCAAGACAACGACAAAGAATAAACTCACAACAACACATAGCGCTCGTGCTAAGCCACAACGTACGTTACACTAACAGGGACCGTAAACAAAGATATCATACAAGTTGAATCCATGCTGGGGTATAAAATTACAGCACCATCTTTTACTCTTCGTCTGGCACTCTCGATGAATCCCCGCTGGTTCGGAGGGTCGCGAGTTCAATCAACAATGAGGAGTGCACAGGCTCAGGCTCCCTAGCAAAGCGACCTCTCATGTTGAGCAGAAGACGGTTGCAGAGCAAGGACGGCAAAGCGATAGACCAACTGCCAATTTGTCTTAGAAATGTAACACCCGGGGAGATCACAGAGACCCACGGCATGAAGAGGTCGATATAGGAGGGATACCGAGCCCAGACAATAGTCGACCCAACGAGTTCCATGAATATTCTGTAGATGGTAAAAAGTCAGGTAAACCGTAACAGCCACCTAGAAACTGACGAACGTACACGAGAAAGTATAATAAGCTTTAGTGGTCGTCAGCATATCTTATAAAAGACAACAACTACCAACCTATCGCGGGCCAGAAATGTTGCAAGTTCACTGCGTTGGTGTCGGTCAAGGAAAACTTTTTTGAGGACGAGTATACAAATGATAGGTTCAAGAATCAACGCTGGCGTCCAAAAGATCGCAGAGAGGGGGGCAAGACCCTCAAAGAGACAGCCCGCTGGTGTGGAAACTACCGGAAACCCTGGCAGCGGTCCATTCAATCGATTCTAATGAAAATTGCCAGACTCACTTTCCACGCGGGCGATTGTCAAGCCAATGAGGAGCGCCATCGCTGCGACCTCAACTATATTCAGGACAATCATCCAAGAAAGTACCTTGCGACTTCGGTTATAAATTGCCCACACCTTGAAAGATGTTAGTTGTCGACTTTTCGTGTGAAACCGCTGGACTCGCTCTAAGCTGCAGTATTGCTGAAACAAACGAAGGTTCAATGGGTGATAGTTGTGCATGGGCTGTATACTTACTTTGAACGGAAATAGTCATAAGGAGTGCACTGTCGAATCATGAGTAAGACATCAAGAGAAAGCAACCCGCGACTTACACGATGTTATTGCATAACATGTAGGTGACGCAACTAGGCCAGAGGAAGTCAACCTGATGGATGCCATAGTAACAAGAACATACGGCTTGATGAATGGTTAGCGTAAGACGGTGAAAAGGGTATGTCATAAGAATTACTTTGGATGATACCACGTCATATGAGTTTTGTCGTGCTTTGAATGCTAGTCAACAGAATCAGCAGTGATTGATACTTCCCACTCACTCGTGTCAAATGTGAGCCATACTGCTGGAAGCCAGCGGCTCTCGGGAGCGCATCAACGTAGTGCATATTCTTCTTTATTATGTAAACTCACAAAATGATAGAGATATGTCACCCAACTTTTCCTCTTCAACCAGACCAGATCAATCTACGAAGTCGTACTTTAACAACTGCAGTGGCTGGAATCAGATTGACACTCTACCTCGTCCTCGATGGTAATGACTGCCAGAAATGAGAGTCAGCAAGTAAAATGCATCGAAAAAACTCCTTACTGTGTTCATAAATGAGAAGTCCCAGTGCTGCAGCTCGTGATTGTTTCCCAATGTTCACTGATTGGCATATATTCATGAGTAAACAGCCCAAGAAACGAGTCGTAGTCACCAACAAGCTTGCCGAGCAGACACAGAAATGAAGGTCGTGTCCAACATGAACGGCTGGAAATATCCGTGGCATGACATGAAGCAGAACCAGCTTTAAGGCTCGGTACGCGAAAAATAAAGGCTCAGCCGCGAGGCGAACATATGTGGTCACTGCTTGATCGCAGCCCCAATCCGGTTGGATGCCACAGTATAGGATAAAACGGACCCGATTACGTAGCGGGTTCTCGAGTTCTCGCTCCAAAAAGTTCAAAATTGCCGGCAGGAAAATCATGAAGTTTGACTAATACTGCTCGTGCCGAGTCCTCGAGGCAGATCACCGGCAACTCTAGACAGTGCTTTCAACACACCGAACATGACTGTTGTGAGCGGAGAAATGTACGCCGGGGACCTTGATGACATTTGCTGTGCGAGTTTTGGAATCATACGGTACTTGCAGCGATCGATCGAAAAACTGATTAACTGTTGTAGCACATGCTTCCGGGACCCTGACCAGGAACGCGGCATAATGTAAACAAATGCTACCATCTCAGGTCTTGTGAGTTAGGCTGAAAATAGTCGCATAAATTTTTCAGAGGGTAGATACGAACGGTGGGCGCATGCGCTGTGCCTTTGATAATCGTTAATCGGTTAAGGGCTGACTGGCACCGCTTCAACGATATCCAAGTCTCCGCTCCGCCACTAGTTCACGTTCACGATTGCCGCTTTACTTTTTTACCCTCCTAGTAAGGCAGTTCATGATGAGCAAACTTTAGAAGGTCGTCGATAGAAATATCCTTACTGGCTCACTCTCGCTAATATCCATCTCGTCATCTCGTTCTCTTTTCAGAATAGTGGAGTCCATATCCATCGCATTTTCATCTTGCACAGATTTATCGAACCTCGAAAACTGTCCGGGAAGAGGACAACGCCATGTACTTATTTTTGAATCCTCGCCTCCCGTAACAAGAATTTCATGCTGTGTTGCGGGTAAGCACTAGATATCACTGCACCAAGAAAACGTACGGCTTCGTCCCAGAGGACTGAACGGACCACTCCAGTGTGACCATTGGCCCATGCTGAATTTATTGTCCACGGTGCAGATGAGTCTGACACATTTGAGCTTGAGAGAAGGGCCACATCACCCCTGTGCGGAAATGTTAAATTGCACATTACGGTCATGACATATCACATACTCATTTGAACCAACAAATACAGCGAGATTGCTGTCAGATCGTTTTGTATTGTGACATGTTATCAGATAGTCGGTAACCCAAGTTCGCCCATGGCTATGAATGGAGGGGTGGCGAATGTCACAGTTTTGTAACATGTCGAGCTTTGTGCAGCATCATGAGGAACAAGTAGATCGACGGGTGGTTGGAATGTACTTCGTTTGACCAGCAGCTAAATGTCTCCATATCGCTTGCAGCCCAGACGCGATTGGCGGACGAGCCACGAATCCACCCTGCTTGAGATATGCTGCAACCCCAACTGCCGACGTTCAGAACCGCTTCATCCTCATCGTCTTCCGCAGAATTTGAAGTGCTAACCAGGCCATCGGTGGAAGCTGATAGCAAGATCTGTCCAGATGTTGGAGATGGACTATTTTTCAGAAAGTGCACTGCAGTAATGTCGTCTGAATGTGTTGAGCCGTGAACACGGAGTGGTACAGTTGGTTTTCGAGGGTCCCTTGAATCCCATGTTGAAGATCACAGCTTTATAAAGAAGAACAGAACCTACCAGTAGAGTATAAATGCGTCCTCCTTCTGCAGGTCCGTCCCCGCAGCAACGGTCAAGCCATCATGAGAGGCATCACAAGACAAAACGGTACGAGATCTCCCAGATGTCGTCACTGATTACCAATAATACTCTTGAGTTGTCAAACATGAAGGTCCACTAGTAAAGTATGAAAAACATACTTTGTATGGTCGGAGTGCCGGAACGTTCATCCCAAGCAATCACGCAACCATCCTTACCAGCAGATAAAAGCATATGCCGATCGGACCCTCCAATGCCTCTAACTGTTCGCAAGGTTGTGGTGGCGTTTTGATGACCTTTGAGGGTCTGGACGCATTTCAAAAATGACTTGTCAAAAAGATGAATCGCATTTGACGGAGCAGAAGCAGAAGAAACATAGTAATTCCCTAGCGATGTCAGTGCAAGAACATAGCTTCCATCTGGGTGAGTGGTGGACTTTATTGCCGAAGAGATTGTCTCGAATGAAGGAGACTCGAGCAACGACATGACTGCAGTTTTGTAAGGTTGTTTCCGAGACTCAAAGCTTGAAGGAGATCCATCCAGATCACGTGTCAAGTCCAGGATCACGTCAGCAGGTCAGCAGATTATCTAGCCTCACTACGAACTTTCTAAATTCCCTCGTCATCGCCATATCTTTATTTCTTTACCACCACCTTGCAATTGCAAGCGCCTAGATCCTGTTCTACCGCAGCTGTTTTTCTATTCGACTTCTTCAAAACACCCACGCTCTTTTCAATCCACAGTCTTTTCGTCGATTCCCTTTAACATAGATTCCCGAACCTGTGAATCTATTCGCCCAGACCGAGAATAAGCATTTCACTTCGTTGCTTTCTAGTCTATTCCCACTTTCAACATGACTCGTCGGGGTGAGTCTTTAACCGCTAGGTTCTCGCGTGCGAAGACCCAACGCATCATACAGTTCCTCGTATCCATCGTCTCCCTCAGCGTCTCGACTACAACCTGATTCCCGCGCCTTTGGGTGCGTGTGAATGCATAATTCAAGTCACAACATTAATCAAATTTCTGCAGATCTATCTCTTCCGCTGGCCACGGAAAAGTCTCCTTTACCAGCCATCATTGTGACCCCATCATCTCCATCGGCTGACGCACCTGAGTACTACATAGCGTTCTTAAAACCGCCCCCTAAGCCTACGTTTCGTGAGCGCATCTCCGAATATTCTCCTTTCCAGCCACAGGTGCCCCTGAAGGCTCGGAGCGCTATGATCGTGTCCCTCATTCTCTTCATTCTGATCTGCCACCTTCTGGTACACATTGCTGTCCGCCGTCCACACTTCGATTTCATCCCATCCTCTGATAATATCTCGTCGCTCAAAACGAATTATCATCAGGCCCAAAACTCGTTCTTGGACTCATTTGTTTCAGATCTCAAATCTTTTTGGAGTGGACCAGTGGCCGGGGATGCGCGAAATTTCATAATCGAAGATTTTTCACAACCAGCGCATCGGTAGATGTGGCAGGTCCGCCATTTTTCAATATATGAACCTTGATACAAAGTCTATGCAATTTTGGTTCTTCACCGTGTCCCCAATTTCCCATGCATCTACTGACGCTCATATATCAAAGTTACCTTTGACCGCACTGACTTGTTTACAGTCTCATTAAATTTTTTCGTTCATATTTATCTGGAGTTGAAATGTTTAGCTAAAGTCCTCCCCTGTATCATGATAACTGTACAGGAAGCTCTTGGCTTTGTATTCAGCATTCAGCACTTGGTAGAGTGACGTTAGGTCTGCGACACCTGTCCAGTTGGGTTCCCATGCTTGTATCGACAACCAATATATTCGCGTTGATTTGTGACATCGATCTAGGGATAGCTCCAGGGCTGCAGCTTGTGTCCTCGAATAATTTATCGATAACTCCGCGTTCTCTCGCAGTAAGTCATTTATCTCGGTGAAAAGCAGAATGCGGATAACGTTCACTTGGCCAGCTCCACAAATATGTTTCGGGTCGAAGCCTGCGAAGTTTCTGTCGTAATTGTTGTGCCTTACTCAGGCTCGCTTCGTTTATTGTGTGTTATAGCTGTTTTCAACAACGTCGTATAAGTACAACGGTATTGATAACACCTAGCATGAGCTACCCACTCACTCCCTCGGCTAGTTCACAACATTCATTTTCTCTTCCCACTCCCGCTATTTGGGCAAGACAAGATTGAACATGTCTCAGCTAAAAGCAATGGCTGGATCTGTATCTGAGCGTGGCTCATTATCGTCCCCGGGGAGGGAATGCAGACCCCCTTCTTCGTCGCGATACTCTGGAATCACTTGTCCTCAACCTGTCGTGGCTATGGCACGCATTTCATCCTCTAGTCATGTGCTTTTTGACATACCCTCTCAATTCCCCCTTTTCACTGATGATCCCATCAATTACGACACGGTGATTTCGTTGCCATCTCCGCTGGGAGTACTTGCAGCTCCAACATCATCTTTGTCGTCCTCGTTTGCGACCAACAGCCGTACCACATCGCGCGCTATGGTCATACGAAGAAATTATTCTGATAAAAGTCACTCTCCTCAACCTACGCCTGATGATGGAAATAGTGATGGTGCTGGTCATAATAATAATAATAATGACAATGACGCCGCATCTCCAGTTTCTTCCGCAACCTCTGCTACTGTCTCGGTGATGGTGACTATCACCTCCGAATCGACTTATGACACAATGGTGACGTTGGGGAGCACTAGTCCTGGGAGTACCCAACCTTCGCCCACCGGAACTGTCGCATCTGCTCCGTCAACAGTGACATTGGGGAGCACTAGTTCTAGGAGTGTTCAACCTTTGTCCCCTGGAAATGTCGCATCTACTCCGTCAACAATGATATTGGGGAGCACTAGTCCTGGGAGTGTCCAACCTTCGCCTACTGGAACTGTCGCATCTGCTCCGTCAACGGTGACATTGGGGAGCACTAGCCCTGGGAGTGTTCAACCTTGGCCCACTGGAACTGTCACATCTGCTCCGTCTACATCTAAGCCCAGGTGAGCATCTGCCCGTATCTAGTCTGACAAACTGTTGCTTATTCTCATTAAAGATCTCTTCCCTTGATATTGGGACTTGTTTTTGGAGTCATTTTTCTTGTCGCCCTCGCCGTGGTAATCTACGAATTCCGCTCTCGCCGGCGCCAGCAGGCTGAGTTG
Organism: Suillus subaureus; assembly: GCF_016647635.1. Lineage (NCBI taxonomy): Eukaryota > Fungi > Basidiomycota > Agaricomycetes > Boletales > Suillaceae > Suillus > Suillus subaureus. Next base: position 172,741 of record NW_024538586.1, on the reverse strand, counting down.
CTCCCTCAGCCTCTGCCAGGTCATGGGAACCAGAATTACCAAGAGCAGTCGCTGCGAGACCCAACCCCACCGGCAACACCAGCCACACTAGAAAGACGCCCTCGTGCTCCCCCACTTGTTGGAAGGGTATCTGAATGGCGGTCAAGATGCCGCTCTCAAGACAGTTCGGAGCCGACGAGTGAGGTGTTATCAGACCCTTTTGCAGATGGGTCTATCGCAGTTTCTTCAAGGACCAGTGAACCTGCAGCGAACAACCACTTTGCAGTATTTGGCGAAAGGCTCAGTGTGCTGCACACAAGCGATAACTCGGAGTTGAATATTCTTGCCCCCATTCCACCGAACGCTGGGACGTCGATACATTCGTCGTACTTTTCTCCAACTGGTCATTATCGCGAGAGGCATGCCCCACTTGCAACGTCGGCAGAAGACACAATGGAAAGGTCGTCGCTGGTTTTCACGCCGGCAGTGATCGTTTGAGGGTTCTGTCGGACGGGGCACGTAGGACTTCGGTGGTCTTTACGGTAAATCTTCAGTGACAGTTCAATTTGCGGTTATGCCGTGTACATTTTTCACAGTCCGCTGTATTTATCGTTATATATCTTAGACAGGGACGACTGGAAATTGTTGATAAACTCAACCTTGCGCTGGTTGTAAATACGTTTGTTCCACTTAGTTGTGCGTAGACTAAGTAACAGCACTCTAATTAGTGCCGGATGTTGGCGTGGGAATACATGCAATACTTATAGAAAGGACGCCGCTTTTGGGTCGCTCTATTGCTTCAAGTACATACTTGGCTCCAAAAAGGCTCTAGTGCTGGTTTCTCAAGTTGCTTGGTTGTTCCTCGTCCAGCTTGTGGCCTGCCAGTCATGGATGCGCTCTTTGTACCTCTTGCCTCTGCCATCGGTGCATCCGTAGACCAGATCAAGGTTGGGAGCAATTTTGGTTCATACATATAGGGCTAACTCGATTGGAAAAAAAATGCTAGCTCATCTCATGTCTACTAATAGCATGTCCCCTAGGAAGTCTCTTCATTCGTATACCAGCATCTCAGCCCAATCTCAAGCATCTCTTCAATTTGCTCGTCTCGGTTTTCTTTTTCATACCAGTTTTGAATCTGCCATGGGGCTTTGTCCAGCTATTAGGGAGTGTTCTTGGAACATATCACATTGCGGCCAATGTGAAAGGCCCCAACATGCCGTGGATAGTTTTCGCGTGTGTTTACCTGCCCTCTTAAATTAGGAAATGCCTACTCACTGGACTTTCCGCAGCTTCGTCATGGGTCATCTCACAATCAAGTAAGGGATATACAAGTAAGACGCGTTTGGACGGGAGGCTGATGTATACCCGTTCCAAGCCACGTTATACGGGCATTTTACAACTTAAGCTATGAAACGTTCGAAGTGACAGGGCCTCAGATGGTGCTGACTATGAAACTCACGACTTTTGCTTGGAATGTCTGGGATGGTAGAACGGCTCCTGGAGTAAGCCCCTACTGCACGCTGAAAAATCTCCTGAATTCTAATTACACAAATTCAGAATCTAGACAAATGGCAATTACAAAAACGCGTCACGAAATATCCCACACTGCTCGAGTTTCTTGGTTATTCGTGAGTCTTATTCGATGTGTTTTGTCTCCGGATGACGAATTTTTGTGCAGCTTTTATTTCCCGGGTGTTCTAGTCGGGCCATATCTTGACTTCGCGTCATACATGTCCCTGATTGACGAATCACTCTTCGAAGGCAAGCGCAGTCCCAGTTCAACAAGGTCCATTCCAGACGGCAGAAAGCGAGTTGCATACCGCAAGATGTTGACTGGTTTGGTCTTCTTGGGAATCTTTGTGGTTTTGAGTCCTTCATTCCACTACGGCATCGTGATCGCCCCGTGGTTCATGACCCAAGGATTTCTCTATAGGTCCGTCTCAATGCGTTCAATCAAATGCTTTTCTCACGTATTTGGGTGAAGGATGGTATATTTTCAATTTTCCGGCTTCATTGAGCGGTCTAAGTACTATGCGATCTGGACGCTCACAGAGGTGCGGCCCGTGTTCTGTCGTAGACGCAATGCTAACCCAGGCAACTAGGGTGCGAGTATCTTGACTGGATTAGGGTTTACTGGGTATGGCCCTTCAGGTGAATCCACATGGGAAGGTGCCGCCAACGTCAAAATTCTTGAGATCGAGCTCCCTTCGAACTTCAAAGTTCTCCTCGATTCTTGGAACATCAATACGAACATCTGGCTAAGGGAATGTATATACAAACGTGTCACTCCCAAAGGGAAGAAGCCTGGGTTCCGCAGCAGCATGTTGACTTTTGCGACGAGCGCCTTCTGGGTAGGTGCTTGGGTATGCTACGCATTACCTGTGCTGATTTTGTTGTAGCACGGCATCGCGACAGGCTACTACCTGACTTTCTTCTTTGGTGGATTCATCACTACCGCGGGCCGCCTCTGCCGTGCCAACATACGTCCTTTGGTCCTCCCCCTTCCAGGAGCACCTACAACAATCACGAAACGCATTTATGATTTGACTGGAACTTTCGTCAGCATCCTCATTCTCAACTACGTGGCAGCGCCGTTTATGCTGCTAACTTTCACCGATTCTATCGAGGCTTGGCGTCGGCTCCATTGGTACGGCTTTTGGATGATTGGCTCGACACTCGCTTTCTTCTGGCTTGGTGGCTCCAGTTTCTTGAAGGCTCTACAGAAGAAGGAAGGAAAAGTCGCTGAGAAGGCTGTGACGCCCGAATCTCACGTTATGCCACCACCTCTAGATGACGTAGCAGAGGAGTTGAAGGAATTGCAGCAGAGGATGAAAGAGTAGGCCAAGCTTGGGTACTTATTTAGACGGGCTCCGACAATTGATATTCATGTTCAATTTAAGATTTTGCATACTGTCTCGAACTTCTGGATCATGTTTCAGTCCTAAATATCGTATGTCTCAAGCAGGGCCTTCCTAATAGAGGCGTGCGCTCGAACATAAGCAATGCATAGGTGGGGCATACAGAGCTCAAAAGATGAAAAGATGATGATTTGTAGTATACCCATAATGCATATGTGACCACACATAGATTGCGACGCCTTCCATGCTGCCACCGATGAATATTTTGTGAGCTTCTTATACTTTGAAGCCACGAGACTTTCGGCGACCACGGGCCCGCTCGAACTAAGGGAAATGTGTCAGATATGAACACCTTTAAAATAATGATCAACACATACCTTGCGACCCTTGGAGATGGTGTAAGGCTTCTTGTTCTTGTGGGGACCCATGCCAAAGTGCTTGACAGCCTCGCGAGTGTTCCTCTTTCCCCGGAGCAACACAGTGTTAGACCCTGTTGGTGCGCGAAGTGCGAGTTGATCCAGCGTCAATGCCTCACCACCAGCATTGAGAATGCGTTCCTTTGCTGCGCGCGTGAAGCGTAGAGCAGCGACTGAGAGTTTGGGCACTTCGACGAGACGAACATCATCGGTTACAGTGCCAACGACCACGATAACTTTTGAGTCGCGATCAGGGGTAGCAGTAGTCTCTTTAAGGATTCTTGACAAAGAGAGAGGAGGACGGTTGGTTTTGGAGAGGAAGAGGCGGTGGAGGATAGCCTGAGTAAAAATCATGCTTCAGTCAAACGCCTGAACTACATGTAAAACCATTCAACCTTGTTGAAACTCGAGTCTGTGCGGCGAGCCAAAAATCTGTAGAGCTGAACAACATTTAGATTGAGCTTTTGCACATACTGAACACACATACTTTGACGAGCAAAAGGAGGTAAGGATCCTCGCTTTTGGGGGCCGTCCGCTGGGCCTTCTTGACGTGGTGTGTCCTGAGGTCGATACCCTAGTAAAATGCACATTTCAGCATAATCTCTGGGAACTGTTTAGAACGACGAGCTCACCATCTTGATCTTGCCGATTTGTGCTGTTCGGGGACGGTGAACAGACAACAACGGAGGCTTGAGGAACTGTGCAGGACAAGTAAATAAGGTTTGATTCTCGGCATTTGGCGGAAGATGAAATTGAATTCGCAGTTTCAGACCAAACAAGCGACAAACAACGCCAAATTTTTCTTTAACTTCAACTGCCATGGTGCGTCACATTTTCGGTGGCAAAGACGACATTTTCTAACTTTTGCTTTTCTGTTAGGATCAATACGGCGAACCGACTGCTCCTTCAGTTGACCCTTACTCAGATGCGTACAATGCACCAGCACCTGCTACTACCACATCAGAAACCAGAGACCGGGACACCGCCCCAACACGCGGTCGTTCTCGTTCCAGAAGTCCTGGAGCCCGCAGCACCGGTTACCGTAGTCCTCCTCCAAAACGCAGGTCTCCACCTCCTAAAAAGCCAACACATGCTCCAATTGTACGTTCCACATGTTATCCTCATGTTTTGCAAAGCGCTTATGGGGCAAAGAAGGCGCCTAACCCCTCCCAAGTTTTGGGGGTATTTGGATTAAGCATTAGGACACAAGAGCGGGATTTGGATGAGGAGTTCTCTCGCTTTGGAAGAGTTGAAAAAGTCACAATTGTTTACGACCAGAGGGTACGATGATTTCTTGTGCATTTTGTTACCCTAACCCATGAAAATGTGTTTTTCAGTCCGACCGTTCTCGTGGTTTCGGCTTTATAAGAATGTCCAGCACTGAAGAAGCTACTCGCTGCATTCAGGAACTCAACGGAGTCGTATGTTTTCTCTTCATGTGTATGCTATCCTTGTTAATCTCCTTCATAGGAACTGAATGGACGCCGCATTCGAGTTGACTATTCTGTCACTGACAGACCGCACGCACCAACTCCTGGAGAATATATGGGACATCGTCGCTCGACTAGGGACACCTATTCAGGCTCAGGCCGTGACTCTTACCACCGCGACTCCTACCGTGACTCATATCGTGACCGCGATTACCGCCGTTCCGATCGCGATAAGGATAGGGACCCCTACGGTCGCGACAGCCGTGATTGGCGCGATCGTCGCAGCCCTCGTCGTTACTCACCTGATTACAGGAGGCGTGGGAGCTACTCCAGGAGTCCTCCTAGGGGTAGTAGCCCTCGCAAGGATTTTGATGGCCCTTCAGGGACCGGTGCGGCAAACTCTTCCAACCAGGCTGAAAATGGCGGTAGTCGTTGGTGATGGTTCAGCTGTCAGCGGAAATCATTTCGAAGGTGTGCAAGTCGTGGTCCCTTGTTTCAATTATCGATAGGCGAAAGCATGGACAAGAGGTCTCGTTCGTACAAGCACAAGTGATTGAAGAGGTTCATGGCGGTCATCCCCCAGCAAGCCTCAAGTTGGCAATGTTCTCGTTACTTCCCTATCTTGAAGAAAGCAAGACATGGTTTCCGCGTTCGCTATTTCAGACAGAAAACCAAGTTCAAAGTTCATTTCATCCTCGACTATTTGCCTGTATCCGTTCCGCATTTCATATCGCTCTACTACTTTGTTCTACACTATCAACTTTCGCTTCCATGAAGAGTGGCAAGTCCCGAATTGCGATTGCAAGCAAGGTCAGGCACAACAATCTTACGGATAGCATATGCAGTCATGGGAATGTTGACAGGCTTGTGGAAGCTTCACAAACCAGGCTGAGCGAAACTTACGTCTACTCATCTTGAACGACTCGCTCTGACATTAATGATTGCTCAATCAGGAGGCTTGCCATGTATTGCGTTATCAATCAAGAATTAATTGCCGAGTGCATTTTGTGCAAGCGTTTGATGGAACGCAGCGCTTCGTTGTCGGGAATCTCACGAACTCGTCGTAGCGAAAAGTTTTGTCACTACGCCGGATTCGAGTTATTATCGACCATCAGAATGCACCGCTTCCGTTGGTTAATCACCAGGGTATGTGGCGTTAATGCCAACAGTCAAGAAGAGGAACGTTGTTAACATAGAGTAAGATTGTACATATTTCACCATCACGATCAGGGCAGTGGCAGCTAACCTTCAAATCCAGTGAAAACTCACTGGCGCGGTACAATGAGAATAGGTATGTTCTATTTTTTTCCCTCAATTAGGAAAAAATCAGAGAGAATGATGTGTCGGTGCGCATCACATATATTGCTTGCTGGAGCACCATCTCCGACGAAGTTTTTCACGCAGTTTACAGATGAAACTATATCATCCAGTACTTACAATTGAATGCATGAATTTATCTGGCGAGAGACGATGTGCTACGACAGTACATGATATTAGTACTAGGTATTGTGGCGGCATAAAGGCAGGTGTAGGGGTGCACGGAAATAATACGTGCAGCGGGAAACTAGTATGAAAGCATCGTTTTCATTATCCACTCAATCTGACCATATGCAAGGACTCTCTGACGATATATTGTGTTTACAGTAACAACTCAGAAATACAATGTTACCACAATTTTGTCCTTCATTCGTCTCTGCAATAGATAGTGTCTCTTCGCGTCCTCACCCTCGACAACGCTGTGTACCATTGACCGCGAGCAAAAGGGTCCGTCCGGAGGTCGAGCACGGTTCGTGCTGGCGTCAAACCTTGACAGACACCAAATGTAGTTGCATACGCGGATCGCCGAGGAAGCTCTCTTCGACTTACTGTCCACGACGAATGGTTTGGATGGGACGCATAGTTGATGCTGGGGATGCAGTGGCTTTCGAATGTATTCAAGAGTTGGACTTTGACGAACCGACGATGGAGCGCAATCATGCGTTTCTGACCAATCCCTTTTCTGTCGAGATGTTTCGTTGAATGGCGCAAATGCTGAATGCGGTCCTGTTTGAGATCTAGGCGGCGAGGAGGCACTCCAGGATGGGACAATATCGCAAGGTAGTCGGGGTCGTGTTCTAGTGCGTTCAACGGAGTATGCTCGGCTTCTTTCAGACTGTCCGAACTAAAATGAAATTCTATGTCGTTTTGTGAACGGAATGTGTGATCGATCTCTTTGCGATATTTACGAAAATGGCCCGGCAATTTGTCTAGAATTTTGTCGTTGAATTTATCGACATGGACATCGAGAAGGGGAAGGAATGCACGATGAAGACAGATTTGAGCGTCTTCGAGAACATGCGGTGGGAAGAGGAAGTCAGTGGTGTCGTCGAAGTTTGTGGTCGCCGCCTTGAGTGCAAAATTCTGTCAAGGGGCTGGCAGAGACATCCGTACCAAATACATTTTACCGCTTGACTGAAAAGGTACTGCGCGAAATTTACTTGCTATGATAAGTGTTGGAAAGGCGCGAGCTCCATCATGAAGGGGTTGTAAGTCCCATATGATACAGATAGATGACTCGGAACGAGCCAAAATACGAAGGCGTAGTGAAGTCACATACATCATTGGCAAAGAGACAAAGCTAATGACACTATTAACATGCTATTAACACGTTAATAACACGTACCAGAAACTTAATGATGCTAAAAACTCTTTATGGCTGACTGTGCCTCAGATATCCATGTATGCAAGTGGTACTGCAGATCAGGTCAGAGATATCATCGTGAGATTCGAGCCGACCGGTTGGCTAGCTTCTACTAATACATGATTAACTAACATGTGTTGGAAGTCATTTCAGATAGCCAAACCTACACGAGGGATGAGCGCTGTCTTCAAATGCCAAAGAGAGCAAACAGCAACATGATGTTAACCGATAGCCGCAACGGAGATGAAGAGATTGAAGAAGATGAGGCTGGTACTTGGTTGGGTGATATGTGGGAGAGTTCCACGACACCCGCCGACATCGAATTTGATGTGGAACCCAAGATAGACTTGAGCGCTGGACGCATGGTGCCGGGATATTCCGGCAGGCTGTAATTGTGAACTGAAAAAATTTAGCGTCGACTTTGCCTGTCCGCAACTGTAGACCTTCAACCAAGTCTTTAACTGTCAGTAATACAACATACATCAAATGTCTTAACTCGCAATTGAGCTCGGATCATATGTTGCTAACGTCCGGATGCTTAAACTGATGCGGCGCCCGTGTACCGCGTCGACAAGCCTTGGGCGTTATCAGCTGAGGCCAACCAAGTGATGGTCGTGGCCTCAAGTTACATTAGTACCTCCTTTTTTTTTAGAATGATTGTTGGAGGCCGAGGTCATCAGATCATGTGCTCCACCAAAAGCTGTGGTATACGGCACAAACCCATCTCGTGTTGTGGGTTGCTCAATTTGCCACTGATCTCACTTTGTACCAGCACGATTTACTTATCGCCAATTCTTTTTCATAGACCTGGAATTCGTACATGTATGATATACGCAGGCAATCCCAGATGATAGCTATTAATGATGGGAAGACCATGAGGAGATGTGACATTCGATACGAGCTTCCGAAGCAGTGTTCCATCATCCTTCTAGGCTGTGTTTCACCTTATCTGCACAGAAGCTATACAATCCACATAACAGATCTAGATCTGTCATGCCATCTGCTAGTCTCGTGTCCTCATGTGGCTGCGTGATATATAGTACGGCGCAAACGTTGATTTACTTGGAACGGGCTCAAGCCTCTGTCAATATCTATGTCTTCCCCAATGCAGGTCCTCATCCCACAACTTCATCTCGGGAACACATTTGGGGCACTGTTTATTGGGGTCATCCTTGCTGCAATGTTAGTAACCTATCTACTCGCAAAGCTTAGGGCTTCATCAAGTCTTGACGTCCTAACATATTTCATGGCACAGTCTCTTCGGTCTGAGTAGCATTCAAGCTTTCTTCTACTTTCAGACGCACAGGGGTACAGGAATATCGTTCCCTAAGCTAGCCGTATGTCGATGCTTCCTTTTCTCAGTTCAGTTGTTGATGCTACATTAGGTTGCCTGGCTTTGGTATGTATACTCTCCAGTTGCCATTATCGAGCGCGGCGAGTTTACGCCCTAACCCAAATTTTAGGATACTCGATGCTCTGCACCTATTCTTGATAGTCCACTGCATCTATTATTACTTAGTGGCCCATTACGCGGATATCAGTGCACTCACGGAACTTGTGTGGAGCTTTAAAGTGAGTTTTGTGGGCGCTTGCGATCTCTACTATGGTACTGAAGGACTCGTGCAGCTTCAAATAGTCATCAATGTAGGTGATTTTTCTTATGCACTACGAGCCGCTCACGCATCCATTGCAGGTTATAATCGTCTACACGGTGCATCTGTAAGTTAGAAGTGTACTGTTATCTACAACTTGAAGGATTCAAGTGATGTTTTTATTGGTTCGCAGTCTATATTTTCATCGCATATGGATAGGTATGTGCTTCCCTATCGAGCCAATGGGTTTCTACGACTGATGCAATGTATCAGTCGGCAAGGGCCGATCAAGAGTCCTCCCTATAGCCGTGGTGGGTTTAGATCAACGATCACCGTGGCGTATCATGACATTGATTCTGATGATGCAATATTAGGGCGTAATCATAATTTCGGGTTCAGGTGAGATTTGTCATTTGGTATTCCTCTTCGCCCGGTCTTGAAGATTTCTTCAGGTGTTGCCATCGGTGAGAGTTCAAAAACTCGGTGCATTTGTAGTCGGCTCATCATTGTAATCCAACGACAGTCATTATGTGGGCCATGTGAGTGAAGCAACGCGCTCCCTATTTATACGATTGCTGATAGCGAGTAGCTATCAGTGTCGTGCGTTTTAGATCTGGTTAAAATCGAGTGGTCGACATATATGGCTTTGGGCGCGATCACTTTCGTCGATTTCATTATCGCATCATCGCTATGCTATCTCCTCGCCACTTCACGTACTGGATTCTCTAGGTAATGAACAGTCTATTTACACCAAGGGATCTGATATACAAACATGGAATACTTAGCACCGATTCCATGATAACAAGGCTCATGGCTTACATTGTCAACACCGGCTGTCTGACAAGGTATTCCTCCTTCCAGACTAGTCCACATCTTGACTCATATTTCATGTAGCGTGTGTTCAATGACAGTTATGATTACAGTAAGTTTCTAATGATTGTACTACCCATCTCGTCTCTGAGATCCCTACAGTGCGCAGTCATGCCGCACAACTTCATCTTCCTCAGTGTTGAATTTTTAGTGGCTAAATGTACGATCCAAAGCATTCTCAGAATGTCGCACTGACCACCGGTTCCTTTTCAGTATACGTCAACTCATTCTTCGCACTCCTGAACGCGCGGTACTACTTACAGCCCACCACAGAAATTAACCATTCTTCTGATGTCCATATGCGCCATGGCATCTACCGTCCAGAGCTGAACGTTATGGCGTCCCAAGACGAGGAATTCCAGGGATCCCGGAAAAACATGTTTAAACATCCCGGCGATGATGTGATGCATCTTACCCAATCTGCTATAGTTAGTAGCTGCGTCACTGGCCATGGAAGAGTACTGATTGTCACGCTTTAGCCACATCGGCCCATTGAGGTGACGGTAGAGATGGATTCCTACTCATCAGCGTGATGTATCAGTACTAGTATGTATGTATCAAGTATCATCCGCCTCTTCGTGAGATAGGACTTGTGAGTTTCATTAGATCATCGCACAGCCAGTGTGCGGACAAGAATTTACATTGTTCATTATACCATCACACGTGGGTTTCATATATCAATACTACTTAGAGCTACAAGGAACTACCACTCAGTCATTCGGTTTCATGCGCTTGGAATCAACGAGACTCTCGCGCACACCACTAGTGGACTTGCTATTCGCCACCCAAATGTAAAAAACCTTCTTCCACTAACGCGAGAGTCCTAATACGATCGAATACATCGAGGAAGAGCATACGAGTAGTCATACCTGAAAGACGCTTCATACTCTGATATTCTCAATGCTCCACTTGGCACGAAGGTCTACTGTATAGTCATCATAGTCACCAGCGAGGGACCAATGCCTCAAAGCCCATGCAATCATTGCTGCATTGTCTATATTGAATTTAAAACCCTGTGAATCGGTCGACATATCGAAACGCTGACCTGTGCATAATTCTAGCGGGGGGAATGGAGCGATATGCGCTGTACTCATCCAGTGCTGCTCGGAGCCTACGGAAGCTGAGCACGACAAAGAAAAACGAGCTTTGGAAACTCACCTTTCGCGTAAAAAGATGTTGCTGGCGACCCCGCCGCTAAGGGCGACATCCCTGACGTTCACGCCTTTCAGCTTGAGATTTCGAAGGCTCAACGTAAGCTTAGCACGGAGTTGATGGGCTGCAGCTGTCTGGAATGCACGAGCCGGGGCAATTTCACGTGAACTGGAATAGAGGTTCGTCCATGAGAGAAATGTGGCGGTCTACTAAAGATTGTAGGGATACAAAGGAAAAGGCAGGTTTTCCCGGGATCGAATGGTGAATGGTTGGATGTCGGGTAGGGATTCCAGTTCATCGTTTATCATGCGGCAGAGCTCTTCGAGTGCTGCACTAGGGCCTCTGGTTCCCCAGGATAGGCCAAGTGTTCGGGCTGCCTTGTCAAACGCACGTCCAATACTCGCGTCTGCTGTTGTTGCCAACATCATTTGAAAGTATGTGACATGAGGATGTCACGATGGCTGCAGTGTTGGGCGCGTTGTCGGTGGTTGTTGTTTCCGGAGTCCTTGCTGAGGTGCCACTTGGTTCAAGTCCAAGAAGCGTCAGCTGATGCGGGGTATTCAGTGGCTTTTGAATGTATTCAAGAATAGTTGGACTTCGACGAACCGACGATGCAGCACAATCGCACGTTTCTGACTACTCCCTTTTGTACCGAGATGTTTCGTTGAATGGCGCAAATGCCAAATGCAGTCCTGTTTGAGATCCAGGCGATGAGGAGATACTCCAGGGTGGGTCAACATCGCAAGAGAGTCTGCCAGGGTGTGTGTTCTGGTGCGTTCAATGGAGTATGCTCGGCTTCTTTCAGACTATCTGAACTAAAATGAGATTCTATTTCGTGAGCGGAATGTGTGATCGATTTCCGTTTGCGATACTCGCGAAAATCGCCCAGCAATCTGTCTAGAATTTTGTCGTTGAATTCATCGACATGGACGTTAAGTGGGGGAAGGAAAGCACGATGAAGACAAGTTTCAGCGTCTTCGAGGACACGTGATGGGAAGAGGAAGTCGCTGGTGGTGTCGTCGAAGTTTGTGGTCGCTGCTATGAGTGCAAGATTCTGCCGAGGGGCTGGCAGAGACATCCATATCAAATACGTTTTACTGCTTGACTGAAAAGGTGCTGCGCAAAATTTTACTTGCTATGATAACCGTTGGAAAGGCGTTCGCGCTATCATGAAGGGGGCGTAAGTCCCATATGGATAGATGACTCGGAATGAGCCAAAATACGAAGGCGTAGTGAAGTCATATACATCATTGGCAAAGAGATAAAAATAATGACACGCTATTAATATGCTATTAACATGCTAATAACACGTACCAGAAACCTAATGATGCCAAAAACTCTTTATGGCTGACTGTGCTGTGTGTGCAAGCACTGCAGATCAGGTCAGGCATGTCATCGTGAGACTCGAGCCGACCGGCTGGCTAGCTTCTCCTGATACATCATGATGGTTAACTAACATGTGTTGGAAGTCATTTCAAATAGCCAAACCTACACGAGGGATGAGCGCTGAGTCTTTAAATGCCAACAGCAACATGATGTAATGAACAGCTGACTGTTAAAACGTCAACCGATAGCTGTAACGGAGATGAAGAGATTGAAGAAGAAGAGGCTGGTACTTGGCTGGATGACATGTGGGAACCCAAGATAGACTTTAGCGCTGATAGGCTCCTTGCGCACGGTGTTACCTGGCTCGGCTCCTGATAACGCAGGGAAGAATAAGGGTAAGGGTAAGGGTAAGGGTAAGGCTGCGGAGGAGATTCAGGAGTAATTAGGGAAATGATGATGGTAACGGCGAGCAGCTAAAAAGCGGCTAGTTAATATCTCTCTCAGGCATAGGCCCACCTGCTAAAAAGCTTGCTAATATTTGCCCGAGTAATTTAACTTTTATCCCGGGAATGCGCAGATTTATACACCTTCATCGTCAATGATAGTAAGACCGATAGTTGTCCGCGCACCTAATAGATAGATTCCATCTTCAGCAGAAGCAGTGTTGGCGTCAAATGTGAACACATTTACACGAATATCTCCGTTTTCTGGAGTGGCGATGAATACATCGTATTGCCACAAATACATGTTGTCAATGCTTCCACTTTGAAGACCAACAACGCCGTGAAATGAAGCAGAAGTCGCCATGGTAGTAAGAGTACATAGGAGACAGAACCAAGAGCAACACAGCATGACGTGATGGACGTGCTTTGATACTGTAGACAAGAAGTCCACTCCGAGGCCTGCGGACGGAGAAGTATTGTAGCCAGAGGTACCGGGATAGGGTGAAGTTAGCAGCCTTGCGCAGATAATAACTCGAACTTGCAAAGCAAATATCTTCTCAGAATTAGATCACAAGAGACACTCGTTCCATAGCATAACGCAAATCATGATTCACGAGTTTCGAAGGGCCTGGTTTGTTGCTCGAGTGCCCAATCTGATGTGAAATCAATTCAGAATTCTTGAATCCTCACATTTGTTTTCTGCCAGGGTTTAAACAAAAACAGGTCTGATTATACTCTAAGTAGATATTGATGTATCAAAGAACTCGCCCTGCCAGACCCCCACAGATGCTCCCTGGTCCTTGGCATCCTCCACTACATTGTACTCGACGATGTACGGGGCTTCAAGGCCAGCAGACACCCGCGTGGCGCCCCTGCCATGTTAAGACTTGAGCTTATCGTCGCTGAGAAATACGCGACCGTTTAATAATTAAAGGTGGCTGGGAGATGTCCAAAAAACTTGACGAAAATAAACCAAGGAACTCGCCTCATATGCATGCATAAATCGAGGCTCAGTCGGTTTTGGGTTGGGTTGTGAGAAAGTTTTCTTTCCAGAAGGTATAGTTACGAGTGGAGGCGATGGTGGACATGTAGGAAATCGACACTCTGAGGCCAAAGTGGGCTCTGGACTCTGGGATTCGTTTCAGTCGGAGTTTCAACATCATGCGCAGCGCGATTCGTCCCGCACGTCTGCGGGCATGGGAGGTAGCAAAAGAAATGCAGGTGGCACTCACTTGCTGAGGCCTCACCGGTGCACCACCCGTCACCCGTCGCCCGTCGCCCTCGCACCTCCGAGTCAGAAGGATCATAATCGATGATCGATCAAATTCGGTATCGTGAAGTGTAAACTGTGTATCGCAAACACAAGCTTTACCTCACCAAGCACAACTTTTTATCTTGCGAAGTACCATTTCTTTGGCAATAATGCAAGCTACGAAGTCTGTGCAGCACCCAAAAGCCACGTAAATTGTTATGGCGAATTTCTGTTACCCCACTGTCTGTTAGTAGGGATCCTACTGTACTGGAACGGTGCGACGCTGCGGTATGTCATTTCATCTGACATTTTCATGCGTATGTATCTATTACAGTGTTCTGAGGTCATCGTACGTGTTTTCTCTCCGGTTAAAAAAAATAACATCTCATTGGATGTGGCCGAATTGTGTACATTACAGGGTGTACCCAGAGCTTTATCAGGTTTGCTCCGACACCACACCACATCATTCTAATCAGATCCATGTAGAAGATATACGAATCTATGACAGAAAAAAACTGTGAAAGAACATGTAATGATAGTATGCATGCAACAAGTGCTAACTAGTAGAAAAAAGTGTCCGTCAAAAAACATGTGAAGGTAACATATCGACAATAGGGTCACTGTCCTACAGAACAATGAACGAAGATCCAAACAAAACATATCGACAATCATTGGACCTGGTGTGCGGTAGCCGGGCCCTCAGGGACAAGAAGATGTCCTTCTGGCCCATGGACGATATTGACAAATGCGAAACGGCACTGCTCTGAGGATTTGGTGTGTGCACGAAGGAGGTCGTGACGGCACTTCACGACTCCGCACACAGAGCAGCGCACCTTGATGCCGAGGTGAGTAAGGATGTGTCTTGTCATGCATCCCCTCTTGAGTGTCTTCGAGCAGTCACCCCACGTGCATCTTGTACTGGCGGTGTCTGGACCGGTGATGCCGTGTCCTCGCAGGTGGGCGGATATTGCGCTGGTTGTTCCCTCCACAAACATTCCGCAGCCGACTTGTTGTAATTTACATTCGTATGCGACAAGTGGTTGGTCGCCAGGTTGCACTTGAAAAAAGGTCTCTTGGTACACGGGAAAGATATCGAAAGGCATGTTGTACGGGACGGTGATGGTCGAGAGCAAACTGATATACGAGGTTTGTTAGACTGATAGAAGGATGTGCTGTATTGCGTATCAGCAATGTCCAGTTATTCTTTGCCACAGGCACCCAGCTTGAACGCACCAGTGTGATCAAAGAAGTTCCTAGAAATAACAAGTAGAGATCCGGTCGTTTGAGGGCCTTGACACACTTACCCTTCTATATAATGGTAGAATAATTTTTACGAGACTCAGTAAGATAGTTGGCGTTCTCCCTGCCAATGAAGGCACTATGAACACCGGTGCCGATCGGCTGTAAAATTTTGCTGCGCCTTAAGAAGTTCAAGCCACGGAAATTAGACTGTTGGTGAGGCCTTGAGGCTGAGCTTGAGGCAGGCTCCAGAGAAAACTCCGGATTTGGCCAAGCACTAGTCATCGTCACAATCGCCCATGACTCTGAGCAATAGTATTTGCCAGTATATCTTTGGTCAACGTATGTTATGACACGGTTGCAATGTCACACAACACGTGTAATAGTTATACAGACATGCGATCGATGGAATCCCGGTACATATTTTATCGTTCGCGCAATTCACTTGCCATTGGCACGGGCTTTGGTCGTGATGCGATAGCACTGGCAGCCATACTCAGTTCCCCGTCGTGCTTCTCCTCAAGGTCTGCGAAGTCAGCGTAGATTTTGCTACATAAGTATTGGTATGGTGTGAAAAGGGGAGCAAGATGACGCACTCGTTCCACTGATTTAACAGATCTTCTTGCTCCTGAGTTCTGGAAATCCATGACACTGACATCCTCCATAAGCATGCAATAGAATGTCCTACAAGGCCGGTGACTAGAATTCCCCCTAGCGCTGAGCGTCAGTTGATCGGATCGGAAATGACAAAACGGGATGGACGAATTAGTTAAATGACATTCATTTCACTATATCGGCACGAACTGTGCTACCAGCTTTCGCTCTGGTGTGTTTCATTGGTTGCCACACGCGAGGAATGCAGAGTGGGTGTCTTGTGATCCTGGCGGCCCAAGGGCAGTGAGCCAGACCACCTTTAGGGGGTATCTTTCAAGAATCACGTTACTATTTGACTGACATTGTTTAATAAAGGTTGGACGGTGCAAACTGTATCGAAGAAAGGTACGAATCTTTTTTTGTATGTATTATCGTCTTCATTGTCTTATGCTTGAATGCTGCAGGCCGATACTTCATATATACGACAAAGGTCTGCAAGCGCAATTCATACGATTCCCTGTGTCAACAAGTTCATGGTGCACGGCAGCTCGGAAGTATCAAAGAGAAAATTCGCGTGCTTCACCTTGTGAGCTCTGGCTGCTCTAAGCCCACATGTCTCATTTTTCCAATGTCACGAGGTTATCGTAAATCCCGGTCTTTGAATTTCGTCTCGTGTTGGTCACTTCGGCATCCCCGTAATGAGTTGGGGAATCCGCAGCTCCACTGACACAGTCCAGTTTCACACTCTCGGTGTTTTCAAACCAGGTAGCATATGACACACTACGTGCATTTGGTAATGCTAAGTGAGAGTAACATTGTCAGTATGATACATGCAAGGAGAAGGCGAAGCACATATCCAGTCACCCGAATACTAAAGCCATAAAAACGACAATTTCCATCTTTGTGGAAGTGTTGTTTTGCGGCCTTGAAGAAAGAGATTGGGCAAGATTGACTTGGTTGCTAGCACGTAGGCAAAGAACACGAATGAATGAGGTATGATCAATGTGAGCAGGGGAAACAGCGGGAGAGGGTAGTGAGGTATGCTAGGAACTGTGAGTGTGGATGAACAAATTCATTGTACTCACCTCGGAGTGGCCTCGGTCGAATCCAGTGGCTTCAGCCTCGAGGCGTGGTAGCACAAGTCTACGACTAAAGTTGGGCATGTCCGATGCAGGAGGGTCACGCGGAAGTGCTCAACTGATCGTATCGGACAGTGTTGTGGCAGAAATGCTCGGAGGGCATAGCCAGGCTGGTCGAGAATTAGCAGGGGAAGCAAGGAGTTTGAAATTTGCAGTTGTATTACTTCTTTGTGCCGCATATATGAGCAGTGTGATCGTGGCCTTGATGCAACCATGCAGATATCTGAATGCGAGGTCATTTCTGCTTCTCGGAGGAAAACGGGCAACCGTCATGGTCGTTTCTTGGCTGTCGATCAATGGTCTTGTATGATCGTGCCCCTTTCCCTTATCAGCCCTGCCTATTGAGTGTGCTAAAATGAACTGGATCAGACGCCTATATATATGTTAGTTTATCAGTGATCAGGTTGGCACTGCAAATGACTGCAGGGGGACCGTGTTGGCTGGCCGAGCTGATATGCTCCCTGCAGCCTCCTCCATCAGTGAACCGGTGAGTTCTTGCTAGCCATTATGCTGATTGCGGTGCATTTACATGGTCATATATTGCTTTATATTCCAATGTGACGAAATCCTTTCCTATATATTACGATATATAACGATATATGACAATATCTTCTTCTCACCAGTTCTCTGATGGCCTCTGCTCCGAGTCCCTCACGGCTGAGTCGTCACCCCCACAAGTCGTCAGGTCACGCTTTTGTCACAGCAGGTCACCGCTGCCGCTTTCAGAATCCGCTCGGCAATGCCTAAGAAATTCACGGTCTGACAGTTACAGGTCAAAAATAATGATTATGATTGGTTGGTGTGATGTGGAATATAGTATGGGATGTGGTTGTAATTATAATGGCTGTATGGTGCAGGATATACTACATGAGAATGAGAACTATGTGGTCCGTGATGATGAGGCACATGAACTTGATGCTGGTGTGATGTAAAATGTCCGGAAAATTGCTGCTGGTATGTTGCTGCGAGTTGGATGTACAGGAGGATTGTAAGGTATTTCATGGCATAGATCAGGACTATTTAAGTTAGAACCATTCTGCTCATATGTGGGATCACGCGACTCTCGTGATTTGCCTTTTGGGCGGCTATTTCGTAGAGCCATGTCCGAATGTGTCGACTCGCTGACAAGTCGTCACAGCCAGTGGTAGTATTTGTTTAGAACTCCGCTATGGCAGCGCTCGGCTGGCTGTCACCAGCGTGACTTTGACGGCTTTCAATGAACTTCACCATTTCTTAACAAAAATTGGTCGTTCAACCTCGCAATGAAAGGTGCATGATAGAAACATTGATTTAAGTTGTAAATTGTGTGTGGAAGTAAGAATTGAGTGAGATATTTAGGTCGTGACGACTTGTGGGGGTGACGACTCAGCCGTGAGGTATAGTATCGGATACTGTAAGGACCCTGCACTACGCCTCAACTAGCGCTTCAAACGAATGCACACGCAGTCCGCGTGTCAAAGAGTCGCATCCGAGACACGGATACTTTATTTCCTTTTGTGATACTTAATACCTTGTACTCAACAAATGCCTCGTTTTCTCTTATCTCTTGAACACGATCATGCAGTGCATGCGCAGGGCACAAGCTTCTCCCTTCCCCCGTCATCTTAATACTTACTTTCTTGTTCTTTAAGCTCCTTTTCATCGTCAAAACACTCCTTTGTCTCCCGCTTCTTCGTACGCGCAACTTATCACGCACTTCTCCCAGACCTCTTGTAATGATATAGATGTTGTCGAATCTGGTGCGTCACATTTCCGGTGCCCAGAGCGACTCTTTCTAACTTTACCCTTCTCTTAGGGTCGATACGGAGAACCAACTGCTTTTTCAGTTGACCCTTACTCTGATGCATACAATGCACCAGCACCCGCTACTGCTCATCAGAAACCAGAGACCGGGACGCCGCCCCACCATGCGATCATTCTCGTCCGAGAAGTTCTAGAGCCTGCAGTACCGGCTACCGTCTAGTCCTTCTCAAAAGCGCAGGTCTCCACCTCCTGAGAAGCCAACATGCTCCAATTGTATGCTCCACATGTTCTTCTCATGGTTTGCGAAGCGCTTATGGGGCAAGGAAGGTTCCCAATCCTCAAGTTTTGGGGTCTTCGGATTAAGTATTAGGACACAAGAGCGGGATTTGGACGAGTTCCCTCGCTTTGGAAGAGTCGAAAAATCACAATTGTTTACGACCAGAGGGTACGATAATTTCGGCTTTATCTGAGAAACCAGTGCTGAAGAGGCTACTCGCTGCATTCAGCAACTTAATGGAGTCGTACGTTTTCCCTTCATGTGTATGATATCCTTGCTGATCTCCTTCATAGGAACCGAACGGGCGTCGCACTCGGGTTGACTATTCTGTCACTGACAGATCGCCGCACCAATCCCTGGCAAATATATGGGACATCGTTGCTCGATTGGGGACACCTATTCAGGCTCAGGTCACGACTCTTACTACCGTGACTCATATGGTGACTGCGATTACCGTCGTTCCGAACGCGATAAGGATAGGGACCCCTACGGTCGTGACAGCCATGATTGGCGCGATCATCGCAGTCCTCGTCGTTACTCACCTGATTACAGGAGCGCGGGAGCTACTCCAGGAGTCCTCCTAGAGATAGTAGCCCTCACAGGGATTATGATAGTCCTTCAGGGACCGGTGCGGCAAACTCTTCCAACCAGGCTGAAAACGGTAGTCATTGGTCATGGTTCAGCTGTCAACGGAAACCATTTCGAAGGTGTGCAAGTCGTGGTCCCTTGTTTCAGTTGTTACTTCCCTATCTTGAAGAAAGCAAGACATGGTTTCCGCGTTCACTATTTCAGACAGAAAACCAAGTTCAAGGTTCATTTCATCCTCGACTGTCTGCCTGTATCCGTCCCGCATTTGATATCGCTCTACTAGTTCGTTCTACACTATCAACTTTCGCTTCCATGAAGAGTGGCAAGTCTCAAATTGCGATTGCAAGAAAGGTCAGGCACAACAATCTTGCGCATAGCGATTCAGCATATGCGGCCATTGGAATGTTGGCAGGCTTGTGGAAGCTTCACTAACCAGGCTGAGCGAAACTTACGTCTACTTATCTTGAACGACTCGTTCTGACATTAATGATTGCTCAATCAGGAGGCTTGCCATGTATTGCGTTATCAATCAAGAATTAATTGCCGAGTGCATTTTGTGCAAGCGTTTGATGGAACGCAGCGCTTTGTGGTCGGGAATCTCACGAACTTGTCGTAGCGAAAAGTTTTGTCACTACGCCGGATTCGAGTTATTATCGACTATCAGAATGCACCGCTTCCGTTGGTCAATCACCTGGGCACGTGGCGTTGACGTCAATGGTCAAGAACAGAAATAGTATTAACGTAGAGTACAATCGTACACATTTCACCGTCACGGCTGCGAAAGCTATTTTTCAACTGTGATGGATATCTATTTGTACGTATAATACACCATCATACATCTCGCTATAATTGTACAACAAAGTGCTTACTAGTACAAAACAGTGTCCGTCAGAAAACTTCAACATAAATCATTAGACCTGATGGGCAGCGGTCCAACCTGTAGGGACAATAAAACGACCCTCTGGTCCATAGACAGTATCAACACATGCGAAATGGCATGCGTCCGACGATCTGATATGCGCACGAAGGATGTCAAGGCGGCATTTGACTACTCCGCACACGGAGCAGCACACCTTGACACCGAGGTGAGTAAGGATGTGTCTTGTCATCCCTCCCCTCTTGAGTGCCTTGGAGCAACCAGCCCACGGACAATTTGTGATGATGCTGTCCGGGCCGGTGATGCCATGTCCTCGCAGGTGGGCGGACACTGCGCTGGTAGTTCCCTCCACGAACATTCCACAGGGGACTCCCTCTAATTTACACTCGTATACGACGAGTGGTTGACCGCTTCTTTCCACTCGAAAGAAGACCTCTGGATCCACGTTTAAGGTATCATGAGGCATGTATATATACGACAGCAGATCGTTGTAAGGTCAAGCTGATAGATGAGGTTGTTGAGAGGATATCTTGTGCTATGGGTCAGCAACAGTCCAGTTATCATATGGATACCCGACATACCAGAGGAATTGAGAATGTGGTCAAAGAAACTTTGGAATGCAAGAGTCGTTATTTTTGTAGCAGTTGTCGCAGGTATTTATATTTAAGCATCAGACATTGGCATTCTACCTGCCATTGGCAGTTATCGCATCGTTGAGGCTGTGTTTCGATACACTCATAAACGTGTATAACCGGTATAGCGGGTAGCCTGCAGCATTTGGATGATTCCTTAAAAGTTACCTTCCATCAATGTGGCGATGTTATCCCAGTGATTACCCAAATAATTATGGCAAATAGAATTCTCAGTCGAACATGTACATGAATGCATAGCGGGGAACGGCGGCTGATGCCCCTCATTCAATCCCAGTACGCGTGTTAAGGCGATCCAAAATTTGGTTTGGCGCTGGATGATGCCCCCGATTCAATCACGGTACGTGTGTTTATAAGGCGATCCAGAGTTTGGTTTGGCGCTGGGACCTACTTACTCCAGCACAAAGTGGTCTTAACCTACTGCACTTCAGAGTCCGCGAATGTCATTCCGGAGGCATGTATATATACGACAGCAGATCGTTGTAAGGTCAAGCTGATACTTAGATGATGTTGTTGGGAGGATATCTTGTGCTATGAGTCAGCAACAGTCTAGTTATCATATCAATACCTAACGCACCAGAGGAGTTGAGAATGTGGTCAAAGACATTTCGGAATGAAAGAGTTGCGATTTTCATAGCACTTGCCGTTCGATTGGAGGTATGTAAGCACCAGAGGGTCATTAGCATTCTACCCACCACTATCAGCGTAAATTGCAGGAGGCAGCCTGCGGCCATGGAGTAAAGTGCAGCGACTCTGCCGTCACGACCGGAGATGCCTTCAATTTCGTGCACAACGCCCTATCTCTCATCTCACAAGATTTGCTGATAACATTCACAGATCTTACCAATTCTGGTGTTGCACTAGTACTAAGGCTATATTGGTTCATACCTCGCACCATATCCGAGTTATAAGTACAGTAACATGTTATCGCTTTACAAACTATTCACGCACAAAGTGTGCCTAAGGTTATCTACACGCTGCGGGCTTCCCATGCTTATAAATCACTGTTCTACGGGAGGTTGAATGCTCCATATGGATATTTGGCAAGGTCACCTTTGTTTACGCCCTGCCATTGCCCCGGCTCCTCATTCTCCTGGATCCGATCAGCAGGTAGCGATGGGATCTGACAATAGGATCACTTCTTGTACATATCAGGAAGTAATATGGCTGACACACAGCACAGCACTGGGACTTTGTGTATTCTTCGACTGTGAGAACGAATTGCGTGGGCTCTCAAACGCACCCACCTCCTGCTCTTAGGCGTCCTCCTACCAGAATGTTCTCCCGGACGTTACGGAGCTAGTGTTATGTACCCAGCAAGTTTGGATGTCAAAGTACCAGTGCCTATGGACTGACACACTCGTTTTGGTTCATTGTCTGAATCTGTGAGTCTTGATTTCATTACGATTGTCTCGCTGATTTAGTCTTACTAGTTCTCATGATTGTTAAGACTCTGAGCAATCAAACTTGAAGGTACGCTTTCAGACACTTATTTTCCTTTCAGTTGAAGCTGACTTTTTTTTTGAGCTCGGCAGCTGGAACAGACGCATGTTTGGCACCTGTGATCCACGGAGCTCCAGCTATGACGACACGGCCCTATATTTCCCACCCGGAGCATGCAAGGGATCTAAGCATAGTCCGAGCTGTCCCAACGCAAGATGAACTCCTGCGTCAATGTATTAATACTTTAGTTCGTCTTGGCGTGTATGCGCTATTTGCAAGAGTCACGCGAAAGCCAGCGGTCACCGCCACCTGAGTGACACCTATTCCCACACTTGTTAGTAACATACATAGTATAACATATTTGTTACTAACGAGGGGGGCAAACCTACGCTGCAGTACTTCAGCGATAGCTGCAACAATCAGCAGTGACTTCAGGAATATTAAGAGGGTGGGTAAATAACATATATAATATAAATAACATATCAGGGCTATTGATTTGTCATCTCCCTGGATATCTCCCTTACAACACTGCTGCTATGCCTTCTGATGGTTCCCATGCCTCTCTCTTTCATCTTCACATTGTCCTTGACGATGTGCTCGCTATCCCGCTCATTCCTCTCCCAACTCTAGCTGTTCTTTTGGTTTTAGCTTGTCAACACCCTTGCATTCTATGATGCTCTTTTCCTTCTCTCATTGCCCTGGATAATCTCTTGCCACTGCCAGGAGCTACAAGGTATGTTGCTGTCCTTATGCCTCCTGATGCCTCTAACACCTTCAATGCCTCTCTCTTTCATGCCCTGCATCATTCTTGACAATGTGCTCGCTACTGCAGTCATTCCTGGCCCAGCTCTACCTGCTCCTTTTGATTGCTCCAACCTCATGTTGATCAGTCTTTGCTGGCGCTTGCTTTTACCCTCCATGCGACATGTCCTTGCCCAGGTCCCGCGCTACCATGATCACTGCGCTACCATGATCACCACACTACCATGATCACTGCGCTACCATGATCATGTTCTTCCTAATGTGATGTGAACCTTTTTGTCAATCAAATGAGCTTGACACTGATGATTATTGCGCTCAGTGTTATCATTACCATCCTATCAATGTGTCTAGAAGGTGCATAGTACTAGTCTGAATCTGAATCTGAGTCTGAGCTTGAGCTCAACTCGTCATCAGTGTTGACAGTGGCTTTACTCTTGGGTTGTGAAACATGAGCCCTGGCTTTCCTTTGCATGTAAACTTGTTCCCCACATGCATGCCGATCCCAGTTATCCTTCATCCTCTTGACAAGCTCCTCGTCTGAGAGAGAGACCCACTTGCACGAATCAGACTTGAGAGCATTTAACAAAACCTGAACCTGTGCTCTTCCACCAACCTTTGAGGGATTTTTCACCCCCCCGGCAAGGGCCACTTAGTTAGCTCAACACCATGACGTTCTACTATAGCGTGCTCGTAGTTTGTATAATTCATTTTGACTTTGCCTGACATGTTCTTCTCCATTAAGATAAATTCTTCGATGAATTATGTTAGTGACAGCACAAGGGGACACCATGAAGCACATACCAAGGTTATCTTGGATAAGCTCACGGCATTCACTAATAAGTTTGTTGAGTGGCTGTTGACGGTTAAGTGTTACATGTTCATCTTTGAGACAATCAGTAGGCTACAAGATGAGGACAAAGATAACATACCAAGCTTGCTAATCATGAATGCTTCCAGCTTCAGTCCAAGATGCTGTGGCTCAATGCCTAGGACGTCCCAAACAAATTTTTGAGATTTCTCTGTAAAAAAAATCTTTGGTTCTGCAAGATCTTCAATTCCACCGCATACTGCCACATAAAACCCCTCCAGACCAGTGCATGCATGGAGCGCCATCCACTGAGGATAAATTTCAGTTGTATTAGTGGTGGTGTCTCAGATGGTAAATAAATAAATGAAGAGGTGCCAAAGATGGCGGAGACAAATGAGTAGACAGAGGGCAAACAAATAGACAAGAGATGCCACAAGGGCAAATGAATAAACAAGAGATGCTGCAGAGGGCACAAGAGGAGTGACAGGGGAAAATGAATAAATGAGAGATGCCACAGAGGGCACAAGAGAAGTGACAGGGACAAATGAATAGATGAGAGATGCCACAAGGGCAAATGAATAGATGAGAGATGCCACAGAGGGTGCAAGATACTTCGACATACCTCACAATCCATGAATGTGAATGCTGCATTCACATCATGTTTGACAGCCTTTGGGTTTGAATGTGCAGTACAGTTCTTTTCTTGGCGATCCTTGAGAACACAGACATTGTAAGCTTGCTTTTCAGCAAAGGTTAGCTTGCAATAATCTTGGAGTAATGTGGCCTTGTTTTCTGCGATGAAGGCTGTAAGTTTTGTGCGATCACCTCTGCCTAAGCCTAATGAAAGATTCGTGAGCACCAGTGTTACTTTGCAAATTAAATTATTACACTGACCTTCATTTTCATCCTTGAGTCGGGCTTTGACAAATGCGTTCCAGGAGTTAACACCTCTGGTCTTCTGCAGCATGCGACTGCGAAGAAACAGTTGGTTTCTGGTCCACTTCACTGATCTACAAGACAATTAATATATATCAGCAATAAGATATTTATGATGCAGACTCGCTGGCCATGTTTTTGTGCTATGTCAGCAGCCTCTGCTTTGTACGACTCCTTGGCAGTGTCAATATCATCAGCGAGTGCTTCACGATGGGCACGCTGTTGAGCCTTTTGGGTCGCCGTCAGTTGTGCACGCACTCGATGAATTTTAGGGGTCGGACAAGGAACCATTGAAGTCAAGGAGTGAATGGCAGCAAAGTTTTATACATTTCAAGTTCAGGGACAAGGACAAATACATGAAGTGAACTGAGATATTGTGAACAAAGCAATATGAGTGGTCCATCATATGCAAGAATGGAGCAAAGCGAAACAACTAAGTCCAGACTAAATTGAAGGTTAGTCAGGTTGAAACAGAGTCCAAACAGGCGGAACTCACTAAGTTTATGGTCATGACTTGCACTAGCCATAATTTGAAGCATGTTGTGATGGCATTCTTCTGGGATATCAAGCTTCACAAGTATGGCCTTCCAACTGTTTACTTGGTATCCCTCAACCTGCTGGATGCAGTGCCAGATCTCATCCTTAGTACTGTGGTGAAGGGAAAGGCCAAGAAGTGCACTGTTGATTTCACCACAGATATGGTCATAACCTGCATCACAAGTCGACTGAATGGGACCTGGATCAGATGTCATGAGGTAAATGTGGTTAGTGACTGAAACTCCGTCCTTGTTGCTGCACAACATGGTTTTCATTTGCACTGCATTTCCCGCCTCATTGCCGACCAGCTGTTTTTTTTTTCCCTGTCAGAATCCGTTAGTTGTCAGGATATTTCTCAGGGTCAGAACACCCACATTGTGACGTTTGTGTGATTCCTTCACATCAGAAGAAGTTGGTTGAGCTGTTAGTTTCTTTATAGCAGGGGACGTGCGCTTCGCTAATACGAAAGGTCATGATGGGGGGCTCAGACCACCTGAAAGAATGTGATCTTCTGTCATATGAGCAGCATGTTCTACAGCAGCACTGGTATTAGGTAGTGGCTGGGCTGCTAAGACGAAAGCGTGTGATGGTATTGTGAGGGGACTCACGCTGCCTGGTAGTATATGGACATGATAACCAGCGTTGTTTGGCTGTGTGACATGCTTAGGGCACCGCTTTGTGACTCCACTTGCTTCAGCGAGATCATGGCCCTTGGACACAGGAAGTGCAGGTGGTCAAGGGAATGACATAGAAGTGAAATCTGGGCCACCAAATGTAGGGAAAGTCGAGTCACTCGAATGGTTGGTGTTAGACCACAAAGTTGGGAAGTCAAATGACTCGGATGTGAAAGACGTGATACTGTCGTCAGGAGTCTGATGAGCATGGTGACCATTGGGTGAGTCTGAGGGATTTGGATATAAGAAACCGTCTGGTTGGACATGTTCAGAAGACGTGCTAGAATTTTGGTCCAATGCTGCTATTCCTGCCGCACAACTGTTAAAACAAACTTATCAAAGCCACAAGTGAATCATATGTACTTTCAACCATGCTTTTAGGTAGTTTGACCTCATTCCAGCAGAACCAGCACTGATGGACGAGTGGTGCAAGCCGATTCAGCAAAATATCATGCATAATTGTTGCTGTGGCCACCTCAGCCTCAGTCTCGAGGGGACAAGAAGATGCAACAGTGGTAATGATCTGAGGGGATGTGCAAAAGTGTCCTGGTTTCTTTAAGAACTTGAATGCTACTGATAGTTTTATTTCAAAGTGATCTTTCTTGAAAAACAGATTCAACAGTAGCTCAAATCATTTAAATGATAAACTTACAATTTCCCCTTGCAAATCAAGATACTCTAGACAATTAGGGACAGGATCCAGCTCAACAGGGAACAAGCGAGGTGACATAGACAACATTGAGTAAAACAACAGTGAAGTGAGCACAGTCAAGAAGTAAGGTTGTTGAGTCTGTTTGTTCAGTACGAGGCATTTGATAATGGCAGCAGGAATTAAATTAGTCATAATGAACAGTATTGAGTAGGATTTGCAAACACTGAGAGCTCAATTGAATGTGCTATTTTAAAGGGTCAGTGCAGAGCTCAACTTCCTAAGCTTTAGTTTTCAATGACATATTTTGCAATGCCAACATGGATGGTCGAGATATTGTGTTGTGCCCACCAATCAAATGGGGCTCAATTAAATGTGCTACTAGTAAAAGGGTCACAAGCAAATATACAAGAGATGCCACAGAGGGCACAAGAGAAGTGACAGGGGAAAACGAATAGACGAGAGATGCCACATAGGGCAAACCAATAGACAATATACGAGAGATGCCACAGAGGGCAAACAAATAAATGAGAGATGCTGCAGAGGGCACAAGAGGAGTGACAGGGGAAAACGAATAAACAAGAGATGCCACAGAGGGCACAAGAGGAGTGACAGGGGAAAACGAGTAGATGAGAGATGCCACAGAGGGCGCAAGAGAAGTGACAGGGGAAAACGAATAGACAAGAGATGCCACAGAGGGCACAAGAGGAGTGACAGGGGAAAACAAATAGATGAGAGATGCCACAGGACATAGAATTGACAGTATGAAAGTTACAAAGAATGCGACACTAAATCTTCAAGTCTCATGGCCTCCTTGTTCATAGCATCATCTTCAGGACCATTCATGCTACCCTTGTCATCTCTGTCTCCATTGGATGCAGTCACTGTCTGGTCTGTAGGAAGACGATCACCTGTGTATCTGTCGAGTGTGTAAATTTGTTGGAGTTGCTTGTGATGGTTGTTGTTGACACGGTGGTGCTTGGCATACAATGTCTTCAACTCGGCTATGAGTGGAGAATCTGGGTCATCAGCAAGGAGTGAATCAATAGCTTCCAATGTGGTCCTGTCCTCGTGCTCAACCCAACAATGTAAGCATTTGATCTTGACATTGAGCCGTACAATCTCTTCATGTGATTGCACCAATTTGAAATACCTTGTGGCCATCTCGCAATTAGCAGACACAGTCCATGGTTTTGTGAGGATATCGTGGCGTGAGTGTTTCAGAGCCGAAAATTCACTGAGAGATATGTAACCGACAATTTTGGTATAGTCGAGCATGGGATGTGGTGGATTTTGTAAGGGTGTGAGTCTATTGTACTTCTCCAAAGCCATTCGGATGGCAGCCAAATGTCATGTGATGGCCTTTGAGATATACTTTCACATCTTGTAGCCTATGGTAGTCCATGAGTACATCACTTATCTGAATGTCAAATAAGCGCCTACCAGTGCCGGCAAGATTAGCCTTTGATAACTCAAAAAGACACCAAACAACTAAGCCCTCCAATTCCTCAACCAAATGAATGAATTGACGTTCCTGAGAATATCTGACTGCTTGCATGTATTTTGGGTCATGCGGTAGCCACCGCTCCGTAATGCTGTGACAATGCTCAAAATCTTCGACAACATTCAATTGCAGCTCATATTTGCATAGTGCAGATGCATGCTCAGATTCAAATGCTCTGGAATTGTTGCGAGCGGTGGCATTGAGGCCAGATGTGCGAGTGAAATTTGCAGGAGTGTACATCAGAAAGGGCACGGAAGTAAGACAGCCATATGTTTCTCTAAGACATGCAATGAGAACTAGTACACAAGTAAACAGGGCGCAAATACAAACTCCACATATTGAAGCTTCTCAAGCTGTTTGATGTAAGCCACTGCAATTACATCCAAAGTAGGTTCCATAGCAACATTGCTGAGATACTCAAACTCCTCATTTCGCCAGTTTACAAAGTCCGCATCCATAAGATCATGGAGCTGCTTGAATTCCTTGAGGACGGGTGTGTTGGTCTTGATGATCTGAAGAGCTTGAACATAGTTGTTGTAAAGAAATGCACCTGAAATAGATAGAAAAAAATTGCTGTTGGGCGCTCAAAAAGACATACTGAGGTCTGAGTACTGGTCCATGTCCCATTGATCGAAGTGGAGGTCAAGGAACTGCATCCAATGGAAGTATGATGCATGTTGGATCAAAATTGCAGCACTGTTTGAACTAGTGAAGATGCATTCGCAAGTCTCAAGGTCTTCAAGTCCTAGACCGTTGAGATACAAAGGGTGATTCTGAAGCTGACAGCAGCAATCATGAGAAAAGCTGTGGAAGGCATTTACAACAACCTGTAGATTTAGTCCAGCTGCCTTGACTCCGATAGAGCTTGTTGCAATTGTTTTATGAGATGAGCATGCAATATTGTGTCCAATAGCCTGATCCATGCCGCAGACATCAAGCAGTCTATTGACTGTGGCCAGACCTGTATTTCACGCTGTTGGTGGATGATTAGCATAGTACAAACGAGAGTTAAAATACATACAGTTCACCGCTGCGTTTCATTTCAGTTACACTTTCGATGAGCCCATGATGACATGCTAGAAGAAAAATCCCTGTCTGGTCAAACACAGTAATTTTATCATTGTCCACAGCCTTGGCTGCAGTCCAGTTCTCTGTGCAAGTGCTCGATATCATTGATTCTACCATGGAGGATTCACTAGTTCGACACTGAACATCATCCTTGAATTGGTCTACCTTGGCCTCAGAAATAAAATACCAGCTCTGAAATAGGTGTGGATCAGCTGATCCTGACCCGTCCAATCGCTTGGCTGAGAAATTGCCATCCATTGTGTGGAGACATGCTGGTGACAAGAATGACTCATTAGGTTGCTGTAAAATTGATTTAATTATATCTACATATTTGAGAATGGAGCGTTACCTTGAATGTACAGGAAGGACAAGAACCATTGATCTGCCAGGTATTGGGATCTCTGCCCAAGATCCGGTCAATGCGACTCTAAATTTCCTGCAAGATTTGTAGATAGATATTGAATGCATCAGAAAATTGATCATGAAACTGTCGAAAATATGTAATCTGTATAGTAAGTGAGTATGACATCATACATAACATGCTACAACACTTACATCATGAAGTGCGCACAAAACCTTTGTGATCGCTTGGATACTAAACGAGGATTGACGTCATCGTATTTGGTGATATGGTTCAAGGCATTCAATGCAAATAGCGATAGTCGGCTGTGGTGGGGAGCACCCCAAAAGTCCCATGCAAAGGAGGGCTGCATTCACTGGTTCATTAGGACGCTGCTGGATGGTGATGGCACATGCAAAACCTTTGAATGTGATTGAGTGTAAGTAAGGGCCATGTATTGAAGGAATGAAACCTTACTGGAAATTCCAACAACATCAACATGAAACATGTTAGATGCAATGGTATTGTCTTTGTCAGTTGGCGCTTCATGTCTCCATGCCAAGTAGCCATCAACAAGGGTGGGCATCTGCTCCTTCCAAGCGGCATTGGCATGCTGGCGACGTTTTGTTCAGGTCCACACATCAATGCGCCCGCATATAGGAGGTTCCCTAGAGATAAACGTTAGATACCTATGTAGAGGGGGGAAAATGCTTACTGTTCTTGAGAGCATGTCTTGAAAAATTCAGACAAAAGCGGACCACCCACAGGCTTGTCCTCAGTGAACTCATTTCTGCTATCATCAACAATCTCACCTCCAAAGTCCATGGTCTCAAAGGAATCTTGCCCAGCCTCCAACTCAGCTTCAGCGAGCAGCTCCTGCATGTGTCTAGAATCATCTGATGAAAGTGAGCAAGAGACCATCATGAGAATAAGTGTCATACCTCGAATCTGGCACTGTTCTTGCTCCCTGCGAAGCCGTGACTCTCGTATTTGAGAGAGCGATGGTCTGGAAGTATGAAGATCCATGGAACTACTGAGAAGAGTCATGGTAACCCTCAATGATGTTGACATCCGTTTTCTTGGGGGAACCATGATGGTGGTAGTGTAGAACCTGAGCAAGGGACACGTCGCATGAAGAGTAAAAGCAAGCACCAGCAAAGACCGATCAACTCAAGGTTGGAGCAATCAAAAGGAGCGGCATGAGAATGTCATCACGTCCATTGAGAGAGCAAATGATGGTCCATAGGATCCTGAAAACCAAAAGATCAGCTAGAGTTGGGAGAAGAATGAGTG
This sequence comes from Suillus subaureus, assembly GCF_016647635.1. NCBI lineage: Eukaryota > Fungi > Basidiomycota > Agaricomycetes > Boletales > Suillaceae > Suillus > Suillus subaureus. Next base: position 141,622 of record NW_024538586.1, on the reverse strand, counting down.
GGATAGCAAGCACATCATCAAGGATGATGTGGAGATGGAAAGAGAGGGGCGTGGGAACCATCAGAAGGCATAGCAGCAGTGTTGTAAGGGAGATATCCAGGGAGATGACAAATCAATAGCCCTGATATGTTATTTACCCGCCCTCTTAATATTCCTGAAGTCACTGCTGATTGTTGCAGCTATCGCTGAAGTACTGCAGCATAGGTTTGCCCCCCTCGTTAGTAACAAATATGTTATACTATGTACGTTACTAACAAGTGTGGGAATAGGTGTCACTCAGGTGGTCACCACACCAAACAGAGAGAAAATGTGCACCATCTTAGTGCGGTTCTCCAGCGATGATGGCAGGAGCTTAGTTAGTACTGTGCACAACACATTTTCTTATAGAACACAACATTCAATAAAAATTTCATCCAAGACCATACTCTGCTGCGAACATTGTGGTGGATAGTAGCCTATTAGGTTACATCATGATCGGGAAATCGTGTTTATGCTCGAACAGGCGGAATTCCCATGTACGCAGAGTCACATTGTCTTCCAGGCCATATCGCTGAAGTGGCCATTGGTGGTGCTGTGGCACAGATAGGGTTCAACTAATTTAGACACGATCATTGAATTGGAATGGCAGACACTGCAAAGATGGCACAACCCAGTCCTGGGCTGATGGTCACTCTGTGATGTTTAACGTGTCTTTTAGGGTTGTTTGGGGATGCATGATGATCACATTCTGTCTCAGATCTGGATCTGTTTGTGTACAACTCAGTACTAACTTATGGGGCTCGCCAATGCAGGTATCTTCTTTATCACAGTGCCTTGGAAATCGGATTGAGATCTGGAGATTGGAAATTCCAAAGATATTTATCCTCGTTCCCCTCTGTTACTTGGCCTGCACGACCATGCTGCAACTGAGGATATAATTCTGGTACCCAGATTCGCGGAGGCCCAATTATTTCAAGCTTCAAGATTTGGATAGATTCCAGCTAGTTTTCTTATCTCATCCAACACGCAGTCTCCGTGAATACATTGCCAAAGCCGCTGTCTTTGAGTGGCTGGAGTATACAGACAAGTGTTGTTTAGAGAGGCAGTCCTACCGTTTTGAACACAAATATTGGTGGAGAGCTTCTTTGATTTGAACTCGCGGAAAATCTTAACATAAGTGAATGAAACATTTCAGGACACTGAGTGGGGAGCGGATGCCATATCATATGTGTCTTTCAGAATAAAACCACCAAGTCACGGTTGTTGACCCAATGCCATCTGGGATGCATCATTCTCTGCACAGACATCAGGAGGAGCACAACTGCGGAAGTTTCCAAGAGGATTCTCTCTTGCTGCTCCGTCAGCGCTGACAAATATTGTGGGTGTACTGAATTATCGCGTACCACGGATGTTCTTGTGCATGGTGGTCTCTCGGCAAGCTGGTCAGCTGCTCGTGTTTCACTCTCCACGATAGTCACAGCCCACAAACCTTGCTTATCAGTTTACTTCATTCTGCGCGCTCAAAAAAACAAACTAGTGAAATAAGCAAACTATTATTGAGTAGGGTTGATACTAAACGAGGGAATAGAGAGCTTCTTTGTTTTGAACTCGAGGACTTGGATGTTCTCAACAGAAGCGGATGAGATAAATATTTCAGGGCAGTGGGAGGATCAAACACACAGAGGACAGCGAGAAGATCGGACACCTACAGTACGTTAATATTGTCGTAGTATGTCCCTGACTGTTTCTGGCAGGATCCTTGAGCTCCATGAGTACTGTGGGAATAGCCTTAAGTTGTCTTTATCTTACAATGTAACAGAAGCGGATAAGATATTCCCTCAAAGGGTGGATCAGATGAGCCAATCAGATCAGTTCGACTCAGTTATGATTAGTGTTCAGAGAGAGTTCTAGACTCGCAAGGCTCAAGCCTTATATGGTGTTTTCAATTACCTCTAGTAGTTGACGCTAGGATGCTAGCGCTAATCCTAAAGCTTAAAGTCCGACTACAACCTGATCAATAGTGTCTGCACGTGTTCATTGGCGGGGAGAATGCCAAGTAGGTGACTTTTAAATACCCTTCAATTTGAAGGATATCGTTTCATAACATTCAAAACACCCCTCTGGTGCGTCACAGTCTGGCATCTGTCTCCAAAAGAATAGTGCTGACCTATAGTATAGTATCTCCTCTCATTCTTCAGACATTCTATGCCCCTCGATACCTTGAACGTGGACCCAGAAGCCTTCTTTCGAGTGGAACGAAGCGGCCAACCACTCGTTGTATATGAGTGTAAATTAGAGGGAGTCCCCTGCGGAATGTTCGTGGAGGGAACTACCAGCGCAGTGTCCGCGCACCTACGAGGACATGGCATCACTGGACCGGACAGTGCCAGCACAAATTGTCTGTGGGCTGGTTGCTCCAAGACACTCAAGAGGGGAGGGATGACAAGACACATCCTTACTCACCTCGGTGTCAAGGTGCGCTGCTCCGTGTGCGGAGTAGTCAAATGCCGCCTTGACATCCTTCGTGCGCATATCAGATCGTCAGAGTTGTGCCGTTTGGCATGTGTTGATACCGTCCATGGACCCGAGGGTCGTTTTCTTGTCCCTACAGGTTGGACCACTACCCATCAGGTCTAATGATTTATGTTAAAGTTTTCTGACGGGTACTGTTTTGTACTAGGAAGCACTTTGTTGTATAATTATAGCGAGACGTACTGTAGTGTATTATACGTACGACATGGAAGTCCATGAACTTAAATCTGGATATGAAATTATCCCATGAAACTGTGACTGTTTCATATTACCTCGACGCCACTGGCAGTGCCATCGGCAAACTCCATCAGCTTCTAACATCGAGAACTTCCAAGTCCGCAACTTCGAAACTCTCTGTTCCCTCGCCTAGCCAAGCCGTATGGCATCTGCTCCCCACCCGCCGGTGTCCTGAAATGTTTTATTCACATCAAGATTTTCCACAAGCTCAAATCAAAGAATCTCTCGGATCCACCATCATACCATGACCTCATGGTTCAACAAGAAGTTCCATCATATGTTCGGATGACAAGTTGCTGACGGCCACCCAGCAATCTCAAATTTGCGATATTCTCCCAGCCTGCCAGGCTGCACAGATTTGGCCTGGACTGTCCAGGCCAAACCCTGTGCAGGCTGTAGCTCTGATATTCACATAGTTTTTTATAGCTGTTTGCAAAAGTATTGGCTTCGGCGATATTTCCAAAAAAAAACGTGTGCGCCACACCAAAAAATACAGCAATGTCTTTTGATTTGTTTCTCGACAACAACAAGAGATATCGCCAAGCTGTAAGAGACAAAGTTGGTCAGGGAACCAAGGCGAAGGTGCGCGCAACAAAAACGGGGCGATTTGACGAAGTCCAAACCAAGTTGTCAGATGACCCCCTCCCAGCCCTCTTGTGAATTGTTGTGAGCGAAGGGCCGAAGCTACTACTTCATGAAGGTCAATTAAGCATTTATTATGCGTTTCCCCAGCTGCGCAGTTCATTTTTGGTCGCACTATAATTGGATCAATGACTTAGCCTTACTTGCTTAGCTTATCAAGCAACATCATCCTCCCAACGCCAATAACACTCTTCAAACACGCCAGCATGCGAAAGTTTTCTGAAGATCTTTGCGAGGCCATTGTCCGAATGTTTCCACTGCTTGAGATCTCGGAAATCACAGCATACACTGGTGCCAGCAAGCACACAATCCAGCGAATCATTCGTTGTTACAAGAAAACTGGTCAAGCTTACACTGATCGCAACAATCGACGAGTCGGCCGGCCACGAACAGTACAGATCGATGATGTCAATGTAAGTTAGTGCCCTCGTATACAAATTATCAGACTTGTTTATGGCGGCTTAGTACCTTCATGAATGTGTCACTCGCCATTGTGATACATATCTAAACGAGCTACAGACAGGTGTGCAGCACACATCAAACATCAATCCTTCTCTTTCGACGATCTGGAGAACTCTTCACAGGACCGGATATACACATAAAAAAGTAAGCTCGTCTCCGGTTTTGATATTTCAGCTGTAATAATATCATATAAAGGCAACAAAAGCTGCTGCTGAGAATTGCTGTTCAATCTCAGGCTCGCCAAGTGCCAAGTCATCGAGGTTGGTGAAAAAGTTGTCGTTCTCCTCATTAACTGTTCCACTATCTGCCATCCCTGCAAGTATAGCTGCAGCTTCATTCTTGGCAGTTTCGAGCTCAATGGCATGTCTGTTCGAGTCAGATGACACTGGACTTTTGGGAGGAAGCACATGGACCCGCTTTGGGACTGCCCGTGGAGTTGGTTTTGGCTTTATGGCAGGTGCTGGTATGTCTTCGGCCACACCTGCTGTAGATTTTATCTGTTGTTGGGTAGTCCTTGCTGATTTGTTGACAGGTGGACGTCCTCGCTGTTTCGTTGACTTTGCAGCAGCAGATGCTTTCTGACGTGCATTCACCATTATGACAGAGACTCGGAGGATGGGTCACGTTATCGTGTGTTACGAGGGGAGTTCAAGTTGTGGGTACAGCAGTAGTACTGTAGTAGTTGAAACTTCAAAGCCTAATTCTTACAAAGCTCTGACTCGCCGAGTCCCAGCTTGATTGACTATGAGTCTATGACACATTTGAAAAGCATTGAAATAGCTTGATACATAATATTAGCACCTCCTACATGCTTTACTGAGTACTTGGAAACTCGCCGGTAGCTCACAGATACTGCCCTTCGCTCACAACAATTCACAAGAGGGCTGGGAGGGGGTCATCTGACAACTTGGTTTGGACTTCGTCAAATCGCCCTGTTTTTGTTGCGTGCACCTTCGCCTTGGTTCCCTGACCAACTTTGTCTCTTGCAGCTTGGCGATATCTCTTGTTGTTGTCGAGAAACAAATCAAAAATTATTGCTGTATTTTTTGGTGTGGCGCACACATTTTTTTTTTTGGAAATATCGCCGAAGCCAATACTTTTGCAAACAGCAATAATGACCAGACCAGACAACAACGAATAAGGGAGCAACTTAGTAACTATCAATCCTGTGAGGTGCAAGTACATAATCATATCGAGTCAGATCTGTCGCGACATGGTGGATTAGCGTTTATTCTTGTCTTATTTGACAGCGATAACCGGGGGCAAAATCACCCAGGTCACCCGGCTATTCCGGAAACAACCGTCCCTCTATGTTCCAGCCCACCTCCAGGGACGAAAGCTTGAGGTGTATTCTCGAACAGGACGACTTTGCCTAGCGTCTCCCCGTCACCACCACTAGCCACGGTTTTCATTTTCCCTTTTTCGACATATCCGGAAAGTCAACAAGACCGACAGCAGGCCGCACACCTTCCCCCACCTCCATCGCCAGCGCTGCGCCCAACGAATCCCATACATCCGCACCCTCCCAATCCTCGTCGGACTGACTCGGACATGACGTTCACCCACGCATAGTTCACCAGCCGAGGCTTCATCTTTCTGTCCTTCTTGCCCCTGGCAAGCTTGCCGGTTGCCCGAGAGAACTCGGCGTCATTGTGGATTTTTGAGGTGCCTTTATGGTTTCTGATCCAGAGCGCTCGCACGCCCGCACGGAAATGATCGCTTGCCGTAGATACTACATGGTCGGGTGTGTCACCTACCAGTGTGGTAAACTGGCCTTCGATGCTGGCCCGTGCAGCATCATGAACCGGAAGGCTGAGTAATCCCGGCCTCCCAAATCTCACAACCTCCGATTGTATTGATGATTGCATCGAAATGAACGTGCGTGCGCGCCAAGTAGGTGCAAAGTGAGATTTGCCCTTCCCCCACTTTGTATTATCCTTTGAGAGTCAGCCCAGACCAAAGAACAGCCCACGAGACTTCTCCTCCTAGCATTCGACATCACCAGACGTGATTCCACGAGCAGTCTCCACGCTGGCCACCATCCTCTGTGCGAGTCCAGCTCATGTCAGATCGATATCATCTCCAAACCCAAGTCCCGCACCTAAACTTTCTGCGGCTGTTGCTCTTCTCCAGATTTCGATCCGGAGGTGGCCGGCGAAGTAGCCGCACGAGGAAGAACAAGGCTAGTGAATCCACACGTACCACTTGATGGGAGCACGCCTGCCTCGCGTGAGGATGATGCGTGTGCAGCAAGGGCGTCCAGGGCATTTAATGGTACCGATGTATAAGGAGATTTCGTGGTTGAGGAACTTGCGTGAGAAGAGCTGCTCATTGAGCGAGACGCGATGCTGACAGCTGATGCAGACGTATCAGATACACCAGTTTGTGAGGTTATGCCAGTTGCACGGGAGTGTAAGCGTGTCGATGACGACCGCGATGGTGAAAAAAGCGAAGGAGAAGATGAACTATGGCACCTGGTAAACCTTGGCACTGGCTGCGATGAAGTCGAAGATGGTTCCTGTTGGGATTATTAAACCCTAAAGATGCAGCGGAGTGAGGGGGTGTCGAATGTGGGGAGTGAGCTCAAGGCTGGAGGGGAAAGGCCAACAGGGGACGACGAAGATGGAGGTGTACTGGGAAGGGTGTAGAACACCTCTTCAGAGTTGTGCTGAGATGGATCTATAGATTGATCTGCAGAAGCGTGAAATGTCCAAACTGCTTCTTGTCGTGGTGCCTGTGCCTTCTTGCTGTGAACGTCAGTGGCGATAGAGACGCTAGGAGTGTGTCCTCCAGAGTCCAGCACTCACTTCTAAGATGATAATAGACTCCAAGACTGATCGGTTTGTCTGCACATGTTGCTGCAGAACATTTGAGACAAACAACGCCAAATCAACTTCAACTGCCGTGGTGCGTCACATTTGCGGCAACTTTTTCTAACTTTTTGCCTTTCTCTTAGGATCAATACAGGGAACCAACTGCGCCCCCAGTTTACCCCTACTTAGATGCATACAATGCACCAACACGCGCTACTGCTACATCAGAAACAAGAGACTGGGATGCCGCCCCACCATGCGGTCGTTCTCGTTCGAGAAGTCCTGGAGCCCACAGTATCGCTTAATATAGTCCTCAAAAGCTCAGGTCGGCACCTCCTAAAAAGTCAACGCATGCTCCAATTGTACGTTCCACATGTTCTCATGTTTTGCAAAGCGCTTATGGGGCAAAGAAGGCGTCCAATCTCCCCAAGTTTGGGGGGCCTTTGGATTAAGTATTAGGACACAAGAGCGGGTTTTTGACGAGGAGTTCTCTTGTTTTGGAAGAGTTGAAAAAGTCACAATTGTTTACGACCAGAGGGTACGGTGATTTCCTGTGCATCTTGTTACCCTAACCCATGAAAACGTCTTTTTCAGTCCGACCGTTCTCGTGGTTTTGGCTCTATCGGAATGTCCAGTACTGAACAAGCTACTCGCTACATTCAGGAACTCAATGGAGTCTTATGCCCTCCCTTCATATTACCGTCACTCCGATCGCGATAAGGATAGGGACCCCTACTACGATCACGACAGCCGTGATTGGCACGATCACCCCAACCCTCGTCGTTACTCACCTGATTACAGGAGGCGCGGGAGCTACTCCAGGAGTCCTCCTAGGGGTAGTAGCTCTCGTAAGGATTACGATGGTCCTTCAGGGACCGGTGCGGCAAACTCTTCCAACCAGGCTGAAAACGGTAGTCGTTGGTGATGGTTCAGCTGTCGTCTTGGAGATGTGCCGGTCGTGATCCTTTGTTTCAGTTATCGATGGGCGAAAGCATGGACAAGAGGTCTCGTTCGTACAAGCACTAGCGATTGAAGAGGTTCATGGCGGTCGTCCCACAGCAAGCCTCAAGTTGGCAATGTTCTTGTTACCTCCCTATCTTGAAGAAAGCAAGACATGGTTTCCGTGTTCGCTATTTTAGACATTCGAAATTCATCATCCTCGACTGTTTGCCTGTATCCGTTCCACATTTCATATCGCTCTGCTATTTTGTTCTACACTATCAACTTTCGCTTCCATGAAGAGTGGCAAGTCTCAAATTGTGATTGCAAGAAAGGTCAGGCACAACAATCTTGCGCATAGCGATTCAGCATATGCGGCCATTGGAATGTTGGCAGGCTTGTGGAAGCTTCACTAACCAGGCTGAGCGAAACTTACGTCTACTCATCTTGAACGACTCGTTCTGACATTAATGTTTGCTCAATCAGGAGGCTTGGCATGTATTGCGTTATCAATCAAGAAGCAATTGCCGGGTGCATTTTGCGCAGGCGTTTGATGAAACACGGCGCTTCGTTGTCGGGAATCTCACGAACTTGTCGTAGCGAAAAGTTTTGTCACTACGCCAGATTTGAGTTATTATCGACTATCAGAATGTACCGCTTCCGTTGGTCAATCACCTGGGCATGTGGCGTTGACGTCAATGGTCAAGCCCAGTAAAAACCGGTTGTGACCGGAGGGGATCACAGCTGCTGAGAAGTGAGTTACCTTATTTGTACTATGACGGAATCTGCTGAATCATGAGAAGTTTCGTTGCGTTTTGCAAAACGACGTCATATCGCATTGCAAAACATTGTATCGCATCGCGCCAACATCACATCGCATTGCACCAACATTGCATCGCATCGCACCAACATTGCATCGCACCAACATTGCATCGCATCGCACCAACATCGTATCATTGAGTTTTTGTACTACAAGTATGTACTATCTGCGCCATCCTCTCATACTAATCTGATTCAATATTTCAGAATGTTACCTGCCTCGAGCTCGAGCTCAGACAGGCAGCTATATGTTTGTCTGTGCACCAAGCACAATCTTGGCCAACCCCATAGAGTTGCCAAATCCACATGGCACCGACATCTACAAGAGGCTAGTACAGAGGAGGAGCGAGAGAAGATGCGAACTGGCCGAGAACTACGGGGACATACCATGGAGCTGGAACCGGGTGCTGGGGAGGCGGCTGCAGGCTGCGCTTCATCTTCAAACTCTTCTGACAGAACATCTATACCCCCCAGTGCTTTGTTTTGGTGCTCATAAATGTATTTTCAGCGCGCATATATGCAGCCTGCACAGCATAGTAACCAGTATTTGCTCGAACACTGCAAAACATTAGAACTTCAAATCGTGAAATTGACTAGCGAACGTGACACGCTCAAGTACGTATTTTCCTGCTCTGCATCTCCATTAATTTAATTAATTTTGATATAATCATATTTCGGATCGATGTTTCAACAACTTTCAAGCGCTGTTCGGCTGCATCAAACGGACTCGCTCGACCTTGACTGTACCCTCATTTCCTCAGTTCCAGCTACTGCTAACCGGCCAACTCGCGTCATCCATCCGAAGATTCGGTTTTGGACCAATGACGACTTCTTAGGATGGCTGGATTCTCCCGACGGCCGTCGAGCTGACCGCGGGAAAGTGCCGTATCTCGAGGATGAGAACGGTGATCCACTTACCGACCCGATAGTCAAGTCTATCCGGAAACTTCTTCGTGGTGCTTGGGCGGAGCTCGTCAGACGTGGGGTAAAGCAACTGCGACTGCAAGGCAAATTGTTCACACCCTGATGGAGAACTCACATCCATTGTTCAAGTTCGCTGACGACGGTTGGAAGCTCGACTATCTCATGAGCACGTCGTATTCTGCGTGGCGAAGAAACCACGTTGATGATGACGGAGACTGGAAGAAGAAACTCGTCGACGATGACGACAATGACGAGGACGAGAGTAGCGGGGGCAAGAAGCGTAAACAATTGAAGAACGCTCTCAAGTCTGAAGTCCCCGACAAAAAACTAAAAGGTGCGTCTTTAATTTAATATGATATTGTATTAACTAGTATTTTTTGTAGTCGACCCTACCGTGAATATCCTGCCTTCGACGCCAGACTCTCTCTTGGCACCATCGCCTACTATGCCTAACTCGTTAGCTGCCGAGTCCATGCTACTGCTATCCAGGTCTCACCCTACCACCCCTTCTCGAGCGCCGTCTCCAACAATTCGTTTGTCTCCGATATTACTGCCCAACAATCCCGATTCTCGGCAGCTACCAGCTATACCACCTGCTTCTCCGGAGTTTATTGTAGCGGAGAAGGAGAATATTCCTCCACCAACGCCTGATCCTATTGCACCGGTACCTAATTCTAGTATCACACTAGCACCTAAGCCTAATCCTATCGCACCGCAGCCAATTAAAATTATAATGACTAATTCACTGTAAGTTTGTTGTCTCTTTTCGTCAATGGCTAATGATGTCACTTTCAACAGTTCTACGCTTGCGCTAGCTGCTGTCGGCACACTGATCCCACCACTCCCACCCTCCATCGATCCTCCTCTCAAGGCTCCTCTAGCAAATGACAGCGCTGATTCGAAGGGTAAAAAAGGCAAGGCCGACGACTTCGCAAGCGGCAAGGGCACCAGTAAAACTAGCAAGAAGATGCGTCCAAGCCCAACTAGAAACGGACGGTATGTACTATCAGACGGTCCCTCTCACACCAATCTAACTGGTACTTACAAATTTTGAAGCAATCTGTGTGCTCTTCGCTGGCTCAAGCAAATCAAAACCGACGGGACAACAGAAGAGTTTTGTTTGTATTACGTGGATCTCACTGCAGAACAGCGCAAGGTACGAAGTCATTGCATCACCGTCGTGCATATTGTGCACTCACTGTCTTATATCAGAATTATGATGACGAGGCATCTGCGCTAGTGAGTAACGTCTCCAAAAGTTAGTTCCTGTTCTGATGTGCGCAGGTTGCCAGCAACACTTGGGTGAAGAATGTTTGCGATGGAGCAATGCACTAGTAGACACTCGACGTTCCCGCACCCGCTTTCGACGTTCCCGCACCTCCTTTCGATCTCGTACCTGCTTTTGACGTTCCCGCACCTGCTTTCGACGTTCCCGCACCTGATTTCGATGTGCCTGCACCTGCTTTCGACATTCCCGCACCTGCTTTCGATCTCGTACCTGCTTTTGACGTTTCCGCACCTGCATTTGACGTTCCCGCACCTGCTTGCGATGTTCCCGCACTTGCTTGCGATGTTCCCGCACTTGCTTGCGATGTTCCCGCACTTGCTTGCGACGTTCCCGCACCTGCTTTCGATGTGTTTTCGCGTCTGTTTTATGTTTCAATTACCTGCAGTTTCAATCTGTATGGGCACTCCCAGTGTAATACCTAACAATATGATCATATTTTATGTTATCTGAGCATATTCCGAGACCCTAGTGTGAAGTGTGCAATACCCTATGAAATCATATTTGAAACTATCCTAGCATATTATGATACAGCACCCAAGCAGTTTAACTATATGCTCTAAGGTGATTCTGATGTGCATATGCGGAAAAAAACATACGAGAGCGCGAGAGATCTTACAGCAGCACTTCGAAAATGTGCTGGTTGTCCCACTTTGTAAGCGGAATGTGCGCGTCTGGTATTTTCATTTCATCAACACCTCCCGACACTTACGGTCCTCTCCCGTCATAACCAGTTCTTACTGGGGGTCAAGAATAGAAATAGCATCAACGTAAAGTACAATCGTACACATTTCACCGTCACGGCTGCGAAAGCTATTTTTCAACTGTGATGGATATCTATTCGTACGTATAATACACCATCATACATCTCGCTATAATTGTACAACCAAGTGCTTACTAGTACAAGACAGTGTCCGTCAGAAAACTTTAACATAAATCATTAGACCTGATGGGCAGCGGTCCAACCTGTAGGGACAAGAAAACGACCCTCGGGTCCATGGACAGTATCAACACATGCCAAACGGCACGAGTCTGACGATCTGATATGCGCACGCAGGAGGTCAAGGCGGCATTTAACTACTCCGCACATGGAGCAGCGCAACTTGACACCGAGGTGAGTAAGGATGTGTCTTGTCATTCCTCCCCTCTTGAGTGTCTTGGAGCAACCAACCCACGGACAATTTGTGCTGATGCTGCCCGGACCGGTGATGCCATGTCCTCGTAGGTGGGCGGACACAGCGCCAGTTGTCCCCTCCATGAACATCCCACAGGGGACTCCCTCTAATTTACACTCGTATACGACGAGTGGTTGACCGCTTCTTTCCACTCGAAAGAAGACCTCTGGATCCACGTTTAAGGTATCGAGAGGCATGAATATGTACGACAGTGGATCGTTGCAAGGTGAAGCTGATAGACGAGGTTGTCAGAAGGATATGTTGCAATACAGGTCAGCGACAGTCCAGTTCTTATATGGATACCCAACGCACCAGAGGAGTTGAGAATGTGGTCAAAGAAATTTTGGAATACAAGAGTCCCAATTTTTGTAGCACTTGTCGCAGGTATTTAAACACCAGGGAGACATTGGCATTCTACCCGCCACCACCATCCCATCAATCTTGCAAATGGATGTGGTAATGACTGTCTTTCACGCTGCCGGGGCGGGGCGGACTAGGGGCAGACTCCGAGGGCTGGACTGATCGGTAGTTGGCAAGATTCAAACCCAGTAAACATGAGTAAGTTGGCATTGGCGCTTAACTGGATTATCAAGTCATTACAGTACTTCCGCCCCTCGCACTGGAAGCAATGGTGGGAAGGAGCCCGGGCCTCTTTCAGCATTACGACTTATTTTTATGTAAATCTGGTGTGCTGGTACATGCGCTCCATAAGAACATCATGCCAGGGTCCCAGGTTGTCCCCAAAACCATGGCCGGATTTGTAACCGAGGACAACTTATCATTTGGGTCGGTTTCTATCCGGATCGCTGACTGGGTTCCACAGGCATTGTCAGGCCTGATCCTGTATGCGCTAGATTTCAACAGAGAGTCTCTAAGGAAACTTAGTGAGTCGAATCGCTGAATTTCTATGTATTCACTCAGTGCTTACTGTCCCTGAAATATCTCATCCGCTTTAGTTAAGATTTAAACAAAGAAACCCTGTACTCCCTCACCTAACCGAGCCGCACTCCGAGTCCAGGTGGTGTGGTTGTCAGTGTTCTGCCAGGTTGTACCAGAGAAGCCTCATGTATCATGACATTTAGCTCACTTTAGGCATTCGCGGTCACCTGCAGTCCTCATCTACTTCTGTCAAGATCAAAACAAAGAAACTCTCCATTCCGTCACCTAGTAACTGAGCCGTACTCCGAGTCCGAGTCCGAGTCCGAGCGGTACAGTTGTCAGCGTTCTGCCAGATTGTGCCAGATATCATCGTGGTATTGAGCTTACTTTAGGCCCATCCGCGGTCCGCCTGCTCTCCGGCAGGACACTAACAAATTAATCATGAACTGCGGGAATAAAGAGTTTCCTTGTTTTGAGCTTGTCAAGAGAAGCGGATAAGCTATTTCAGGTCAGGTACACACTGGTACACACCACCGGTCCACCAGTGCCAGCGCAATCCGCTTTCATATACCGTTAGTGTACGGTCAAATAGAGGGGTGTTAATTTACACCTGTTAATTTACGCCTGTGAATTAGGGCTGATCAGCATGTGAATCTCGGACGGGCATTTTGGGGTGTGAATTAGGGTGAATTAGTTAGAATCAGGCGTCTCCATGATGGTGAATCTGTGAATCTGTGAATCTCGCAAAATATCTACACTGGCTAGGCCATTAAATGAACCACATTCTCAACCATGAACTGTGAAACGAGAAATAAACTACAGCTACTATCTCTTTATTTCCAAAATCTCCCCGAAACCATTCCTTATGCGGACCCTTCGATCACGCAGTATGGCTTCGACTTCTTTGCCTTGGATGACGAGAAGATCGAGGATTACGGTCCCATCGGCGCACTGAACCGCGAACTCGAAGTGCGCATGGGTCAGCGTGACAAAGGTCCTATTTCATTTAAAGAACGTAGACCTAGCCTCAATGCTGTGACCAATGTGCTTGGTGGTTACTTGGATCAGTACCACGAGTCTCCAGAGACAGTACTTCTTGTCAAATGGGTGGACGACCTTACCATAGCAGCAGCAGCAGCTGCATTCGAATCTGCCGGCATTCCATCCTGCCGAAGATTTGCCTCCCGCTGGTCGAATGCCTCCTCTACCTGAAGCGAGAACAGTGGACTCGGACTTGGACTCGGAAGATGAGTTTGACGATGGCGCAGATTGGTTGGATGGTCCAGCTGCTCCTTCACAGTTTAAGACAGCGGAAAAAGACTCGTTTGTGCTTGCAGCATCCAGCGGTATCGATTTACGCGCACCCCACCTGCGTGAACTGCTCGGTTCAATCGGAAAACAACCTGCGCACCCGGGTTCCGGACCAACAAAGAAGGCTGCCGCTAAAAACCTGTCCTCGTCCGTCCCCGACCCTTCTGCTTGGGATGAGTGGAAATAATTCACCCTAATTTACCCTAATTCACAGTACATTTGACCTAATTCACCTGTAAATTAGCGTTGATTTACAGACCTGTTAATTTACTGTAATTCACGCTGGTGAATCTGAAGCCTCTGGGCGCATTGTTAATTTACCCTGTGAATCTCGGACAGTTCCTAATTGACCGTACACTATATACCGTCCGCGTCATCACCAAAAATTCAAAAACCTGATACTGCCTGATTGGGTCTCTGGTCACACGTTTTGGTAGCTCAGCACTTAGATCTTGATAAACTAGGGGTCCGCGTTGCGAACTTGTGACCTTGCTCCGATATGCTATTATGGGGCAAATTTGTGAAAGAACATGTGATGTGATTGAGGAGCTACAAAAGATTTTCTGAAAAATTTGTATATTGCGTGGAATGATAGTATGTATGCAACAAGTACCAACTAGCACAAAAACGTGTCCGAGTCAGACACGTGTGAAGATAATATATGCATCAGACTCGATGTACAGTAACCAAACTATCAGGGACAAAAAGATGTCCTTCGGGCCCATGGACGATATCAACAAATGCAAAACAGCACTGCTCTGAGGATTTGATGTGTGCACGAAGGAGGTCGTACTAACGACACTTCACAACTCCGCACACAGAGCAGCGCACCTTGACGCCGAGGTGAGTAAGGATGTGTCTTGTCATGCATCCCCTCTTGAGTGTCTTCGAGCAGCTACCCCACGTGCATCTTATACCGGTACTGGCGGTGTCTGGACCAGTGATGCCGTGCCCTTGCAAGTGGGCAGATATTGCGCTACTTGTTCTCTCCACAAACATTCCGCAGCCGACCTCCTGTAATTTACACTCATATGCAACAATTGGTTGCTCGCTGCGTTGCACTCGAAAAAAGGTCTCTGGATCCACGGGAAAGATATTGAAAGGCATCGTATAGGACATTGATGAGAAAGAGTAAATTATGAAACAATATTCTCTACCACGGATGTGGTAGCTAGCCATCTTGGCCTGGATGCCTCTTCGTACGTACAAAAATTCCATTGCTATTAAATATATAACTACAACTAATCAGTCCTCCGTCTAGGAATGTCACGATATACATAGCATACAGAGCCCCCACATCTATCACACCATGCGAGTTCATTTTTCTTTCGAGCGGACTTCCTAGTGAATATCACTAAAATCTCTTGTCGAAAAAAAACATCCAACCAGTGTAAACCGTACTGGTTACAAAAAAAAGATCAAATTACATACCAGACGCCATGAGGATCAGACCTGATGCATATGGGCAGTAGCCCAACTCGTGGGGGCAATGACGTGTCCTCCGGGTCCTGGAATATCATTGGCGACTGCGAAATGACATGGCTCCGAGGAATTGATGTGTGCACGAAGGAGGTCAGTGACGGCATTTCACAACTCCGCACATGGAGCAGCGCACCCTGACACCGAGGTGAGCAAGGATGTGCCTTGCCATGCTTCCTTTCCTGAGTGTCTTGTGGCAGCCACCCCAGGTACAAGTTGTGGCAGCACTGTCCGGACCAGTGACACCATGTCTACGTAGGTGGGCAGACACTGCACTAGTCGTTCCCTCCAGACACATTCCGCAGGGTGTCCCCTGCAATCTACATTCATACACAACAAGTGGTTGACCGCTTTGTTCCATTCAAAACAAGGTCTCTGGATCCACCGTGACGGGAATGATATCGAGAGGCATGAATACTATGATAGTGGGTCGTCAGTGGGAGAGCTGATGGCTGATTACAAGGAAGACAGACTGTCGCACCGCAGGTAAGCAATGATTCAGTTGTTCTCTGGAGACAGGTGCCCTAACGTACCAGATGGTTAGGAGTGTGTAAGCGGACAACTGGGCGATTTGACTGTTCTGATATGCTCGCCTTCCGACCGCAAGGCATTTAAACATTTGGGTCAGGTAGTGGCATTTTTACCACCAATAACAAATATGAACGGATACAAAGGACCGCCTCTTTGAGGCAGTGCGAGCGTTTTTTTCACTTGCTGTCAAATGGAGGAGACTACTTACTCAAAAATTGGGTCTTGTCACTTCCTGTCAAACATTAACGGAACTCGCTCGAAGAGGTGATCAAATTTGAATGTTTGATCATCACATTGGATAACCACTGGTAGTCAGCTCTACTACTACTTATCCGTTACTACCACTCATCCGTCTTCAGCCACTCCGCAATACTCTATGCAAATTTACCTCGATCTATCATGTAGCTTACCCTGTTTCATAGTCTAGTTTTATTCTAAAATATGGCCACTAGCATGAAGTCGAATGATCAAAATCGGTGAAGAAATGACTGAGTGGCCACTGGTATCAGCAGTTGGTCAGCGAAGGAGACCCTAGGAGACCAGCTATGAGTTTGGTCGGACTCCCGGATCCCAGGAATGATCGATGAAACAATGACCTACCACTGAGCATAAGTACAAGTAGTACATTAGTACTTTCCCCGGGATCCCCGACTGGTCTAGGCCACTTACCATGTGATAGTGAAGCGATGTAGAAGAGAAGCAGTATCGCCATCTCGTGTACTGATCGCGGTGATCATCTAAAGTTTGATGCTTTCCCCCGAATAATCCGTTGTTTCATCTTCCCCGAGATCACCGAGTCTACCTGGCAGTACGCTCAGGCTGCCACCAGATCAGTGATCACCAATCGAGCGTGCAGGCAACTTCTACAAGCTTGCCAACAGCCTATGGTCGCCTGGTGTGAATTCGCACCCTGAAGTTCAGGCCACTTTGCCAAACCCAACATAGGAAACCTTTCGTTGAATCTTGAAATCTGTCAATAAGTTTTCTAATGCAAGTGTATCCTAGGTTTCTGTCATCTTGCTCATACAAGCATGTGAGAGAAGATCTTCAAAGCGAATTGTACAACTTCTGATTGTTTTTAGATGTTCTGCTTAGCTTTTGAGAGTCGCAGTATATACCCAATTCTATGCGGGTGTCTTGCTCCCACCGTCGGACTCCCCAGCATTGCGGCACTGTTGGGCAAGCTATAGATATCAATGTCGCGGTGGTTTCTTATCTCCACGCCTGTGGAAAACTAGTATGCTTTTCTCGAGGTGAAAGATCGCCCAGGCCCATAATACGACTTCGAGATCTGTTTGGCAAGGTGCATCTGGAGTGAATACGACTCGGTCTGTCTCCCGATATACAAACCCACCATATGAAATACACCTCTGTAGTATTGCTTTTTGCTTTCCTGTGCTGCTTCACCTTTTTATTTTCAATTTGCCCTTCACTGAGTTATCAAAATAGTGATCCACGCCTACCATAGTTGGCGAAATACATATACGACCTATCTAATCTCCATATGGGTGTATGATGTCCCTAGCATAGTAGTGGGCCATTTCCAACAAGTAACCCTGCCGTCACGCTCAATCCACTGGGCGTAGCGCTTTGGAAACCCCTGAATGACAGATAGATATATACTAATATAGATGTGCAGTACAGTATATGTGACTTACTATAATTCGGTTATTATGATACCGCGTTCGTGGGCATCACCACTCCTCGAATTCGGAAGGCTCCAGGACTATTGGTTCGTCCGGATCATGCCTCAGACCGCAAGCATCCTGAGATTACCCAGCTATTCTGGAAACCACCGTCCCTCCATGTTCCAGCCCACCTCCAGGGACGAAAACTTGGGGCGTATTCTCGAACGGGACGACTTTCCCTAGCGTATCCCCGTCACCACCACTACCCACGGCTTTCATTTTCCCTTTGCCCTTTTTCGACATATCCGGAAAGTCAACAAGACCGACAGCGGGCCGCACGCCTTCCCCCACCGCCATCGCCAGCGCTGCGCCCAACGAGTCCCGTACATCCGCACCCTCCCAATCCACGTCAGACATGACGTTCACCCACGCGTAGTTCACCAGCCGAGGCTTCATCTTTCTGTCCTTCTTGCCCCTGGCAAGCCTGCCGGTTGCCCGAGAGAACTCGGCGTCATCGTGGACTTTCGAGGTGCCTTTGTGGTTTCCGATCCGGAGCGCTCGCACGCCCGCGCGGAAATGATCGCTTGCCGTAGACACTACACGGTCGGGTGCGTCGCCTACCAGTGTGGTAAACTGGCCTTCGATGCTGGCTCGCGCGGCATCGTGAACTGGAAGGCTGAGTAATGCCCGCCCGGCCTCCCAAACCTCACAACCTCCAATTGTATCGATGACTGCATCAAAATGAATGCGCGTGTGCGCCAGGTAGGTGAAAAGTGCAGTCGCCGAGGCTTTTTCAGTCTGATATGCAGTGAGAGGAAGTCCAGTATAGGAATATGGAGCAGGGAGTGCGCAATGAGGGTGAGATGTGGAGGAAATATGACCGCGTGTGGAGGGTGGGTATGGCGATGGCGATGTCGATGTCGACGACGTCGACGAGGGTGAAAATGGTGAGGGAGATATGTTCCGCGAATGACTGGAAGAAGAAGACTGTGGATCATGCAGAGACGGCGATGAAGAACGGTCGTCTCGCGGAGTTGGCGCGGATGTGGAACTTGACTCGATGGGAACAAACAAAACTTCGTCTGCGCCCCACGCACGAAGCCGTTTTTCAATCCGTTCCAGCATAACTCGTCGTTTTGCCAACGTACGCTTCTTCTCTTCGTCCCGAAGATCCTCTTCGAATTTGTCAGGAAGACCTGGAAGGTCGAATGGCACAGGGACATGAACCCAGACGGACCATCCAGCACGAACAAGCATTTGGAGGGCTAGCGCACCAGATCCGTCGTGTCCACGTAAAATCAATATGCGAGGACGCGTCGCGTCGAGCCGCTTTTCTGCTGAACCATGTTTAACGGAACGCACGATGTCAACATCCTCTTTGTTAGTGTCGCTGGTCACCTCGCGACTACCTCCGTTTCCGCGTGGCCGCCCTGCAGCTGCGTCGGGCTTTACTAATGCGCGCGTGATGTGCGTCAATGTGCGCACAGCGCGATAAGCAGGAACGCCTGAAAGCGGGAGCAGAGCGAGCTCGTCCACTGTGAAACCCTTGGGTTCATCTACATAAGGAAATACGAGCGAATTGCGCTGCCCCCCTTCGCCATCCTCGGCAGCCTCGCTCAACGAAGCGAGAGCCAGAGATGGCTGATCGGGCATGTAAGGATGTGGCACGCGATAAATGCGATGTCGGTCAACGAGAATGAATTCAGCCAAAGCACCGCACTTAACAATGAGTTAGCATATTTGTATTAAATCACGTGTCGATGTAATACAAACCTTCTGCACGCTGTTGAGACCGATGACCCACTCTCCCTTCTTGATAGTGTGTTCATCAACATCCCATCCAACTTCGAGGACACGCCCAACGAAAGATCGTCCTGGAATATAACCCAATGGAACGTGCCGTTTCCCATCGCTTTTCTCGTCGGCTCTCTGAGGAGTCCCTGGAGATGGTTGCTTCGATGGCAGCGGATGCACACCCACAAGACGAGCATCCACGTCGTCCAGCCCCACGGCCCATACTTGCACTAGCACTGAACTTCCGCCAACATAAACCGGAGGTTTTCGATAGGCTGTGAAACCGAGTGGACTCTCTGCAGTGACCTGTCGAGATTGGCCCTTCACCCGCTTTGTATTATCCTTTGAAAGCCATCCCAAGCCAAACAACGGCCCACGAGACTTCGACTCCTGGCATTTGACATCACCAGACGCGATTCCACGAACAATCTCTACGCTAGCCATCGTCGTTTGGGCGAGTCCAGCTCGTGTAAGATCGACGTCATCTCCAAATCCGAGTCCCGCGCCCAAACTTTCTGCGGCTGTTGCCCTTCTACCTGATTTCCAGGGGCGCCAAGAACCAACACCGGATTTCGATCCAGAGGGGGCCGGAGATGTGGCTGCACGAGGAAGAACAAGGCTGGTGAATCCACGCGTACCACTTGATGGAAGAGCATCTGCCTCGCGTGAGGATGATGCGTGCGCGGCAAGGGCGTCCAGGGCATTGAATGGCGCTGATGTATAAGGAGATTTCGTGGTTGAGGAACTTGCGTGAGAAGAGCTGCTCATTGGGCGAGACGCAACGCTGACAGCTGATGCAGACGCACCAGATACGCCTGTTTGTGAAGTTACGCCAGTTGCACGAGAGTGTAAGCACGTTGATGACGACCGCGATGGTGGAGCAAACGAAGGAGAAGACGAACTACGACGTCTGGTCAACCTTGGTGTTGGCTGCGATGAAGTCGCAGATGGCTCCTGTTGTGACGGTTTTGGTGGTTGAAGAGTATGTGTTGGGGTATATGTCAAAGACTGCGAGCGCCTGCGAGACATACTTCTATCCACTCCACCAGGATTACCAGACAGGTCAGCGTCCTCCTCCACCTCAAGTAGAACCGACATGCCAACCATCGCACGCATCGCTTTTGATTTCATGTGCCCATGACCTTTTGGCTTACGTCCAAGAGGAGATGGAGGTTCAACTTTGGAAAGGTCATGCGGCTGAGAAGGCAGGTGTGTCATAGACATCTGTGATGTATGTGAGGAAATAGTACTCGGTAAAGATGAAGCCGAGCGTGATGCTGCATTTGAAACGCTGCTCGGCGAAGTATTGCGTCTGGTAGCCTTGCCTCTAGTTCTGTTATGTTGTGGGGTGTCAAGCCACCGAACGTCTTTGGCCCAATCTCGGTCCGTATAAGTTAGCTTACGATGGTTTGGAATACGTTTATGACGCCCCGGCTCGTTCTTGACGGGAATCATGGTGACAGTGGTGTTCAGAGAAAATTCGGTCAAGGAAGTTGTTGAAACAGAGATATCTTGGGGATTATCAGACCCTAAAGATGCAGCAGACGATGCAGCAGAGTGAGGGGGTGTCGAATGTGGGGAGTGAGCTGGGGTTTGCGAGCGAGAGGCTGGAGGGGAAAGGTCAACAGGGGACGAGGAAGATGTAGGTGTACTGGGAGGTGTGTAGAACACCTCTTCAGAGTTGTGCTGAGATGAATCTATAGATTGATCCGCAGAAGCGTGGAATTTCTGAACTGCTTCTTGTCGTGGTGCCTGTGCCTTCTTGGTATGAGTGGCGATAGAGACGGTGGGAGTGTGTCCTCCAGAGTCCAGCGCTCTCGCAGCGGTAAGGACAGCCTGGCCGTTCTTCAGCGAGGACATGTGTAATCAATATACGTGGTTCTGAAATGCATAAGTTATCGCAACTCACCTGTATAGATGCACATGATTCATCTGGGAGACAACGTCGGCCCTCATTATCAAGCGGATCGTCACGATTGAGTTCGGACGCTATACGAAGTAACTCGCTCTTGGTTGAATGGAAATCCCTTGTGTAGGGCTGTTCTTGAGCCTGAGGGGCTTTTGTTGATGTTGTGCGGCTTGTGCCTGTTGCATATTTCTGGGAAGGTCTTCGGAGTACCTTCTGGAGAAAAGTCGGACGAGCCATGGGCCAGGTCATCAGCTTGCTGCAGGCTATATAACTTTGGTGTCACGAAACACCACTGACTAGTCTCTCCACATGTTAGGCCGCGTGGCTACTAGACGTTTGGAGCGTGCAAAACAAGTCAGAATCAAAACCCACGCTCTTCGACACAGCATGTCTTGTACGTCATGTATACAGTAAGTCACCGGTGACTTCAGCTACGGCCGGTCCTTCGCTGCCGCTTCCCTCCAGCTGAAACAACAGCAAAGGATACCGTTCGCTTTCGTTTAGGCGGGGGCAACAGTTCAGGCACCTCCTCTTCATCAACCTCTTCCTCACCACTCTCGGGATCGCTGCCTTGATCGGCTTCGTCTTCATCACCGTCCTCATCTCCGCTTGCCTCTTCATCTCCGGCATCCTCATCATCGGCCTCATCCTCGCTGACTTCTTCGTCAACAATCCACACATCATCCAATAACACCTCCCTCTTCTCTGCTTCGCCAGGTTGCAACTGTACAAGTTTCACATCTTCCGCTTTCCGTAGTTCTTTCCGGCTCTTCAGCGTTGCCATAATTCCCTCGTCGTTTGTTGAAGAGGAGGTAGTCGATGACCCTAATGGCATGGTATACCTCGCGAATTTTCCGATACTCCAATCTCTGAGGACAATGCGTGCTGCACCTGCATGATCCAGGACACCACGCTGTATGTCACAGATATCAGCGTGCGCTTGAATCGTATCCTCGGAAAACCTACCTTTTTGATAAGCCCGCTTGCACGTGCCATTCCAGCAAGGAATGAGGTCAGGTCGCCCTTCGAAAATGCAGGCAAGCTATATGCCAGCATCAAATCCTGGATATCTGCTCGAGACACTATATGCGCAACTTTCATGGACGTCAGATTTTGGGTAGAGGAGCAGCTCGGAGATACTTGCCAGCAAACAATGGGTCTTTGAGTCGATCGATCCGCCCTCGACTTCGAAGCAGGATGTCTCTTGCTCTCGTCATTTCCTTCTCCTGCTCTTCTACACCCTCTGCACGGACATATTCCAATCCTGGAGTATCAATCAACCGCACTTTCCCCCCTTTTTTGTCAGGAAACTCCAAGACCAGCTCGCTTGCTGATGTGGTCGTGTAAGGGCCTTTTGCAGAGATCGCAGAATTGAGATTGTAAATGGGTAATAGATTTGCATGTGCAAGAGAATTGATGACCGCTGATTTGCCAGACTGGACGGGGCAATTTGATCAACAACGGTTCGACACGAAATCAATCGAGGAAACTCACATTGGTAACTCCCGTTAGGGCCACAACCAACTCCTCACCAGATTTTTTGGCTTTGAGCTTGCTAAGCTGCTGCCAAACTGCGTCTGAGCCAAGCGCATCGTCCAATTTAAGAGAAATCTTCTTCGATGCCGGGGGCGGGTTGGGTTTGGATGGTAAGAAAGCTTCCGCCACGCGAAAAGGCAGGGTGGTATACGTTGATCGCAAGTGGGACAGCCATGACACCAGAGATTCTCGTGGTACGGAATCTAAACGCAATCAATCCAGTGTCATTCACACAGTACGAACAACCTACCAATCTTGTTCACGATGAGTATGATATCTTTGCCTGTCGCTTCTTTAAACAAAGTTTCACTGAGGCCTGCTGCAGGATCCCGTGCATCCACTACATGCAGGAGAACGTCCGCTTTTTGCAATACCTCGCGGAGAGATTGAGGTCCTTCGGTAACCGGTATGACAGGTTCTGAATTCGAAGGTTCTACGGACTTCTTTTTGGGTGGCACTAGAGGTGCGGGACGAATGGACATAATACCATCAAACCCTTGCCCATCATTTTGATTTTCGTCGACGTCAACATCCATGATGTTTTTTTGAGAATCCTCGACGTCTTTGACGTCGAGTCCAGTAAGAGCGGCACGCTTTTCATTTTTACGTCGCTGCTTTTCCTCTGCGGCCTGTAGTACGGTCAAGTCAGTAGGGGAAATTTCATATGGATTAGTGCTTTCTTACTTGACGTCGTGACTCTGCAACTTCCGCGAGTATCTGATCCTTGTAGGGAAAATTGTTCGGGATTCCAGGATCTTTTTTGGATTTCTTGTGGGCTAGAAAAGACTATGAGCACAAGGAGATAAACGACCGAGCAGAACAAATTATAGATGCGGTCTCAAAGCACTGAACGAAGCAGTTTGCCTATAACAATGCATGCCACTCACTTTTTCCAGCAGCCTGTTCTTTCCTAGCCTCTTTCTTAGCTTTCTTTCTGCCCTGTGAGACCTTATGCTTCAACTTTTGACGTTGGTGCGTCGTCCCTCGCTTGGACGTTTCTATTCCGCGGTATCGATATCATGAATGAGTATATTTTCATGGAGTTGATTAACTACATACTTTTACGAATCTGGGGCATAGCAAAGTGTCTTGCAAGCGCAGGCTGAAGTTACTCGATGCAGCGAATATGAATCCCGAGTATTGATGTCCTATGGATGTCAAATCCGAGTACCAGTGGAAGAAGCTTAGTCTAGGACACTGCGACAACCCCATATCGGGTTATTTTCGCACTGCTTATTAATCTTGTGTGGACTTGATGCATGTGCATGATGGTTCCGCATATTACATACAAAGGCCGCTCGTACTGACGGCTACTATACCTGAGAACTTGGCCTAGCGCCCTCAGAGTCATATTCACCAGTGAACTTTGAAATCCACTTGTTCCCATCTAATCACCAGGCGTCTGGCTCAGATATCGACATGCATCATGCGTTGCTCATTCCAGATATCCGAGCCTACATCTTCGCCTCTATCAAGGAAGATAAGCTAACGGGTCGCTGTACCTTTGCCATACTAGCCAGAACCTGTAGCGCCCTCAGTGAGGCCTCTCTGGATGCTCTGTGGAGCGAACTGGATAGTTTGCGTCCGCTAGCATCGTGCATTTACGCAACAAACACTATACCGTTGAGCGATGAGGCATGTCTATTATATTTGTTTACCGTACAGTTCAAGCTAAATTATCACATTCTATCTCACAGCTCACGATTGAAGCCAACGATGACACGAGACCAGATTGCTCTGTCTTCGACAAATATGCTCATCGTGTCCGCAAATTAGACCTTTCCGGACAACAAAGATTCTGGAGACGCAACGGTGGTTACCCATCTGTCACCGAGATTTAGGCGCATTGCTCTATTATCCACTGAACTCCCCTCTCCTACCGAACCTCAGGCACTTATCTTGGGCCCCTGGGATGGGTCTCAATTTACTTCGCCATCTGCTCGGTCCACATTTGCTGTCTCTGAAAATACCCAGCCACCGCTGGAGCTCAGCATCCACCCTATTTGCCCTGACCAAAATTCCTGGACTTTGCCCGAAAATCAAATCACTGACACTACAAGTTCATTCTTGGGATGGACATATAGACTCGGAATTAACTCAGAGCACGTATTGCATATCTCGGGTAATCGGTTCTTGGGCCAAACTCGAGGAGCTGGACTGCAACCCCATGACCTATGAAGGTCTTCTATACCTGTCTGGGATGGAATCTCTCAGAATTCTCCGCCTGCAGGTTAACACTGCATCCGTCATCGATCTACCTCCAGACTCGCTTTCATTTCCATCGCTGCATACTTTCCAGTTCCAAACTGACACCCTTGACACTGCTATCACTCTTATGAAAGCGATGAAAAGCTTTCCTAAATCTTTGAAAATCGATGTGTTCGCAGGGCGGTCCCGCAGAGGAACTTGCAGTCCGCAAATTGTCGGGGTCCTCCTGGGCCTCGTCAGTCGAGATGCATTGTACCACGAACTTCGACATTTCAGTCTGAATCTCCCACTCCTTCTGGGAGATAACCCTGACAATATCTCTGAGATCCTACGACCCCTCTTCGTGTGTCGTGAACTTCGCACACTGTCCGTGCGAATGTCATCGCCATTCACTCTCAGTAACGACGACCTGGAAACGATGGCTTACGCTTGGCCACTGCTCGAGGAACTCGAGCTGATCGATTTACGACCACGTGTAGCGACTCAGACTCCCCCTCCACCCCCACCTCCACCCCCTCTTCCTCCCAATCCTCAACCATCTCTACCACCCATCACTACCACGGGTCTTGGCCAGCCAAATCAAGCTCCACAACCTCCGGTGGTTACTGTCATGGCCCATCACCACCCCGCACCTATGCAAATACCTCTGGCAAACGCTGGTCAGGCGAATCAGTTTCCGTACCTACCTGTATTTACCATTCCCCCTCCAGTATTTCCAGTATTCCCAGCGTTTCCTCCACCAGACCTTTTTTTCCCCATCAGATCACGAACCGCTGAAATTACTCTTCACGGCCTCATTTCGCTCTTGAAGCTATGCCCAAATCTTTACTACTTTGACCTAGCGCTCGATGCTACCAAACTGGATGATTTGCAAGGCGATAATCCAGGTGGTGGAGTTTGTAATCGACTGGTCAAGTATGCCAGGCTTATCGATTCGCCCATTGGCGACCCTGAGGTGGTTGCTCGCATCCTCTTTGACATACTTCCTGAGCTTGATCCCCTTGCGGGGCCAAACGCTCTACTGCCAGCTCCACCTCAAAACATGCCCCCACACAATATGGTGCCTCAAAGGTGGAACATCGTTCGTCAGAGAATGATGGATTTCAGAAATGATGTGAGACATGCTACACCACAGCCTGTTTCCCAGACCTAATCCAGATGCATTTATTATGTATAACTACGTATAAACTTCCCTGCTCAGAGTTTATATTATGGCTCGACAGTCTTCATATATGATAACTTTCAGGCAGATCACTATATGACCAGTGTGCGTTTCTTGTGTAGTACCAGTTACCAGATAAATCCGGGACGGTTTCGGGACGGACAACATACGATTTGACCATTGATTATGCATGAAGTACGATAACTAGTCTAAGTAGAACTATTGGGTTCTTACCCGTACTGACATCCTGAATTGCGTACCTAAGCATGACTAAATCGCTGCCTCAGTAGGATATAGTCGTTTTCCTTTTTCGTTCACTACTTAAGTTGTGTTTAGATCGCGCCTAGTATACCGCAGCTGTTTGTTCGTGACGCTGAGGACCTGAGGCCTGAGGTATCATCTGGTCACTTCTCGTCCACCTTCTCTTACTAAAATATTTCCCCCAGCTCGCTTACAGCTGACATTGTGAACAACAACTATCAAATTGTCGAAATGCATCACGCGCTACTCGTTCCAGATATCCTAGATCACATCTTCACATTCATCAAGGCTGGTAGTGAGCAAATCAGTCGCCGGACTCTCGCAGCACTTGCCAGAACCTGCAGCGCTCTCAGTGATGCCTCGCTGGATGCTCTCTGGGGCGAGCTACGTAGCCTGTACCCGTTAGTATCGTGCATCTACGATACTAACATGAAGTTGAGCGATGAGGTACGTCTCCAGTATCCATGTGTTGCTCCTCACGCTAATCCGCTTACCGAACAGGACCCGTCAGAATTCGACGCTGATGCAGGACCCGACCTATCTGTTTTTCACAAGTACGCGTATCGCGTCCACAAAATAGAGCTTTCTGGATACGAAGGGGGCTGGAGAGTCAGAGCTGTTCCTGATGACCTGGGAGTGTTCCACGTTCTTCAAGTTCCCAGCTCCACTCCTTCCCAATCTCACCCACCTGGCTTGGACTGATGAACTTAGTCTTGCTCTACTCTGGCCACTGCTCAATCCACGTTTATTGTCTCTTCGCATATCAAGCTTTCAGTGGAGCCCAAAATCCACCCCGTTACTCCTGTCCAAAATCCGGGGACTCTGCCCGGAGCTGAATACGCTGGGATTAACATTCTATCTCTCAGAAGGATGCGAAGCAATAGCCGAAAGCTGCTTATCCCGAGTAATTTGCTCTTGGAAGAAGCTCGAGGTGCTGGATTACAGTCCCGTAGGGTTGCGAATGCATCCTCAGCCTTTCCGCACTGTCATCTCTCAGAATCCTTCGGTTGCGCGTTGACAGCATATCTGATCTCAATCTGCCCGCAAATTCGCTCTCATTTCCATCGTTGCGCACTCTCCAATTTCAAGCCAACAGTCTAGCGACTGTTCATTCTATTCTTCAAGCTGTAAGGAACTTGCCCAAATCTATGGATATTTTCCTTCCGGTGTACCGGTCGGGGGGTGTTAGTGTGGAAACGGTCGAGCCCATTCTACAACCCATTGGTCAAAATGTGTCTTGCGGCAACCTTGAAGAATTTCGCATGAACGTTCCCCTGCTGAGTAGCGGTGTCATCAACAGCTCTAATGTACTTCGACCCCTTTTCCTTTGCTGCAACCTTCGTGTATTGCGCATAATGATGACGCCGCTGTTCTTGCCCGCGGATGATGATCTGCGTGCCATGGCTTCTGCTTGGCCACTGCTGGAGGAACTTGAACTGTTCGACTGTCGCAATCTGTACCCGCGGATTCCTTCCCATCCCCTGCCTATTGTGGACCTCCCCGATGATGATTTCCCACCTTTGCCACCCCTGCCTGTTGGACTCCCACCACATATGCCCTTTGGTCCAATGATGTCAATACATCTAGAGGGAACGGCACCGTTTGCAGATTTTAACATGACTGACCTACGTAGCAATCAAACTCCTGAAATCACCTTTCACGGTCTCATTTCGCTTCTGGAGTTGTGCCCCAATCTTCGTTTCTTTAACTTGGCTATCGACGCCACCAAGCTGGATGGACTGCGGGGTGATAAACCAGGCGGTGGTGTTTGCAATCGACTGGTCAAATATCCCAGACTTATTGATTCTCACATCAGTGACCCAGAAGCGGTTGCTCGCATCCTCCTTGACATACTTCCTGAACTTGAGACCATTTGGGGGGAAGGTTCTCCCGGTCCATTTACGACCATGTTTAACTCAACACTGCCTCAAGGATGGGACCAGGTACATGAAATAATGCTGGATTCTAAAGCAGCCAGGGTTGTGACGTAGCCACAATGGTTCGACTCCGGCGACCTTATTTCACTGTGCTACATGCGCCTGTGAGTCATTTTTGAACAAGTGTACGCACTTTAGGACTTGTATCACCATATGTAGATGCACATCTACTGTAGGATGGTTTCCGCTGTCGAATGAAAAGCACTTGCATGATAAAACAGCTACGAAGATAACAAAGTGGAAATAGTACAGACGTGGCCTCTGACAATACAGGGGGTAACATACGTAACTAAGCATTTGCCATCGCAACGTCACCTAGATCGTCACCATTATTTAGTAGCATTTCTGCGGCACGCTTGACAGTAGCAATCTTGGCTCGCATGACAGCAATTGCCTCTGGAAGTAGACGTTGTGGAGGATAAAATCCTTCAGACTCTATATTAACTATGCAGAGATATCAGTCGAAGCACACGTGGACGAGGAGAGGACACATACATAAGAAATGATCTCGGACTCGAGCAAGTTGAACGCATCCTTCAAACTCTGGATGTCTATACACTTCTCTACTCATCGTCTCGTTTCGCATTTTCTTACTGTCCACGCTGACAGCTTTCGTTCGAGGATCTACTCGAATGACACCCGACGAGAAGCATTTTTGAAATTTTTCTGCAAGTTCTCGAGGTACGGGCTTTTCTGGGTTCAAAATCACCAATGGTAGTAGACGATATGACGCTGTCGCTGTTACTCGAGGTTAGACATCCAGCTACTGCTCCTTCAGAGTGGTCGCTCACCAACTGGACAGAACTTTGCGTGATCTTTCCCTACTCCCTTGACAGCATGTAGCTCCATATCAACTTCTTGCCCAGGCCGTAGTTTGGTCAGCACAATATTTAAATTCGTGGGTGCAGGGGGATTGTCTGCCAGAACAATCTCTTGCTCTCCTTGTGGAACCCATTTCAAATGTGAGGACAGGACCTCATGGTTGATATACAGCTTGTTTGGGTCCGTGGTATCTTTTGGCGCATTCTTCCGACGCTCGCAGGAAACTTGTAACCGAAACACGAGTGTATTGCGGTCAGTAGCCTGGTCATTTTGGCCTGTCAAGGTATTAGCATGAAGAACATCCTTAACAATTTTTAACTAGCTTTGTTTCATATCCATGAGAGCCGGATCGACGTTTAGAGGCACGAGGCCTATCCGCTGTGCAAACACTTCATCGACAACAACCGAAGTGTTGTCCCAAACGTAAACTCTTTCGACACAGATTGTTGGAACCTAGAGTACGTCAGACGATCGCGCCGCGAATGAAAACTAATTTGACTTGCCTCGGCTATCAGTATTCTCCTGTAAGCATTTGCGATTGATGCATCCACACCTACTAGGTCAAATTCAATGGAGCGGTTCGATAATCTTTCTATTTTGACGGTCAGTCCCTATCCTTGCAAGACCGTGGATTAGTCGGATACAGATCAAGCTTTAGGGCCGAGACGCACCTTCTTGAATCTCTCAAGGTCCCATGAGTGGTCCTCATCTGGGTGGTGTCCGGGAAAGTTCGTGCTGGAAACATGAGAGACACGTTCTGGGTGAACCCCAACGTGTTTCCTGGGATCATATGTGATTGCTGGCGGCATACCTTTAGTAGATGTAGATGTGCATATGTGAGGATGTATTAGAGTATGTAAGAAATTTTTGGACCCAAGATGGAAATCCCGTGACCTCCCGCGTTCCTTCACAAGTTCACTACGTTCACATTCTGAGGCTGGGTATAAGAACTTGAATTACCACAGACCAAGTCTACATTAACACATCATCGTGTACATCTCTCCCGCCCTCCGGATTTGAATTTGGATTAAATCGTACAGACCCTGTCTGGTGAGCTGTCTATCCCATATATGCTTTCCGGCTGGCGAGTTGGAAGATTGCGGCACGGTGGCTTGGTTTTGGACGTTCCAGCTAGCCTTATCGATCAAGTTGCAGATTTCCTGGTCACAGTAACGAGTATATTAACATCAAGCAAAACGACAGTATAACTACTTACAATAATCCACCTCTGGATCATCTCGTCATCGAAACGCAGCTTGATTTGCAGTGGAAAGAGCAACCTGTCCCGCCAGCCAAGTAAACAAGTCAGGATGTATAGGGAATACATCTTGGAATATTGCTCGGAGTATCAGGAGATAAATGACGCGATACTGGGATATCGATGATATGTCGTCCAAGAAGCTGTTTATGACGGAAACAAATAGATTGTGAGGGATAATGCCAAACGAAACAAGATCGCCATATAAAGCTGCTGCATTGAACTGTTGGTCTCGAAGAGACTCAAGTGTGTCGTTAGCCTTTCTCCAAACTGGTCGCATTATAATTACACTTGAAATCCCCCGAAAACTATAAAGTGGTTTGGTACACCAAAAATTATGCACGAGAGATTGACATACATTATGAAAAACGTTGACTAGAGTCGACGTCGCAAATTCTTCGAGATGCACTCCCACAGCGTGCATGACACGCCAGTCGGTCATATTGAGTTCTATGAGAACATCATGTATAAGCAGTGCCACAGTCCGGGTGTACTGCAGTTGAGCAGCTCCGGCGATGAATAGTCCCTCGGCCAATAACCTCGGTTCAATGAATCCGGCGTTCTTCGCTGAATGTAGGATCGAGCAGGCTTCATTGTGGATGGACAAAGGATGGCATATTCGGGTCATAACGTGTTGCATCCTACGGAAATAAGACTGTAGGCATTGATTCAATGTTGGTCTCGTTAGTCTAATACCCAGAAGATGCCAGTTGGCTAGGTGTTTTGGTGATTGCTCCTCGGTTGATGTGTTTGCCGGCCTCGGTGGCATCCATGCTCGAGAGGCAAAGCTCGATTCGGACCTAACGGAGATCATGGGCCTTCCCGGCGAAATGTACCACGAGAAATTCTTAGCGGCATTATCTCTAACCAAAGTAACGGCGTCTGCTTCGGTCATGATCGGGAAGAGATGAGGGTAGAGTGAGAGGAAAGCGAGTTTCGATATGCCACATAGCAGGGTGATGCATGTTTCTTATACGCTTGGTTAGAAAAAACGAGCCACCCTCTGTGGCCAACTTCCACAACTGTGGCAGGCTTATGCTACAAGACATCGTATTTTGAGATCGGAGATCGGGCGTGTTGAGTGGATATGTGCATTATGCAACCAGGACGAATGTCGACATTGCAGCGATGATAAACGGAAAGTGGCACGTACTTCATGGAGTGCATCGTGGGCGATGTATAGGCTTAAGTGGTGTGAGCTGTGCAGCTTTGTTTGGCAAACCCCTTGGATCCAAATAGCCGCCTAGATGTATGAACTTCAATGCCGCATGGCAGTGCAGTGGTCGGAGTTCAAACGTTCAAAAACGTGGTGATAACATGAGGCAATACAGTCCACAAGTTATGCGATAAGATTGTGAAGGATCCATCTCCGCATCCGAGGCCGCAGTGCAGATAAGTAACAGAAACTCACGGACCCATGCGCAGATAAGCACGAAAGCACTGAAATTACGCATGTACAAGAAAGCAAGTGAAAAATAGAAAGCACACATTGCACATCGACCGATTAATTGGGTTTCCCCCATACAATACTAAACCCCTCTATCATACAAAATATCGTCACCACAAGGAACAGAACATCCACATCCACGTGCACCTGAAGCTTCAAGGCTCGTTCATCTCTTTCTCTTGCCGACAACACGAAAGCCACGCGAACCACATCATAGTACGGAGTTGGAGAACGTCCTCCTTCCACGCCATGGACTGGTTTTGCTCCCGGAATTCGCGTGTCAATTTCTCACAGCGCGCAATGTTCTCGGGGCTGACGAAATCGACCGCGACTTTGATACAGTCCGCGAGATTGCATACCTGTATTGCAAATCGTGATATGAGCGTCAGAGTACAGCAAAAGGGTAAATGACGAACCTGATGAGCGCAACCGGCTGGAATGAATATAGCTTCTCCTGGTTTTTGATATACCCGATGACTCTTGATGCCATGCGTATCATACAGCTCTTTCCGTAGCTGACTATCCAGGTAGAACTGCTGTGAGTGGATCGGGTCGTGTTGATATGTGCCCTTGAACTTCCTCCGAAGGAAAGTACGCAGTTTCTCTGCATCTTGGGCACGGAAGAGGTCCCATACCGCGCATCCAGGTTTGCCATCTGGCGTAGTAGACGCGTACGTCATAATATTTACGGCATCAGCCATGTCCATATGAAGTCTTGTCGACCCCTTGCTGCCTGCCGACTCGAACGATGACATCGCGTTGTACATCTTGGGTCCTGCAATGAAACCTCAATGAGCAGCCGATTTCTATTCGTAGTCGCCGTAATGCTTACCCAAATCCGGTGCGACTGTATTGCTGGGGAAATGTGAGGCAATGTTGAGGGCTCCATCCCGACGAACATAATTGGGCACGGGAACAGCCCGACTGAAGTCCTCAAAAAGCTCAGGAAATGCAGTCTTGAAATCTGTTGATGGTGGCCAATCCTAGAGATACGCACTAAGCGTGTGTCAGGAGCCACGGTCACGATACACTCACCTTGAGCTTCCAGCACTCCACCCGCCCTTCATATTTTCCGAACCACGAAAAGAACTCGCCTACCGTCACGCGCTTATTCACATCGCTCTGGCACTCCAAAATGAGGCAGCTCTGAGAGGTGTACTTCTCTACGAAATACTCAGGCGTCCATTGAATCTGGAACTTGGACAGCAACTCGGTGACCACAATTGGATCTCCTTTGGCCCACAACGGGCGGAAAACTTCCTCAGTAAGCTGTGAATCTGCGATAGTGGTGGTCGGATGTGAGGGTATTTCACTTGGCACAGTAGAACTCTGATCAACGGACGGTGGCATTACGGGGGCTGACAGCGGTAGCTCGGCGACCTGTAAAGCAGACGGAGCAGTTGCTGACGCCGATTCTGAATGGAAGACGCCGTCTTGTGATAGGCCGTGTTGAGGAGCAGAGGAGATTAACGGCTCTAGCGCTGATGCGGATGCCTCGCCGCCGATCTGTGAATCTGAAACCTGGGCAGAGGACAAAGTGCCCCCGTTTGCCTGCGCTTGCTCCACCTGCAGTAATGGATCTATTGATCCGGCGTCAGGAAGTGCATCGTTATCCGGCTCCTGAAGCATAGCTTCCATGTCTTTAATCGCCTGTGCAAGCTCGGCCTTACAAAAGCGCGACATCGGTGAAAAGTCCTTTGCGTGATGCTCATTCCGCCGCGTGCATGACAAGAAAAATGGGTTGCTGTGAGCGTGTTTTTCTCGGCGGGCTTGGAGAGCAGCAATCTCAGCCTGGCTTGCACCAGGTTTATCTTCGGTGAGATCTTTCACTTGTTCAAAACATTCCGCACATGCTTCTCTGCCACATAATCGACACATCCAACTGCTGGAGAAAATCGAGGTCATGCAGGTGTCTGTGATGAAACATTATTGGGCAAACACGAAAAAATATAAAAGGTCGCGTGACACTGACCACAAGTGGCGCGCACTTCGCTTTCTCGGGTCCTCCGGATGATCTCTGGGAAGTTCAAGTGTTGCAGCTCCTGAAGAAGCGTTGGGAGAAGAGCCTGAGCTATCGTCCTCTAATTACTCAAATGGTCAGACTCAACATTTCGTCAAAACTCAGAACGAATTATTTCTCACTTTCGTTCGCCGTATATGCGTGGGCGTCAACGAGACGTTCCAGTTCACGGGAAAACTCATGCTTGGCGCATCAGGTCGCTGGTTCTCAACGAAGCTGACACCAACAATATTTCTCTGATTGTCTTTCAAGAAAAATCGTATGCCTTGGAATCTGCATGTGTCACCAGCCCAGCGACGTGTGCACGACACACAGCGCGGGAACTGTTCAGATCTATATCGATTTGACATGCACCGAGCAAATTGTAATTCGGGGTGCAGCTGAGCTGCAGCGTCGGTGTTTTGTCCATGATCGCCCGTCACCATGCGCATTGGAGCTTCTGAACGTTAATAATCATTTGATATCGGCGGAAATAGCGGTTTACCTTCTGCCGTTTTCTCTTTGCCCTTGTCGGTAGGGGGCGATGCATAAGAAACAGTCGGCATCAACTGAGCTAGAGGATAGTTAGTAACCGTGGTTTCACCTATGCATCAACTGACCATTTTGGGCCGCAATCTGTGCAGCTTCGCTGCGCTTCTTGGCGTTATAACCCCGCTTGGATGAACCTTGGGTATATCATCAGCCACCATGTAAAATACCATGCGAAATGTAATGTAAATGTACCATTTCCCTCCGTAGCCTTTGGCTTAGTTTTCGCCTTCTTAGCCTTCGGTGCTTGGTCATCTTCAGTCGACGGACGCTTTTGTGGGGGAAGCGGAGGTGCGTGATACAGGAAAATTCCTGCTGGTGGATGCATAGGAGCCATCTCATAAATCGGCTGCCCTGGTAAAGGAGCCGTAAAGCGGGCCGCTATACGAACAGAAGCTCTTTCAGCATGCTGCAAGGCTTAGGATCGGTATAAATTGAGAAAACGAGAGCAGGGATGATCAAGAGATAATAGTTACATGAAGCAGGATGTCCTGGTGGTAATTGTTGAGGATGGAAATTTTGCGCGGGATGGAATTGAGCTAAATACAACGTCAGTGGCGCAGTCATGAGTCAACGGAAAATAAGCTAACTGTTCGGTGGATAGTCGCCCGATAAGGCTGGGGTAGACAAAGGGCTTGAATGAGAATTCACGTGCATCTCGCATGCTTACTTACCTGTTCGCTCGTCTGAATACATGGGTGCGACGATGGGTGATCCATAGGAAGGATTTGACATATCTGCTTGAGATGGCCAAGAATTTGCTGGCATTGCATAATTTGCAGCATCATCCATTCTTGATCTACCCTGGCGAGGTATCATGTCACCATTAGGTTCAGTATGCATATGATGATGAGGTGGCAATGGATATTGTCGAGGTAAAGCTGGCCCATTGTCAATTCTACGTTTAGGTACAGACTGGTCGTCACTTGGCTCCCAGCTTGCTGCTCTGAGATGGAAAGAAGAAGCAGACTCTATTGGCTGATTATAATTTGGCTGCGGCTGATGTGGAGGATGTTGGTACTGAGAAACAGCGACAGGCGATGAAGCATGAGAGTAAACTGAGGAGTCGGATGATGGATTGAGCAGCTGAC
Source organism: Suillus subaureus (assembly GCF_016647635.1). Taxonomy (NCBI): domain Eukaryota; kingdom Fungi; phylum Basidiomycota; class Agaricomycetes; order Boletales; family Suillaceae; genus Suillus; species Suillus subaureus. The sequence goes on along the minus strand of NW_024538586.1, from coordinate 106,014 downwards.
TGATGGAAGTCCTCCTGTGGGAGTCGTGCATGGTATTCATCGTTGGAGTTTGACGATGAGAAGAAAATTAAGAACAGGGAATTGCTTGTAAAAAAGACGGACTTTGGTGTAGAGAAATGAGGTGTTGTGAGACCTCACCCAAATCCTCTCACTAAGTCGGCCACGCGGAGTACGAAAGAAACCTCCGGTACGGCGAATGCCGCAAATAGGTATGTTTAGGCTGATTTCTCTGTTTAACTTAAAAGGGCCGAGAAGCCGAACAAAGAAGGTCATGTCGGTGACTGCGTGAGTAGCTGGCTCTTCGACATCAAATTTTACGAAAAATAGTCTGCTGCGTGCCCTTACGAGCTCATCTTGAGTCATCGAACCTACTGTATTTTGATCGTCGTTGACCACGTATAGCAAATTCATCTCATCTTCTGACTTCCGCGAACCTGAATCACCGCAGTCGGTTCACCCCCCGTCCCTGACTGACCTACAGACTATTACTCTCAATACATTGCTTGCTTTTTGTAAAAAGCCATGTTGCCAAGCACACCCTTCACGCAATTCCCGCAACTTGTCAAATTCAGGCATCTTCCGAATCACTCTATTGCCCAACGGTGAGAAGATAGCCACCATCGCATCGATGCTGTCATAACCCACTAATGGTAGTCGAAAGACAATTGCCAAATAACCCCATAAAACCCAAGATAAAACATGTAACGCTTAGTGATCAACACGAACGAGAAAATGACAAGGTATACACATATTTACGGAAGAACGCGGCGACCCTCAGATATAATGGTAAGACCATAGGCGCGGCCAGCCTCGCAAAGCTTCCAAAGGTCGCCCAACGTAGTCATTGGGGTGATGTCGGCGCATCTTGGAATTCGGAAGCATTTGCTGACGTTTCACTTGCAGTCGCATATGACCTTTCCGATGAGCTTTCATGGCATTCCTCCCCATCTTGTGAAACATATTAAACCAAATCCAGCGGCATTCCAGGTGGGAACAAAATACCTGTCGGCGTGTGCGCATCCTTGGCAGTCGTAGATTCAGATTGGGTGACCGTATCATCCGTGTCATGATTATGAGCGGCTATAAAATAATTAATGTTGATTTTTCAAATATGTTTCAGCCAGCACACCAGGGAGTGATACGGTATTCTCTCCTGAAATCGCCGATCTAAGTGAAAGAAACGCAGAAATAGAAGAAGGAACTCACCAGATTGCTCAAAGGAGTCAGAAGATTCGGAAGAAGGAGATGATCCAGGGGAATCATTATCAGGCAAGTCACTTTGCTGGTTTCGATGTTGGCTGGTCCTCTCCTTTCGGGACCGTGAGCTTAGCAGTAGGTCCAGAACCAGGTTCAACAAGGGGATCGCTTTTGTCCCCCTAGCTTTTGATGGCGATCTGCTCAGAGAACTGATTGGAGTCATTCGACCCTCGGGAACGTGAAGTCGACGAGCTACAAGCTGGGCTTGAGCAGTCTGCTCAGTCGAGATGGTTTTTACCACCTCAGGTCGCAGGTCGGCCCACATTTGCAAAGCCTTGATCGACCCCCACTCGATAATCTTGTTGTTTAGCCACTCCAAGGACACAGGCTTGGTCAGGAAATCGTTGCATCCTGCCGCAAGGGCTGCCACTCTGTCGCTCTGGAGGGATGAGGCCGTGAGAGCTACGATAATGACGGCGGAACGGTAGGGCGATGCTGAAGCTCGAGAATCGGAGAATGCCCCTTCTGAAAGTGTGTCAGATAGGGGTGTGCCTGGAGTGTAGCCTGAAGAAGCTGTCAAACTCTCTAATCTTCTAATCTCTTTCGTCGCTTGTATGCCGTCCATAACAGGCATTTGGATGTCCATCTAATTTAACGCATCAGCTTGATAAATTTGTCGTACGAGGGAACATCATACCAAAATCAAGTGAAACCCGCCATTTTGCCACTTCTGCACAGCTTCTTCTCCATTCTTGGCCACGTCATACTTGATCTTTTTCCTCCTCATGAAGGTTGACAGAATGGTCTGATTGATTGGATTATCTGGTCCAACCGATTAGCGCGATGTATGATAAGATTTGAAGCCCATACCATCAACGATGAGCACGCTAATTGGAGGTATGATGCTTGTATCAGGTTGAATTTTGCCTGCTTTCCCCAACGCAGTGGGGGTTGTCGAAGGTTTCGTATCATGGGTTGCTCGCCTTCCTAGTCTTCGCGCGAGCACACTAGGTTGAGGGTCCGGCACTACTGGAGAACTTGGAGGGGAAGAAGCCTTCCTTAGATCGACCACGCTTGTGTTACGCGATGGGGGAGATACCGGTGATGGGGGGGCAAGTTCATCTACCTGGGGGGAGGTTGCTCGTTTACCCTTTCCGTTGGGCGTAGTAGAGATTGGGGTGAAGCCCTCGTTAGGAGATGCTGCTCGCCGAGGGGGAGGTGTATTGGAGTGCAAAGACGCAAACGAGAGTGGCGATTGACCTTGCTTCTTCTGTTCACCGTCCGATAGGCGGCGGGAGGAGGTCCCTCGTAGCCGTTCGGAACTGGATAATACTGCAACACTATTGGGTGATGGTGTGATAGGCTTCGTAGATTTTGCACGCGGTTGGAAGATGATGCCTGTTGGCTGTCCGTCCGGGCTCGAAATTACAAGTCCGGAGGATGGTGTCTGACCAAGCCTTACAGGGCTATGAGTTTCAGGGAAATACTCCATATTATCCGCGAGACCGAGGGGTGAAGGAGGTGCGTGTGAGGGATGTTCACTTGTACTGTCCCTTGCAGATCGCGAAGATTTCTCAGAGTTGGTCCGTGATGAATTCGACGGGCGAGAAGGGGATTTTGGGCTTGTCTGAGTTAAATTGAAGAAAGGAGAACTGTGCGAACCAGGGCTCAGTGGTGAGGTAGCAATTGGGGCAAAGAATGGATCGATGATAGGCTTAGTAACAGCAGTGTGCAGCGCAGTGAGGAACCTGCGTGGACCCGCGGGCTTAGGAATAATCATAACTTCGGGTGGACATGCTGAATAGGAGTGAGAAGCGAGATCGCATTGTATGATTTCCTTGACCAATTTGTAATTGGCTAGGCTGGTGAAATGAACAACTACTACGGGTGTTTGTTGCGGTGGGACCTGTGATCCGAAGCCTAGAGTACGGGCTACTTGTGGTGACGACTTTGGGCGATGGTGAGCAGCTAGAGAAGGTCGTTTCCGAGAGTGAAGGCTGAGAGGTATTGGCTGCTCTGCTCTGTACTTGCGCAACCTCTCCCGAAGGATGGAGACATCGTCATCGATCATTACAAATGACAACGACGGAGCTAAGCGTGGAGTGCCGTTCACGGATGGGCTCGAGGCTCTTGTGATCCACGTTCTCGGCATAGGAGGAGCAGGAGCTTCGTTGGTGCCTGGGCTGCCATCGACGTCGGCCTCTGACGATACGTGACTAACATCCAAACCCCAAGCAGTGAGATAGCTCGTCAGGTGGTGTGCAAAGGAACTTGCGGTGCTTGCATACAAGGTGACTTTCTTTCCGCGCAAAGTTTCAGCGAATTGAGCAAGCTCTTCAAGAGACGGCTCCATTCCTAACCGAACCCCACTGAGAAGCGCATGAGATTGTTCGGATGATGCAGAGGATTTAGCAGTAATCGCATCTAGCGAACCGCGCTGAAGTTCAAGCTTGACTTCATACGTCCTTCTTGAAGTTATGTCATCAGAGACCTCAGATGAAAGCGTTGCGCCGCATCGAAGAAGTAACCTGCGGAATAGCATTGAATCAAAGTTCGGCTCTGGGCGCTCTGGAACGCCAGAAGGGCTTGTTTTGGTAGGCGTCATGTCATCCGTCGGCACATCCAGCGAATGGAAACGGTGATGGATTTCGAATGTGCAGTGCAAAGTTTCGTCCTCGTCTATGGGAATGGGCGAAGAGACACCGCTGGCTGTCGAATTTGGTCTCTCTGTGAAGGGTGACATATTTGAGCCCAAAGAGCTTGACGAAGCGATACTAAGGCCCAAGTCAATGGAGTCACCATGGCATGTAGTATTGATGATTTGACGGACGACCTGCAGGTTGTGAGACTGGGACTCGAACTGCAACGCGCCCACTCACATGCGTTAGCACGTTAGATATTCCGCACTCTACCCCCTTGACCGCAATGTGCCTCATCCCAACGTCACTATGGAATAAGACCAGATCCACACCAACTTCAGCAGCCCTCCCACTCGATGCATCTCCAACTCCTTGCAGCATCTCCCCAATATCGAAGTCGGTAGCTGCAGTGACAGGTGGTCCAGGCAGAGTTAATCGGCGGGCTTTCGAAGTAGAATTGCTGGAATGAGCAGGGTTGAAGGTATCAGCACATAGATCTGACATATTCGCAGAAATGTAATTGAGGTTTTTCATCGTCGTGAATACGGCAGACATGCAGGCGGTGGGGACTGAGAGAGAGCAAGCTGCAAATTGCTCTTTCGCCGGGTCAAGGATTTGTGTTGGTGAGACCTGTAAAAGCGTCTGAACAACCATCTGAACAGAGTCCGCGAGTTCCAATGAAAGTTCGTGGAACCGAGAGGATTCGACGGTGGCATCTGTGGGAAGGGCTTGACTAGGCTGTTCGGGCGAAGTAGACGCGGTCCTGCGGGGATTTTTTAGATGTTCTAGCTGTGATGGCAGAGGCATGGAGGTTGCGCGAGAAAAACGTGGAATAATCGGATTTTCATCGTGGTGGTGAGGAGTGAGTTGCTGAAGCCGAATGCGTTGGCTCACCGAACTTTCAAATTCGTCAGAAAGCTCGGCCGGCGATTGCTTCTCTCCCAACGAGCAGAGATCTTTCTCTGAGAAATCAGATTCCCCGTCAGACGAACTGAGGACAACTTGGCGCTCTGCAGCTTGTACAAGAGGTGCAAGTACAGGAGGGGGAGGTTCAGCAGACCACGTTACCGCAAACTTGTTCGGGCCAATGGCTTCTGGCGCTATCAATCCTTCTTCATTGACAAGAACGGATGCCGGTAGACGATGTGCAATAATAGGTTTGACCCCACTCATTGATGATCACGGTGCCGTAGAGTCAGGAGTTGTGCAACAGCACCCGACTTGTAGTCCAAGTTTCGAACTGGAATGATTGTGCAGAAGGGACACAGAAATAGGTAGTTTACGAGACAAGGGAGTTAATAAGCCAGGGACAGGCAAGGGTCAGGGAGGAATGATACAGTGCTACACTAACCGCAACATTCGCCCTTTTTGAGCCATCACCCTTTTTGGCTTTCTAATTTGTTTTTGTGATCTCTCTCAATATTATAAGTGCTTGCCACGCTCTATCCAGTGCACGAGTTCCTCCTCGGCGCTTCTGAGGAAGACGCTTCCCAACATGCGACATAATCACCAAAATATATTGCGAAGCGCAGAGAAGTTATATCACGTATGCATCATCACATCAGTAAGTCAACTCGACATCTCCTTCAGCAACCGAGTCCATGTCGTGGTAGCTGACCTTCTTGCCCCCAGCAGCCCTGGGATCTTCCTTCGCATCGGGTGGCGGAGGTGGCGGTGGACCTGAGCTCGTGGCTCCTCGACGACCTTTCCTACCAATATCCGCTGCAGGCTGACCAAGGTCCATAGTAACTTGTGGCTTAGCGGGAAGTCCGGCATTAGCGGGAATTGTAACCTCCATCGGCTGCTCCAGATTGGGGGCATAGCCGCTAATACGATCACTGAGCCTGCGAGCGGTGGTCGCTTCATCCCTTCGGATAGGTGGTGGAGCAGGAAATAGACCTGGAGGCCCGTATTGATATCCGAAATGATCCCAGTGACCATTGTTTCCATAGGGTGGCGGAGGGAACGCAGGAGGATAAGTAAGATATGGATTCGGCCGGCCAAAGTCGGGAGGCGGGTATACCACCGCGTGTCCTTGAATACCGAACGCTTGGGGGGGAGGCTGGCTGTTCCCGGTGATAGGAGGTGGGTGTGTGAACGGCTGGATTCTATGTGGGTCCAGCGCGAAATTATTGAAGTAAGGGACCTGAAAATCCGGCGACCGTGAGATGCCGAAAGAAGACGAGATTAAACATGCTTACCTCGTCGAGCTGTTTCACAAGTTCAGGGTGCTTGTTCGCGACATGCTTCTCGACAAACGAGGTAGCCTTGAAGAGCTTCTGGCAAGTCTTGCACCGGAACCTGCCCTCATCTTCCTGCTTGATGTATTGCTCAACCGCTTTGCTTAGCTCCCTGCAACGAGAATGACATTTCCAATCATCTGAGATCAAAAGAGGCACGCACTCGTCGTAACTTTTGCCACCATACTCACGCGGGTCCAGGTCGTTGCGATTGATCAGCAGCGCAATCTTGCCATCAAACCACTCCAACCAGCGCTCATCTGCTCCACGTAATTAACCAAATTGACTTTGAAAGATGCCGGAAGCTTACCATTGCGCTTCCAGTCTCTGTTCTCGGTTGGCTTAGGGGGTAAAGGTGCATCACTTTCTTTCTCATCGTCCCTTTCCTTTTTTTCTTTCTCAGCCTCAGCAGCCTTGACCTCCTCAAGCAGTGACTTGGACAGAGGTTTCCTCACGTGCTGCAAGCACTTACGCTGCAATTCTTCAAGATGATCGGTCACAACAGCGCAGTAGTAGCATGCGTGAAACGCTGCTCGAAGGTAGGCAAGATATAAGTCCAGGGAAATAACAGCCTAAAAAAAGCCAAGAGAGCGAAAGTCAGTAACAATGAAGAGAGCGCATCAGATCACACATACTTTCTTTGCTTCCATGACTTTTTCATCAACCGCTCCCTGGTCGCGAAGGTCTGCCATAATCTTCTCTATCCTCCGTTCTATAGCCTCAGATCCGGATTCTTTTGGTTCCTCATCGTCCTCATGGTCTGCATGTGCATCACTCATCACAGCATCCACGGGTTTTGCATCTCCGTTCGTTGCCGAGGACTCATGCCCTGCTGGATTAAAATGGCGTAGTGCTGCAGCTTCTTCCTCTAAAATAGAGGCCAAGAGCTTTGCGTTCGCAAGGTCTTTCTCGATGCGGTCTGGCTTACTGGCGACTTCTGGGACATAGCGAATTCTGTTTACAAAGGGCTTAACGGTGTGAGCAACATGAAGCTTGAAGCCTTCAATCTATCACGTCACGTCAACGAAAGCCACGCGGTACGGAACAGAGATCTTCACCTTTTTATCAGTCAACTCAGTCATAACAACTGTCATATCAGCATCGTCACAGAACTTGATCCAGCCAGCACGATAGTAGTTGCGTTTCTGAAGGGGGTCGCCGAGCGCTAGGTACATGTATCCTGGCACCTTACTACATGCCTGCAAAGTCCCAATGAGCTCTTATAATCACTATAGGACGACTACACTTACCTCCTCCAGCTTCACACGACCGATGTCAGGCGGAATAGTCCGAATCATGACCTGGTTGCCTTCTGGAGCGACAGCAATCTCTTCGCCACGATTATTGCGCTTGTTGTCATTCACAGTTTTCCCGTTGGCCTCAGCACGGCTAGGCTCCTGTTCACCAGCATCGTCCTCAGCGTCGAGGTTAAACTGCATGTCATCATCGCCACCAGTCTTCGTATCCTCACTAGCCTCGACTGTCTCCTTAACGGGAGAAATTGTGTCTGTTTCAGGCTCGCTCAAGTCAGGATCAAACTTGCCCGACTCGAGGTCTAGCAGAAACGTGTTTAATCGCCCTCTCCAACCTTCCTTTCGAACACGACGGCGTAGAGCAACGAACTCCGGAGCTGGGTCATACTTCTCTGCAAACCACGGGGATTTCCTATGGTGATCAAACATGGTCTGCAACTACATACATAACAAAAGACGTTCAGCTGCTGCTTCACAAAACCCACGACGGCAAAGGACACGATATGCCACGCAGTACACACAGTACGCTTGAGAGATTGACGGCGACTAACCTGAGTTGCGACAAAATCCTTCTTGTATTTCTCCCAACGAGAACGAATGCCATTGCGAGGCTTGGAACCATCGCCGGCTTCTTGTTCCGCTGCCTTGTCAGCAGCATCCTCATCGGAAGCTTGTTGAGGGAAGGCGTATCTAAACCATTCGGCATATTGCTTCAGGGTTGCTGGGTGGTCGAGTGTACGCGGGTCTGCGGGTGCCCTGCGAGGAGGATACGGGGGCGCAAATTGAGCTCTGGGGGGAGACCTATAGCTGTATACCCGCGAATGCGCATCTAGATTGAGGTCAGAAATGAGAAAACGATTTAACGCAACCGAAACACCATAATCATCGCCATAACGCGGGCGTGGGTCATATCGCTCCCTTTCCCTGTCGTAAGGTGAAACGGACCTGCGTCGTTTTCTGGCTATACAAATTGGGCTAGTCAATATGCTGTCATGAAATAAAGTATAAAGAAATTTTCGTACTATCGTCCGGTGGCGGACTGCGGCTTCTGCGACGAGTGTGGTCATATCCGGTTCTATCTCGCTCATACTCAACCCATGCTCTCTCCCTATCCCTCTCATGTGGATCCCAGCCACCTCCACTTCTGTACTGGTCCGGAGGATACCCAGTGTCTGGATATGGTGGTCGAGGATGACCACGAGGAGGGGAGCGAGAACGCGAGCGACGAGGCGGAGGGTAAGCAGGAGCAGGCCAGGAAGACATTATAATATCTTTAGAAGTATTAAAGAACTGAGAGAGAAATCAGAGACGATATTCCACGGCAAGGATGGAGGTTTGAGGAGAGAGAGCCGAGCATGATGTAGAAGGACAGACAGACCTCTTGGATCGCGAGACTGTGAGTTTTTGAGACCAACCGTGCCAGTTGACCAACTCAAACCTTTGTCGACAATGTCGCGATGTAAGTCGTTGCTTCCGTCAACCGAGTTCTCTTCCTTTCCCCATTCACGCGCCGATTAAATTTTATCCCATGCCGTCGGCTGGCCCGTGCACTAATTAAACTCATGTTGGACATTAACATCATTGCAATATAGCTTGAAACTAAAATATGCTACCAAGTACACTATTAAGTTGAGTATCATCCGTGTACTTCAATCTTTTTCGAGGCTCCTCTTCTTTACTGACCTCAGCTGGGCGCTTCAGCTCAAGTGGCCCTAAACCCTTTTCCTTTCTTTTTTCGTTACGCTTGTCCAATACTCGTGCGAGTTCTACATTCTTGAGGTAATCGCGTTGTTCCGTCTTCGACTGTGCAAGCTCGACGCGCAGCTTAGCTGTATGAATAGCAGCTTCATGCGCTGAGGTTGCAATGAGTTTCCCGCGTGTTCATGCATGAAGTAGAAACACGCACCTATTTGCTCAGTCAACATGTTCCATTTAAATTTGGGGAGGTACTTCATAGTCCACACATCATCTCGCCAACGAGTACCCTTCTTACCGCCGATCGGCTGCGCGTTTAGCATCTCAGCCACAGATCTTGCGACCTTTTTATCTTTGAACTCCACCCAGCCTTCAGTGAAATGCGGCTTTTTGGTGGACGTAAACTTTCGGCGGAGGTATGCACGTTTGGCGTCTTGACAAAATCCAATTAGTGTGCAATACCATGGTGAAGAGCAGACACACCTTCTTGTTGGAGATACACTCTCCCCACTTCACCATGGGCACTCATTAAATGCCGTACTTTGGCAGGACGCATGCCAGGAGGTATTCGTGAGATGTAGATTACGCCAGTGCGAGCTTGCGCAGCATTGAATTTTGCCAGAGCCTCAGGTGTCAAAGGCTGGACTATCTTCGGACCAGCGAACCCCTCAACTTCCATTCCCTGACTTATTCCGCGATCGTCATGCTCGTCAGATGAATGTACCTTTGAGGAGGAAGCACCATCGTTGCTATTTGTTTCTTCGTCTTCGCTAAAAGTAAACCGGTGATCTGGGGATGGTGTAGATGTTTTTATCTTCGCCATAGAAAATAACGTATGATGGGAAGCTCAAATTTGAACAACTGTTTTAGAGGATGTTCAGGAATTGGGCAGTCTATATGGGCTTGACGCAGACTCCGCGTGCAGGTGTGTGCCAACGTCTTTCGGGATTTTCCGGCCAGAGCTCTGCCTGCCCGTCGATCCACTGATTATTTTACCCTGCCGTCGCAACAGCAGTCAGCACACAAGGTGTGGGTCCGTTCCCATTATCTAGTACTCCGATTGCACCAACAACAACTGAGTCGTGCCCAACGGATGTTGGCTCCCTATTTGACGCCTTGCGAACACATTACGACCTTGCACAGATGTCGCTTCTCGGCCTTACTCACTGCTTCACCCGTCGTACATACTTACTCAAGGACGACATCTGCCTGCCGCAGCCTCGTACAGTGCCTGTGAACATCGTTCCTGACTTGCTGCCAATAGCAATCATAACCTTTCACACTCGATCGTTCACCATATCATTCGAAGCAGTGCATCATTTATGAACATCTCGCCTTCTATGACCCAACTAATGAAAAGAAAACACACGTCAATGTGCTTTGTGCGAGCATGGCATTGACGATCCTTTGCTAGCACGATTGTAGATTGGTGGCCGTTTCAGAGCGGACTGCGAGCCTGCGAGTGTTGACAGAGATCTGATCTTTGTCCGACGTCGACCATCTGTTTTCTGCAAAGTCCCTCAAATGGTTCTTTCACTAATATTCTTGCTACTATTAATCGTGTCGACGATTTGCGCCCTGGTTCCACCATATCGTTGTCTTTTCTGTATAATTCAGATTGCAATATGCCGCGTTCTGTTTTCAACCGCAACGGGGCGGCTGTCACGGTCGAGTCGACTTCTGACCCTGCGCGCGCTCCTGTCGTCGATGGTTAGTATAATTCTCGACAGGCTTTTCGTTGTTCGCACAGTCATATGTTTTCTTCTTGCCTTGGGTTTTTTATATTCTTCGTGTCGTCGATTTGTGTCCTGAATCTTCTGATTCCTCCGTAGACTGTACCGTCGTCTTATAGGGATCAGATGTTCGTCTCGAGAATGAAGAACTTAACACTTTCGTTTGGGGCACCACTTACCTGGCCGCAGGACCTCGAAGCTGACCCCTTCCTACTGGCTTACAGCAAATGACAAGTGAGTTTATTCTGATTTTGAGGGTGCTCGTCTAGACGGTCTCACTCTTCGTGCGCACAGTTTAGATGTGTAATGGTCTTTCCGTAGCACGCGGCCCGCATGCTTTCCCTCCTCATTACCTCGGTTGTGCAACGCCGTGAACGGGTGACCATACACCTTGGCTGCTTGCAGCTCACCCCTTGGTATCAATATTGAACCATGAGTCAGATGTTATTGGTGCGTGTCTTCTTCTTGCCATGTGCATCGTACCTTCCCCTGCATCCCATCACCTACTGCACAGTTCCTTTGTCGTATCACCATTGTCACAAGCCACTGGTTAGTTATGCAAGTTTACGTTTTTTTTTTGCACGTCTTTTGCAGTCACTGACTTACACCTCAGCGTTATTCACACTCTCGCTGAGCCAGTCTCACCGTTCTAGGTACTTGATGCCATAGCATTGTTCACACTCCTGCTGAGCTGGCCTCTCCGTTCTAGTCTATCAGGTTATGAGCCTTGGACTCCGACCAGGCCAGATGAACAGTCCAATGGAATCAGATCCAATCTATTGGAACTACATGATAACATTCTTAACCGTGACGTTCATTTTCATTCAAACTCGCCAGAAGTTCGAACACATCAAGGACGAGGCGGCGCTTACACATCTTGCATCTCTCTCGAAACCCGCGACCCCCGAGTCATTACTGGAATTAACAAGGTCCTCGTAAACACTGTCATAAAGCCTATCCCTTAAACGACCTTCAAAGTCTATACCCAGAGTAAGTATAACATGTTCCCCCAGCTCTGATGCACCGCGTATACCGCACATATATTGTACTCCACTTTATATGGCGCTCACGCATGACCGTCCATTTCATCGATACCCAATCGGGGGCGATCACAAAATCAGTAATCCGCATTGACTTATTCCACAAAACTGTTCCGTAGTCTGAGTCATACGTGCAGGCCTTCAGTTCTATCCGACGAGCGGGATCGCCCTGGCTTCATCCGAGTCCGTTGCTATAGTCCTGCCGACTCAATATCAGTACACGTCTTCTGAAACTGAGACCACACAAGCCATTAACCACCGAACCGGACGCACCCACTACCGTTCACTGACTTGAAGCCCGCCCGCATCAAATAACTTTGGAAAGAGGTCGGGATATTGTTTGTCTTCTCTGGCGCGTCTCTTTCTACCTTGACTTCTGTGCTTCCGTTTCCAGCGGTATCGTTCTTCGTCTTCCTGGGTATGAAACGGGGGAAACACTTCGCATGTATAGAGTGTCATAGAAGACTCGCGACTCTTTCCAAACAAAAGGGGAGTCAAACATCATAAATGTGAATATATGCGATCAACATACCTCGCAAGACTCTCCAGCTGCACGGCGCTCACTTCACAGGAGCGACGGCCATCTCGGCTGAGTTTCAGCGCATAGTCAAGCCAGTACCATTCTTGAATTCTTCATCTAGCCACGGTGGCTGGGCATTTTGCAGTGAATCAAAGGTGATATCAGCTATAAGATCGTCGAAACACTCATTGACACAGCAAATCAGGAATTAGCTGTGATATAAGAATTATAGCACAGCTCACCCAAGGGCGCTCTGGCATTTCCCCTTCATTGATGGAGCATTTATGCTCAGCTGCTAGGGGAGGTGTCGGACTCTTAGGTGAAATATGCAAAGGAAACGAGAGGCCGGACTGGGTGTTGGCGATCTCCAGTGACGTAGAATGCAGGATACCAATGGAACAATCCGGAGTGAGCGGAGGGGTATTGCTTGAAGTTGCAGAGGGTAACGATACAATAGGTGATTCAGAATAGAAATGAGTAGGGGGCGTGGTAATGCTGGGGGAGACACATGACACTCCAGTCTGTTTGCTGCAATCCATTTGGAACATGATTTTCATCCCGGTCAGGTCTTTGTCGTTCGCGTGCAAATGCCATCGTCATCTTCCGAGTAGCCTGGTACACCATGCTGGTTACTTGAAACTTGGTTTTGAAAAATGCCAAGGGCGGGTCGCGTAAAGCTGTTCTTCATATTAGTTAACCAAGAGTCAGAGTGGGACATATCTCGGGTATGGCGTCGTTGAGGATATAGACCCGCTTCCAGATTGCGCAGGATATCGTCGTCAACGTTGTGGTCCATGATGACTCGTACAGTTGTAACTGAATCGGTCAAGTTGCGTTTCATTAATTACGAGAATGCAATTGCAGTGATAATGACGGGGCCCGACGGTGGCGCTACACCAAGTTGAAATCCTGATGGGATCCGCCGAACACGATTTGGGTGAGGCTGCAATCAGAAAGGTGATAGTGTTAGCCAGCTCGTTTGAACATGTTTAGCATTCGACATGCAATCTTCAGGTGGAAGCTACGACTGCGCACCACTTCGCCACAGAACACGCTCCACATGAGCCCTGTAGCAACAGCATAAATTACACACAGTCAATACGCAATGTAAGCGAATATTTTTACACCACTAAGAACTGCTACAAAATATGCGATGAGCGGTAAGAAGTCCAAGACAAGATGAAACGCGGATCGTCCTTAGCAGGGAATTAAGAACGTAACGAGCAAACGTGCGTACCACAGATGGTGACCCACATAGAAGGTACTATTCCTTCTCGTTCAAGAAAACGTCTAGCTCATCATCAAGGTCTTGCTGCGTTCTATGTGGGCGCGGAATTCTTCTCCCTCGACCCCTCGCTCTACGCCAGTCTTCTTCAGTGTCAGTTGGAGAGCCAGCTAATCGGTCCGCAAATTGACCCCTCGCGCGGCGCGGCAACGGCGCAGAAATGCGATTTTTTAGGTCTGAAGAATTGGACGCAGAAGACGTGCGCTCCATGGTTTTGCACGACCCACCCACATAGTCGGAACGCATTTTGGAAGGTCTATCGGCTCCAAGAAACGCATCATCATCCAACCGGCTTCGTACAGTTGGATCATCTCTCCTCCTTCTCTTCTGCGATACTTCCCCTCCATCATCCTCTTTCCCGGCCGTTTTTCCATACTTCTTATAGAACTCGCTTTCCTTCTTTGCACCCTTCTTCTTCACGTCATCGACCTTAGCCCAACGCATGCGTATGACACCTTTCAGCCCTTGACCTTTACCCAGGCTCTTGGTTATTCGCTCTTCTGGTGGCCATATGGTAATTGGAATGGGTTTTGCCGTAATGAAGCCATCTGCATCCATATCCTCTGTAGCAGATTTTTGGAGGTACCGATGTGCAGTACGCGCAGAGGCAGTTGATTCATAAACGAGGATGCAGCTATTGTCGTCGAGCCATTCAAGGGCTATGGGGTGCGTGTCGAAATGGGTGGCATATGCAAAGATCCGGGTGGTGGGCAGGTGGGAAATTGGGGTGCCAGTGAGTAGCAAAGCATTTGCTCTTAAAGTCAGGGTGGTTTCTAATTGGTAGCAGTGGGTAAGTTACATGCCAAACACGGAAGCTAAACCCGTCTTCACCTTCTTCCATATCTACGTCGTCGTCATCGTCCCCCTCTGTGTGCTTGCGCTTCAGGGTCAAGCGGGGACAGACTCCCATGTCAGGGTCGTTTTCTGAAAGCTGAAGTTGACATACTATTAGCGCACCTTGGCAAATCTTGCCTGGGCAGTGTCAGAGAGAAGGTACACTTTGGTGTTCCCTATGCGGTTGAGTAACGTGGCCCGCTCTGGATCATTGGATGGATGAGTGGGAACTTGTGATTCGTACGGAACGGATTCGTCGTAAGACAATGTAGTAAGGTCTGGCGCGGAGACCCCGTCAGGAAAATTGTCCATGGCGTTTGAAACAAAACTAATTGCTCTAAACCGAACTAATGGCTACACGAGGTATACACCGCACCTGTTACCAAATTAGGTAATTTCAAGCCGGTAGTGCTCAGCATTCTACTTGCTTACACCCGAGATAGCCAACAAAGTACTACTGGCAGATGCCAATACATATACTGCCTCTGTCGAACTATCTCTTTACTGTGCAGATAATGAACAATTTTATAATTTAACCATGAGCGTGCATCTGGAAGGATCAATTGTATGAGTTAAATTCAAACTATATTAGCTAGGCATATGGAAAGTTGGTCCAAGAATCTAGATGCATCGCAAATTGACTTGATTTGCTAAATGTGTGGACGGCTGTGAGATTACTTCAGATGTTGCAACAGTGGTCGTGCATATTATGCGTCACGCTCCTATCCAGCAGATAAGTTTTGAGGGTGGGGAGTTCCATCCTACAAAAACCTCATTCATTTTCCGCCATTATGCCACATGAAAATCAATACAAGCCTTGAGTGATAACGTTCTCGAAAATTTTCAAAGGCGCGAAAGAGCAGTCAATCTATTTATTTGTATTTCGAAATTTTGGTTCACGCAATGGACTACAGGAGTCCTTTGTACTATCGCTCAATCGAGGTGAAGATGAGAGAATTCAATATTAGTAAGGAGAGAGTAATATTGAATACAGAGATGAGTGAGCGAAGTAACGAGATTACTATGGAGAGATAAACAGCTAGACTGCTATGAAAGAGGTGAGAGCTTTGTAAAAATGAATCAGGTCTGACGAAGTTTGGTCAGAAATTGATTCGGTTTGTGTGTGGGAATGTCTGGTTTTGCTGGGCCAGCGCAGGACCTTCGCCGAGAGCGTGATTGGTCTGAAAATGTGCATAGACCCTTAAAGAATCCGAAGAAAAACGAATCCAGACCAAAACACGCTGGAGTATAAGATAGGGAGGTGGGTGCATGGGGTGGACAAAAATCGTCGAACGACGCACAGATCGGGATGAGCGCAGGGGACAAGAGAGAATGCGACGTCGGTTCTCAGACCAGAGCCCTTAAGAACGAGGCAACCTGAATGTGTGCTTATAATTGAGGCACACATTCAGGAGGATCTTCACGTGGTGAGTTTACAAAGGCCGTATTTCACGTGTCAACGTTCGCGGGCTCACGATCCACCCTGAAACGGTCACTTCTTTAAATTGTGACGCAGCAAATACTACACCATTTTCAGCACTCCCGACCTGGTACTGGGTGGAAGTGCTCTCCAGTGTGTTTCCTCAAGCGCCTTGTTGGTAATCTAGATGCCCTTAGCAAAGTTGTGGAGATGGGTTAGTTCAAATGATTCATGTCGCTAAATGTCCGCAGCTTTCACGGGGTTCTCACTCAGCTAGCACATGATTTGTCCTCGCTCCTTAACTCTAGTCTGCTTCTCCATCAAACGTAGTATCCAAATCCAGGTTCTGACTAGGTGTAGTGCAGATGCTCTAACTCGTTAGAGGAGAGTTTATTCTTTGACAACAGGGGTCGCATACATTCAGCTTCCCAACATTGGCGACCAGTGTCTCAGCGGTCACCATCGTATCGTGCTATGTTCGTGCAGGAAGGCGAGAGGATAAGGAGATGAGCATGTCGGACCCTGTGCTAGCCCAGGTGTAGTCGTCCCACGTGAGTTTCTAGACCACCTGTAAGCAAGGGTTTGACTAACAGGAACAAATTCATCATGCCTGGGATGCAGCCAACCTGTGCATCTTGCAAGGACACGTGTACAGTACAAGGAGGTCTGGCTTGACTGGCTTTCAGTGATCACCATCCTGACGTGTGCACTTTTAGTGTCGCCACATTGCACTGGATACCCGTAAATGCCGCGTCGCGCGCCCGCTTTCCATCATGAAGTCAGATGCACCAGAAGCTATGATGGCCATAGAATTAATCTGCGTGCCCATCGTAGCAAAATGCATTTGTCGTACGTATTTTGCACAATCACTCTTTGCTACACGTGTTCTATACATGCGCTTTTCGTTCTCCGTTTCAACAGGTTTCTCTGATTCTGGCATCCCAGAACGAACCCTCCTCAGTATCTCAATCTGAAGGCTGAGGTGTGTATTAGCATTTGGCGATACATATTTTCATTCTAACTACCTACATAGTTCTCTTTTCATTTATAGGTATGCACTGCCGTAGTATGAGTCTCTTAATCCGAAGACTGAGTTCTCCTTTCGTTTCTAGTCCGAGCTTACTTCATTTTAGACTGGCCTTTCTGTCTCTGCCTCCCATGGCAACGTCTTCCAAACCGACAGATGAAAGCTTACTTCCATATGACGCACTCCCGAATGACCAGGACCTTGACTCAATAATAGCTGATGCGAAGTTCACTGCTGATATTAGAACCGATTTCTACGACCGCAGTCTGGCGAGTCGCAGGAATGCCCTTGTCGGAGTGGCATGCTCGAGTATCTTTAGCTGCTCATGCATCGTTGCAGGCATTGTCACTTTAGCCAATCACGGAGTCTTCGGAGTAAACGTAACCAACATTCCCGCAGTGAGCGAGGGTGTTAATCCGTTGCCCCTGGAGGGGGAGATATTGTCCCTGGCACTCAACTTAATCGTCACGTTATGCACCGAGTCCATAGGCCTCGCACACGGCATCTCATTGCGCTCCGCGCTAGCCTCAGAGTCTCGGCTTCGTTTCAACACCAATCTGCGCCTTCTGACTGCAGCTCGTGGATGGTGTAACCCTAACGGCGTCCTGTTTAATGGTATCTCGGCTGTCCTCCTCATCATATCCTACACCTCGGCTTCACTCGTCGTATGTCCCAACTATTCCTTGACATATCAGAATCTTGCCATCGCAGGGATATCTCTCCTCGTTTTGGGCATCGCACTCCTCCTCCAGGTGATGATTGCATTGTCAGGGATGCGGGCTGTCAAAATATTGACATGGAGCTCCTCACCTTTCGACTTGACTGCCGCACTGGTACATCACACGCAATTGACCCCCGCTACTTTCCGGTGCATGCGTTGTGTGTCTGACCTAGACGCGTTTGGAGGTCCAGCGAAGCCATCAGATATACAGCCCTCTGCGTGGCATGCTCACCCTAACATCCGGAAAGTTGTCATTTTTCTCTGGGTGATCGTTGCAGCTTGCGCTGGATGGGCCGCACTCTCCACGTATATCCAGCGCAAGGACTATGCTAACATGGGTGCACTAATGTGGTCGTTCTTACCCAATATGCAGTCCAGTTACATCGCGTATGATCTACCGGGTGTCAATTTTGGTGAGGTGTGGATCCTTCTCTTGGTCAACATGGCAGTTATTCAGGGGTCGTTGACACTTGGGCTCCATTGCTCGGAGCTCATCGCGAATGTCATTCGAGACGAAACGCAGTGGAGGTCCGCTACCGGAAGGAAAGGACTTAGAACGGCAACGAATTCTATCTTAACTCATCCGATTTGTCTTGTACTTTTTGCCACAAAGCCTTTCCTGCGTGAGTCATTCCCGTCTAGTATCTTTTATAGGTGTTATTGAATACCATCCTCGACGATCACAGACTGGATTTTTGGGCTTTCATTCTCCGTACATGACGTCGCCTCTGACGGGACACTACGGATTTCGTACATAGTCATGTATACTGCCCAGGTTCGCACTTTACGCGTATGTAAAACTGCTACGACGTTTTCACACCCTCACGCAGATCTGGAACTTATGCATTGCACTGTTTATATTTGCCTCTTTCTTCACTTTTGTCGCACTGCGCCGACCGCGTGGCCCCCAGCCGGCTGCATACGGCCACCTCCAGACACTCGCCAACCTCGTGGACGAGTGGTCGCCTGTGATGTGGTGGGGACACAAGGAAGATGGAATTCCGTATTGTCATGCTGGTAGGGTATTTCTGTGCTCATGATGATGCTACATTGTCATTTTTACAAAGGGACGAGCGATCACCCGCTGCCGGATGTGAAGATGGACTGCGTTTATGCTGGCTGCGATACTGGGTCTCTGATACCCCTTTCGTGAGAGGTACTTGCTTTGCTTTTTTTTAAGGGCATTTCTTGATATCTCTTTTTAAACATAGGAGCTACAAGGGCTCCGTTCACCTTCGGACATTTTCCACTGTTAATTACAATAAGAGATTCCTGTATACCACGTTTGCCGTTGTGATTTCTTCTTCCTCTCTTGCAAATAGCATTTGAAAGTCTCGCCCACATCGCACCCTCAAAAATGCGGTATAGCTGTCCGTGTGTGAAGGACGTCATCGAGACGCAGCATCAACAAAACAGCACAAAGCATGTATGATCAGGTGAGAGCTTGCAACACTTGCATGATCGCATATGACTAATATTGGCCAGGTATGAAATGGCAGTAGACTTGCAATAGAACACCGGACTGGCGTGAGCCTTACAATCATGTACCGATATTGTGTTCCCTTGCAAGGATGTCGGCAGCCTTATGTTTGTCTGGTATGGTCTGGTAGGAGGCGTGCATGTATCACACCAGTCATGTAAACTAATACAACTATAAATGAATTAAAGCTCTCCATACCCCTCGAGCTCCTCTTCGTTCTCGTCTTCTCCATCCTCAGGTCCCAAGTCATTATCGAGGTCTGAGTCATTATCTTCATTGTCGCTGCTGCTGTCATCTTCATCGCTGTCAGTGTCATCCTCTTCTTGATCCAGTCCGCCATAACCAAACTCCTCCATCTCTGATTCACCAACTTCGTCTTCGTCCTGATCAATGATACCTTCATCAATAGCACCCTCGGCTGCTCCTTCTTCATCTCCCTCGGCTGCTCCTTCCTCATCTCCCTCGGATGCTTCTTCGTCTTCCTCTGAGTCAGATGCTTCTTCATCTTCCTCGGAGTCTGCATTGTCGCCGGGAGCAACACAATCTAGAGGGTCGTGGTCGTTGCGAAATATTTGTGTTGCGCTGCGAGTTGACTTGTGACCGACTCCCCCGCCACGGAAGCGCATAAACATATCTCTGTCGACGAACCTATAGCAAGAAGGTATATTAATACAGAATCGCCATAGTAAGTCTATACTCACATATTTACGTAGTAAAATCTCCAATCTTCATTATTTTCATGAAGAGGACGGGAAATCGAAGGCGGTAAAAGTTCGTCGGTACGGCCATAGACAAATGCGGGGATTAAGTGGATGCCACGAATGATTTGACGGGGATCGAGAAATCCGAACGTGCCTGGTTCGTCTGCAGGTATGAATCCAAGACGGTGAAGACGTTTCGCATTCCAGCCTGACTGATAATTGTTTGGGTTGTGACCAAACCATCGGACCCATAAAAAGTCCATTTCCTGGGGTGAGTTGAAGCTAGGTGCGTGATCGCCTGTATAGACAACATTTACGTGAAAGACACCTAGAATCTGAGCATACCAATATGGATGGTCATCCTCGTGTGCGAGGACCATCACATCAGCATGTGTTCATGGATTGAGTGAGTCCTGAGCTCGGCGGAGGTCGTATGTAGTGTAATTGATTCGAAGTACCTTATGACGGAAAATACAATCATTTACGAACACAATCTGGGCTTGTTCAGCTGCACTGAACTCGGTTTCGTCACCATTGTATCGATGTCCAAGCATTCGGGCAAGGAGATGATCTTTAAGTTGAGGAAGAAAATCCTGATGCGGGGCAGTGCTCAGATCAAAATCAAACACTATAATTGGTTGACTCACCTCCAATGCACGATCTTCTGAATGCCTCCCAAGCCACTGCTGCACATTCAAAAAATATCTCGTGCTTGATGCTATATGGTAGTGTGCTTTCGGATCAGAGTATGCCAATGGCTCAGATGCTTCGAAAGGTATGCTTGGAAGGTCCTTCGATAGATTGTTTGCAGTGTGGCATTGGCGCTTGTCAGTGACCTTTGCTTTCCCTTTCTTCGACTTTGAAGGCAACTTGTGCTCTGCCAGTCAGAATAAAATTCTCTCTCGGCGTTGTTGCTTGGCGATTCCGGATGTGAATTGTGCCTTACTAACGCGTGGGTAAAAATGTTTCACACGTCGGTGTTCGAGTTTGCCCTGTAGAAAGTATTGAACACTGTGACATTCAGAACACCTAGTACGTACCAGTTGAGTAGAATTATTGTCAGTGGTGCTGAAAAGTCTAATTGCAGAGACATAGTCCCCTAGCGTATGCAGCTTGTAGGTCATGAAGTTAAAATATTGAGCCTTAACTCCAGTGGAAGGGCCTGTTGCATTAGCTCTCGAGGACGTATTACCACCTTTTGCAGCTGCTCGGGCCTTGCAATGCCCACGTGCAGCTTCCTCGCTAGGAAGGTCACAAGTCACAAATCTCTTTGCAGTCTTGGACATAAATTTTTGAAGACATTTTCCAAGGTGTGTTGTTGAGGTGTCAAGAAATCCAAGAGTGGTCTCAGTGTGCAGTTGAAGCTTTGCGAGTCCATGCCATGTTGTGAGCTCAAAGAGCAGGTCAAGTAGCATTTCATTCAAGGGTGATGGAAGGAGCTGCTCAAAAACTGGCATCACACACTAAACAAAAGTTAGATGACAATCGGCTTCAAGTCAGTGCACTCACCTGTAGTAAGTCCTCAAAATCTCGAGCAGCAAGACATTTCATTGCTGATGCATTGCTGCTGAAATGCTGAATTGTGCCTTGTCCAAATGTTGGGACTTGTTGATACCTGAATATTAATGGTCACCATAGAAATTTGCCACTTAGAACCCATGACTATGTTTCCTACCTTTGATTCAATCTTTGTATGCTCTCTTCACCATATGCATACAGAATATGAAGGAGATGGGTAAAGACTGCCTTCCAGACACCAAGTTCAAACTCGTGAAGCAAATCTGGCACAAAGAGTGAATAAAAGTTGAAGCCAAAGTGCCTCATTCGTGTTGAAAATGCATTCTGTGTATACAATCAGCACTCAGAAAGACACAGTGAAGTTTGAGTTGATATAAATTCGCACCATAGAGGCAGTGAGTGAATCTGGGACAAGTACCCATTTCACAAAGATGCTTGTAATATTCCTACCCTTGATATATAACCAGTCATGGACCATCCTGATCTTGCCTTGCAAGCTGTCACTGTCCTCATGTGGATGGCTTTCATGTCAGCGCCTGTCAGCTGTTGTACCCAGCTCCCCAATCTTGTCCTTTCGAATCAGGCAGTGGGGACAGGGACATTGACCGAGGAATTTGATGCAAGACAGAAGGGTTCTAATGTATCCACGTCAATAGACACAGAAATGAAAGTATTTGCACCTACTTCTCTGGGTAGTCAGCTGAGTATGAAAAAAATTGAGGAAAGACTCGTCGACTAATTCCATCAAGGCACTTGATGACAACACCAAATTCGTAAGCATGCATGAAGTCATCATCCATTAAAAGAAGCCATATGGCTTGCATCAATTCTTGGCGGCAGTAGGTCAACATCTCTGCAGTAGCAGGCTTGCCAAACACACAGCGATAAAAGTCCTGAATGGTATTGGAGAGCTGAAAAAATAACAAATTAGATTACGAGATTAAGGCAAGGATTGGGCTCACCTTAGGTATATATGCTAGATGGTGTGCAGCAAAGGACGAAGGTTTTCCGTGAATGTACTTGGATTGATTCCTGAGGAACAAATATATAAGCCACAATGACGCACTCCCAAAGCTAGTGAGATGTGTTGAGTCTGACCAAAGCATGACAGCAGCAATGACCGTCTCAAGCTTGCAACTTGGATCAGGGGGATGTAATTTTATGGCCTCATGAGCTTCGAGCATGGCCTGCGAAGAGTACATTTCAGAGTATACACGCTCCATAGGTTCATTGGGTGATGGTCAGAAGAACATTTTGAATGGGGTTAGGTGGAATCGCTCTGCAGATGCCTCATGAAATGCAGACTTGATGACCTCGAGCAGACGATGGTAGAATAGTCCAGGGACCTCGAATTCTGGTGCTGATGTTTCTGATGCGTGCTGGACACCATCAGCTGGAAGTCGAATTTTCACTGACATCTCTATCCATCCATCCTTACCCAGGAATGATGAATGGATGTCTGCAGGGTCCCCCTGGTAGTTATCTAGATGGTCCACCTCTTTCACAGCTCGAAATCCAGTAAGATGAGCACTATCAAAATCCTCAGCGAGAATGACATCATTCACGAGACGGTCAAGCTCTGCAAGTGATTTTATATTTGACCCGCTATAAAACCAACACATCAGACGAAAGATGGTGGAGTTCAGGAACGGTATGAAGAAGTTATCTTTCACCAATGTAGCGGAGGAGCCAAAACCCGACCACCAGGGTCGAGCACCTGTCTGGTCTGCTGTATGGATGAAATGAGGAGAATCTGATACGTGTGAGATTGAGGTGAGATTGTCGGAATTATAGGTTGGGAAGTGATTGGGATATGAGCGATAAAGGCCATATGAATCAGGCTCCGTAGTAACATATTTGGTTTCACCTGCAGCTCGAGGTATGTCAGGCTTGATTGGACCATCGTCAACCATCAGTTCGTGCTGCAGAGCTGGTGCAGAGTTAGGAATGGGGGGAAGGTCATCACAATAGCATTGTGGCAAGCGACGCCTCCGATTAGGCAATCCTGAGGGACAAATCACCGGTGGAGTTGGTGACCTCACAACCTATGCAAATATGAAGTTACAACAAGATATATCATGCATAGGTAGATGAAACCTTACTGGTATATCAGCTGGCTCATCCTCTCCCTCAGTCGTGCTTTCATGGATCAAATCCCACTCTCTAAGTGCAGCACTTTCATCTTCCAGCCATTGAACTTTGGCAGCTTGTGCAGTTTTGCAATCTCTGCACCGCTTATTGAGCATTGTCGCCATTACTGCTGTCCATTGCTTACCACATGACCCTCACATATGATTTGCGAGGGACCATGGAGTACTGAAGGTGGCCCTGCACACAGAACAATGGTAGATGGCCATACTAGAACCAAATGTAATGTTAGTAGGGTTTGAGCTGGGCCGAGTCACGAAATGGGGTGAAGTAAAAAGTATTTATACATGCGCTGGACAGATGGACCCATGTGAGTCAATGAGGGAATCCGAGCAAAAGATTCTCAAGTGCAATGAATCTGGTCAAAATGGTATCATTAAGTGTAATCTGCATCATACAGGTAAGATAAAAAAGACCAATCATCCAACTGCCTTATCTTTCACATAAAGTTACATGCATGCAGAGGTCCAAAGTTGGTGCAATGGCCCGGGTATGCCGCAGAGGGGAGTGGGAAACATCACTAGACAGCCCTTAATTAGAATATCATACACCAATTGTGCGTAAACACTTACCTTCCATGTTCAGATAGTGGGAGGAGGGAGGTGATGAGCAACACTATCAAGGAAAGGACTTACCGAGTGATGGGCAAATGGTGATCAATGTGTGGTGTGGAGAACAGTGACGAGTCTGATGTGAGCAGCCAAGGCCATGCGGCAATTTCCGATTAAGGTTCGAACTCCGATTATAATCTTATCCATGCCAGATGGTGATTCGGTCATTGATTCCGTACCTTCATCATGCCTGTTGATGCCAACGAGCCGGATGCCAATGAACAAAATACTAACCGCTTCCAGGCCATTTTAAGGAGTCTTGATGGTACCTCGTCAGGTGGACGGAAACAAAAGCGCAGGTTCATTATTTCTTGTCTTAATTCTGATACGCAGGTGCCACTAATATCATCAGCGATATCCTAGAGGACCCATGAGAACCCCTTTAGAACCCAGGTCGGCTGAGGCCCAAACTTGTCCGGACACGTTTTGGGGATTTTTGTCCGGATGCCGTCCTGGGTTCACCTGAGGGCTGAATTTTGTCTGGACTCTGGCCCAGGTTACCAAAAATCTCAAAAAATGCGTTTTTTCTTATTCTAAGTAGCTAGGTGTGTTTAGAATAGCCACGAGAAGCAAAAAACAATCAAAAGTCGCCTTCTTCATCCCTCTGTGTGGCCCCGTTCCTCGAAGTCCTCTTGCGGAACGATTTGGCCGCTTCCGCCAACTGAGGCAAAGCAGTTGATAGGATATCGAAATCTGTGAGGTCTGCAGGTGCAAGTTCGAGTCCCGAGCGCGTTAGGTTGGGCTTAGATGAAAGTAGACAGAGAAAGGCAGTAGAAGGAAGGAAGGCAAAGTGGTTGCATTGGAACATGGCGGTTGCATCAGGAATGGAACGAAAATGACGATGAAAGTGTTGCTGGTAGATTTGGACGCCAAGGTACGAGACACCAGCGATAGCGTCTGCTTTGTCAACAGCAGCGTGTTTGCCGTTTTTACCGCCACCTTTCGAGTATATTGCAAAAACTGAGACTGTGTCAGCGATTACAATGACATGATAGCACAAACTCACCTCGGCTGATGTGAAGGCCCCACTCCGTGTATACAATCGCAAAGTCATCGACTTTGAGGGACGGAGGGGGACAAACGAGATCGAGCTCGTTCATAACTAGACGTGAGACAGGAGAACTGTACCAATGAAAGAAAAAAGATGTTGGTTTGCGCCAGTTGCACTTTTGTGGGCATCACATATAGTAGTCGACTTGCTCATTCGAACTTCAAGCGTCCAATGGAAGCTGTAAAAAGCAAGATTCGAACTCTCGCGTTCAACATTATCGACTGTGTCGTTCCGCTACACTACTCTACCATATTTGTCTGAACTTCGACCTGGCATACCACCACCCCCCTCGCAGATACGTTCACCTGGGTTGACACCCAAATTAGACGTTTTGTGTCCGGACTGTGACCTGGGTGAAACGGTCATTTGGGTCAATTTTTGTCCGGACGCCAGCCTGGGTTTCATGGGGGTTCTCATGGGTCCTTATCCTAGATCCATATCTGTCTGCTGCTCGTTTTTTCCGCCTCAACTACGACCTATTTGCTCACTTCGATATGGTTCTACGGGAGGGCATGCAGGCACAATTCGATCCTGATTGGATAGATCCGGACCAAGATCAAAGCGAAGAGTAAGATTTATATTTGCGTTCATGTAGCTAACTTCATCATTCGTTTAGAGCTCAAGCAATCAGGGAACACTGCCTCACAGTCTACCAGAAATTTAGCTCCTCAATTCCAAATTGGAGTGAGCTCGTGAAGAATTTCGAAGCTGAAGCCGAGTCTTTGAATGAGTTTCTAAGGGCGGTGAGCTGCATATATGCGCTTGTTTGAGACGCACTTATATATTTTTAGATGGAAAACGCTGCTAACAGTGCTTGCTGCGATGATACAGGTTCCCTCAAGCATAACGGACTCCAATATCTGCTCAAGGACCCAGCAAAGGATCGCTTCGACCCTCTGATTCTAAAGACCCATGGCAAGGCAGTATGGGGATGGAATCACACGACCACTGCAAGACTACTTTGTCCTGCTCATGACATTCTCGAGTTCGACGAAGACCCTCAGTGAGTTTTTTATGCTTTGTTGCTTCCATTCACTTACAACACTCTCATATGCAGCGCATATATGGACCGAGTGAAGTCGGGGCAGAAAAAATCACCTCGAAACAATGGCCATCCATGTTCTACGACATGAGCCTGTACAACCCGAGGAATAAGAAGTTAGGTTTCTTACACGGCCATGCAATTGTACAGGTACGTTCATCTTTAGCTCAGTATCTCACTTTCAATTACTATTGTCATGTCTTATAGGGATGGCATCACATCTTCACAGGACCAATGTCCGCGTTGTCGAAAGAGTGCACACATCGCTCTTCAAAGCCTGCGAAGGGCAAAAAACATCATCTGACGGAGCCGGGACCCAGAAACATCATGTATGCTGCAATACAGGTAATGTCTCTATCTATCTACGAGCTATTACAACTACTCAAAGACTTCATTACATCTTACTAGATGTATTTTGTCGCATGTAATGCCGAATCCTGGACTCCCGAGGTCGGCACTATGAATCTCGACGACTTATACTATACTGCGGTTGACCTTCTCAAGACGCATGCGGATGAGCAATGGGTGAAGGATTTGATACAGTTTTGGAAAGAGTTAATTGTTCTTTTTTTTCTGCTGTGAACTTCATTGATTGTTCTAGCGAGTCACCTGGACTTATGCAAGGTCATCCATCGAAGCGCCGGAGGGTTGCCGCAAACTCAACAGCGTCAGACAGTGAAGACGACATGGACGACTTTTTCAGCAATGACTCTGAAGAAACACAAGGTGGATCTGGGCGCGATGGACTGACCACAGACTGCGAACCAGGCGCACCCACAGGCAGCACCAACAACCCAACGAGCACCACGCAACACGAACCCAACACTGGACCCAGCTCCACAACGCTGGCTGCTGAATCCGATTCGACACGTGGCACTGCTGCTGCTGGATCGAGCTCAACGGATGGTGCCACTGGACAGGGCCGACAGGCTGGATCAACGGACGTGCACGGCAACGGTGATGATGAAGATGACAACGACGGTCAGCCCCGGCGCAGACGCAGGCTCGACCAGCAAGGTAATATTTTTATTATATACACTGGGCGCTTACAATTGTTTCTCCCCAGACACCCAAAGGGAGCGCTCCCCATTGACCCCTCCACCCACATCTCCCGTCGTGCCACCAACTACCACTCGCGGGCGTGGCCATGGTCCCAGCAACCACCGTGGTCGAGGCAAACGTGGCGGCAAATGCTGACCCTCGGCTTGCTTATGCTTTCGAGTTTTTTTTTGTCATCTTGTTGCATTGTTCTTCATGTTGTCGGCACTTCTCATGTTTTCGTATCATTACAAGTTGTTCAATCAATGAATTTTAAATGAATCGAAATACATGATTGGGAACCATTGCACGACAATCAAGGCCTGAACAGGTTTGAAATCTCTTGTATTCTGGCCGGCTCTTACAAGCTCTCCCTAGCTATACACGATCCACAAGTTCTTGAATGATTCACCTGTCTTGTTACAACCTTGCATAAAACCCGAACCATCGAAGCTCGTGCATGGCGTCTCACCAGCCTGGCGTCGCCTTGTGGCACCTAGTGAACCTGGTGTACTCATACACGACAAGGTGACGACATATAAGGTGAGTGCCCTTTTGTTGATGAGGAAGGGCGGGAGGGATGCCATCAGCGAAGCGCGGGAAAGGCTAGAATTCTGCACATGCCTGCGAAGCACTTCGTATATTGCCATTGGTAGATTGTCATCTGCAATGAAGGATCTTCCAATGGTACCCGAACTTGACGGAACTACACTCTAGTTGCCGAGGGTAGAAATTGGAGATTGAGCTGAGCATGATATACATTACACAACGGCTGGCCTACTGGGGAACTTCTGGGAAACACCAGCGATGTCATACTGAGCTCGGAGAGTCGGAGACGACATTTTTCGGGAGGGTTCCGTTTCACCTCAGTGGCGGAGCAGCGAGCACAGGCATTTAGAGAATGCTCGTTAGAGTCCAAATGTTTCTACTAAACATCTGGTGAACATTTGAATCCTATGTTATGGTGCTCGCTTCGGGGCGGGACAGTCTAGAGTATAACTTTGGAAGCCAACCATACGATGGATTATCAACCAAAATCATAATGCTCCAAGACTAGATAAGGTACTGGGACAGTCCCGAATAGTCTCATGTTGAATAGACATAAAATCGGAAAAAAAGAATCACAACGATTCAGCAATTGCTTGAAGGTCGAATCTAACGTGTCTCCGCCAAAAGTTGTCCCAGATATGAATGGCATGAGAACAAGACGAACTACCCACAATGCAACAAGCAGCATAAAAATTGTACGTGTATCGTTCAACAGCATGGCTGGTTGTGTGCACCGTGAATGCATGGCCAGCCTGACGTGGATATGATTCCTCTGTTTTAAAAAAGAAATTAAGAAATGCCCGTTTAAAAAAAAGCAAAGCAAGTACCTCTCATGAGAAAGGTACAAGAGGCCCAGCACCAGAACCAGCATAAACACAGTCCATCTTCACATCCGGTAGCGGGTGATCGCTCGTCCCTTTGTAAAATGTCAATGCAGCATCATTGTGAGCACAGAAGTACACTACCAGCATGACAATACGGGATTCCGTCCTCCTTGTGTCCCCACCACATCACAGGCGACCACTCGTCCACGAGGTTGGCGAGCGTCTGGAGGTGGCCGTATGCAGCCGGTTGGGGGCCACGCGGTCGGCGCAGTGCGACAAAAGTGAAGAAACAGGCAAATATAAACAATGCAATGCATAAGTTCCAGATCTGCACGAGGTTGTGAGGAAGTCGTAGCAGTTTTACACAGGCAATAGGTGCGAACCTGGGGAGTGTTCATGCTTACCGACAACCTTTGTATTGTCATGTCAAAGATATCGTTATATATCTGGAATGAAAGCCCAAACATCCAGTCTGTGATCGTCGAGGATGGTGTTCAATAACACCTATAAAAGATACTAGACGGAAATGACTCACGCAGGAAAGGCTTCGCGACGAAAAGTACAAGACAGATCGGGTGAGTGAAAGTCGTCTTCACTGAGTTCGTTGCTGTTCTAAGCCCTTTCTTTTCGGTAGCGCATCTCCACTGTCTTTCGTCTCGAATGACATTCGCGATGAGCTCTGAGCAATGCAGCCCAAGTGTCAACGGTCCCTGTATGACTGCCATGTTGACGAAGAGTAGAATCCATATCCAAAGATTGACACCCGGCACATAATACCGGATGAAACTGGACGACTCGTTGGGCGAGAACGACCACGTTTTTGTGGTCATCGGGATGGCAAAAGAATTCTTGTGCGAGATATATGTGATGAGTGCGGCCCATCCAGCGCATGCTGCAACGATCACCCAAAGAAAAATCATAACTTTCCGGATGCTAGGGTGAGCATGCCACGCAGAGGGCTGTATCTCTGATGGCTTCGCTGGACCTCCATACGTGTCTAGGTCAGACACACAATGCATGCACCGCAGAGTAGCAGGAGTTAATTGTGTGTGGTAGACCAGTGCGGCAGTCAAGTCGAAAGGTGAGGAGCTCCACGTCAATGTTTTGATAGCCCGCATCGCTGACAATGTGATGATCACCTGGAGGAGGAGTGCGATGCCCAAAACGAGGAGTGGAAACCCTGCGATTGCAAGAACCCAATGTGACGGGAGAATGTCGAGACATACGACGACTGAAGCCGAGCTGTAGGATATAATGAGGAGGACAGCCGAGATACCATTGAACAGGGTTCCGTTAGGGTTATACCACCCACGAGCCGCGGTCAGAAGGCGCAGATTGGCGTTGAAACGAAGTCGAGACTCTGAGGCCAGCGCAGAGTGCAATGAGATGCCGTGTACGAGGCCTATGGACTCGGTGCACAACGTGACGATGAAGTTGAGTGCCAGGGCCAATATCTCCCCCTTCAGGGGCAACGGATTATTGAAATTGTAAGCATGCACAGTCAAGTGGGTCCCGGTTACTCCAAAAACTCCGTGATTGGCTAAAGTGACAATGCCTGCAATGATGCATGAGCAGCTGAAGATACCTGAGCATGCCATTCCAACAAGGGCATATCTCCGACTTGTCAGACTGCGGTCGTAGAAGTTGGTTCTAGTATCAGCAGAGAACTTCGCATCAGATACCATCCAGTCAAAGTCCTGGTCATTCAGGAGTGCGTCATATGGACGCGAACTTTCATCTGCCGGTTTGGAAGAAGTTGCCATGAGAGGCAGAAACAGGAAGGCTAGTCTCAGATGAAGAGAGGCTCAGACTAGAAATGAAAGGAGAACTATATAGATAGTTAGAATGGAAATATGTATTGGTAAATGTTAATACTCACCTCAGTATTCGGATGGAGGGACTGAGGAGATTTCATTCCGGGGATGTCTGAATAAAAGAAACCTGTTGGAACGGAGAACAAAACGTTCACGTGCAGAACACGTGTAGCAAAGGGTTATTGTGTAAAGTATGTATGACGAATGCGTTTTGATACGATGGGCACGCAGATTTAATCTGATGACCATAGCTTCTGGAGCATCTGATTTCGTGATAGAAAAGCGGTCGTGCGACGCGGCATTTATGTGTATCCAGTACACCGTTAATTGATATCGCATTGCAGTACAGCAATGCTGAAAGTGCACACGTCAGGATGGTGATCGCTGAAAGCCAGTTAAGCCTAACATCCTTATATTGCACATATATCCTTGCAAGATGCACAGACCTGCCATTGTTTGTCGACCAAGTAAGGCCAATGAGGCACAAGATTAGAAGTCAAATGAGTTTGCAGGTTAGAGTCATCGGAAGCAGTGATATCTGACTGCATGTATGTAACTTTAGCAAATACAACTTCAATGCGACTTCGAAGATGCTCACCTTGGTAAGAACGTCAGGTTGATCAATTAATGCATCTCAGGCGTAATTGATTTGTCCCTATTAGTCAAACCCTTGCTTGGATGGCGTAAAAACTGATATGGGACGACCACATCTGGGCTAGTACAGGGTTCCCCAACACGTTTGTCTCCTTGTCGCTCTCATCTTCCTCTATGAACATTGCACGATACAATGGTGACTGCTGAGACAGTCGTTGCCAATGTTGGGAAGCTGAATGGATGCGACCCTCGTTGTCGGAGAAAAAGCTAGTCTAACGGGTCAGTGCATTACACCTAGTCAGAACTTGGTTTGGATGCAACGTTCGATAGAGAAACAGACAAGAAGTAAGCAGTGAGGACCCTATGAAAGCTGTGTTGACTTTTAGCGGTATGAATCATTTAACAAACCTCGATCCACCGTAGAACCCCTGTTCACCAATACACGTGTAAAGAGCTCCCCAATTTTGCTAAGTGCATCAAGATTACCAACAAGGCGTTCGAGGAACCACACCAGAGAGCACTTCTGCCCGGTACCAAGTCCGAAGTGCTGAAAATGATGTAGTATTCATTGGATCATATAAAAGAAGCTGAGGAATCACACCGTCATATTGCATTGGATTTCGCGGTCTATAACAAGAAGGGTGAAAATACAGTAAATGTACAAGATCTTCACTTCACGAGCGCATCGCCCCTGCGCAATGTGTCAATGAGAGTTACCCGACGTCGAAGTTGCACATACCTATTAACCATAGCTTATTTGTGTGCCAGCTCATTGTTAGTAATGGCTTTGCATTGACAACAGCAATCTCTTGTACTAAACGCGCCTACACCGTCTTCCTACTCTTATTTTTGCTGGCAGCTAATACAGCATGAATACCTGCTCTCATGTGCTGTTTTCTGGAAGCGTAGCAGGTCTCATGACATTCTTCTCTGAGCGCTTCTGTAATATGCACTTGACAGCGGGGGAAGCGGTGATGAGAGCATGGCAGAGGATATGCAGCGGCAGCGCGCAGGTAAGAATGCGAATATAAAGGAGCATACGGGAGATAATGCGCTCTACCCTTGCACACTTTCTAAGCAGGGAAGATGGGAGTCGGACGCTTGCGGAATGAGCGTTTGTGAAGCATTGGAGTTGGAGGGGGGAGATAGTATATTTGATAGAAGTAAAGTATTCGAGTTGAGGGCCTCTGGTTGAGTGTTCATTCAGCAGCAGTAGAAAAGAGGCAGGCAACAAATACCATGGAGGACCGAAAAAGCGAAGAAAGGTAGTACTGACTGCGTCTTGAGATGATGCCCACGACCATGCGCGGTCACTCGTTTGGAAGAAAGAAACCAATATTGTATGTGAAGGAATCAGACTACAATGCAATATGAAAGATTGTTTAGCAACAAGGACAGTCGAAACAAAATATGGGAGACCTGACTTGCAGGAGTACTTGTGTGAATCTTGATGATATATTTGCGAGCGTGCCAAATGAATCGGTGCCCACTTGAAAGCACTGGGAGGTTTCAGTGACTAGCAGTAGATGTGCGCTCGCCGTTTGAACTTTGGGAGCCACAGTGGCGCAGCATTTTCACTATGCCCGATACCTCCTGCCATATATAGGAACGACGATCTGCCAGTGCCTGGCTTCCGTATCCTTTATACTCCCTCAGTATATCGGAGCCTCTGCAAACATTAACATCGACCAGTACTTTCCGCATCGATTTCCATCAGTGTGTATGACATGTTTCAATACATCCTACTTCTAGGATCCCTCGATGAAATCACATCAGCGACACAATAGGATTCAAGTCCATCTGGCCATTCCCAATCACGATTGTCAGAAGTTACCTTTGCCCTCACACTTTGATGTTGCCTTTGTCGTCAAAGGTCATGAGTTGTGGCGGAGTGGTACAGGATTTGATGGTAAGTCTTTCAAACTGCAATACTCAGGCCAATGTATGGTTACGCCTTGCACAAATTACCCTCCCACTGTGGCAAATTCCCTCGCCTGCCAGTGTACGTTGAATGGTTTGCCCTCTACGTGATCCGCAACCTGCGACCGATTTGTATTGACTTGCCTGTTTAACTCGTCACTAACGTGGTTTTGCATCCGTCGTTGGTGTTCAAGATTTTTTGCAAGCAGGTTATTCAAGGCCAAGAATTGGGCCAAACGAAGTAGATGTCTTGTGGGTCGATGATGTTCTCGAGTTTGCTGACGTCAATCCTTACCCTAATTTTCACTTATTCGATAGCACATGTAGAGCGCATATGGCACAACTTAATATTCAGATCGCCGTTTGGCAATGACTTCGTACCAGATCTGTTCCCGTTGCGAAGAGAGTTGGTGTTATGTGTGTTACGGTAATGGCAAGTTGTTGTAATCGACTAGCGCACTTTGAAACAGCAGAACGATGCATCGATGAATGTTGACTTTGAATCTCAATATTTGTACGAGATTTGAGGATATCATGACTGTTTCAGACAATTCGCAGTCTCGTTTTCATGGATGTTTAAATTGAGGGTATGTCATGGTCCTCTGCTTCAGGTCAAGACCGCAGTTGATATCAATACGCACTCAGATCTCAGATACATAGTTGATGGTGATTTGTTGGTTGGTCACTACATATAGACTGACCACAGGTCCTACCACAGCATGTAGTATGTACTATATGCGATACGATCCCACCGAGACTCTGATTCTTTAATGTCGGCCAATTTCACTCATAATCACAGCTCACCTGTGCACTTCCTATTCATATTCCAACTCAACACATCCTCCACAGCTCGTATAGATTTGTCCATTCATCCGTTAAGTCCAAGCTACAGCAATATTAAGACGAACTACCTACAATGCGGCAAGCACCATAAAAATTGTACATGTATCATTCGATGGCACGGCTGGTTGTGTGCCCGTCAATGCATCGCCAGCCTGATGTGAATATAGTTCCTCTATTTACAAAGAGAAATTGAAAAAATGTCCTTAAAAAGCATAGCAAGTACCTCTCACGAGAGGGGTACCAGAGAACCAGACCCAGACCCAGAACCAGCATAAACGCAGTCCATCTTCACTTTCGGCAGCGGGTGATCGCTCGTCCCTTTGTGAAAGTGTCAATGCAGCATCATCGTGAGAACATAAGTACCCTACCAGCATGACAGTACGGAATTCCGTCCTCCTTGTGTCCCCACCACATCACAGGCGACCACTCGTCCACGAGGTTGGCGAGTGTCTGGAGGTGGCCGTATGCAGCTGGCTGGGGGCCACGTGGTCGGCGGAGTGCGACGAAAGTGAAGAAACAGGCAAATATGAAGAGCGCTATGCATAAGTTCCAGACCTGCAGGAGGGCATGAGGATGTCGTAGCAGTTTACATAGGCGGTAGGTGCGAACCTGGGCAGTGAACATAGATACCCCCAAGCCGGCCAGTTGCCCGTCTACGGCGCTGCTAGTGCCTACGGTGTTGTCAGTGCCTGTGAGGTAATCAGGGCTTATGAGGTAATCAGGGCGTATGGGGTGAACAGTGCTTTCAGTGCCTAAGTTGATTGCAAGCCCGAACATCCAGTCTGTGATCGTTGATGACAGTGTTCAATAACACCGATAAAGAAAATGAGGCGTGAATAACTCACGCAGGAAAGGCTTTGCGACAAAAAGGATGAGACAAATCGGATGGCTGGAAATCATCTTCACTGGGTTCGTCGCCGTCGTAAGTCCTTTCTTTCTGGTACTAGCGTATCTCCACTGTCTTTCGTCTCGAATGACATTTGCGATGAGCTCCGAGCAATGGAGCCCAAGTGTCAATGGCCCCTGGATAGCTGCCATGTTGACATAGAGCAGAATCCACACCTCAAGATCAACACCTGGTATAGGATACTGGATGCCATTGGACTGCCAGGTGAGGAAGAATGTCCACTGAAAGACCGCCCCACTCTTCCGAATAGTTATTCCACATATACATGACGAGTGCGGCCCATCCAGCGCATGCTGCAACGATCACCCAAAGAAAAATGACAACTTTCCGGATGCTAGGGTGAGCATGCCACGCAGAGGGCTGTATCTCTGATGGCTTCGCTGGACCTCCAAACGTGTCTAAGTTAGACACACAACGCATGCACCGTAATGTAACAGGGGACAATTGCGTGTGGTGGACCAGTGCGGCGGTCAAGTCGAAAGGTGAGGAGCTCCACGTCAATATTTTGACAGCACGCATCGCTGACAATGCGATCATCACCTGGAGGAGGAGTGCGATGCCCAAAATGAGGAGAGGTAACCCCACAATGGCAACACTCTCACTCAAGTCAGAGCTTCGAGTGTTGAGACATACGATGAATGAAACCGAGCTGTAGGATATGATGAGGAGGACAGCCAAGATGACGTTAAGCAGGGCGCCGTTAGGGTTATACCATCCACGAGCTGCGGTCAGAAGGCGCAGATTGGTGTTGAAATGAAGCCGAGACTCTGAGGCTAGTGCAGAGCGCAATGAAATACCGTGTACGAAGCCTATGGACTCGGTACACAATGTGACGATTAAGTCAAGTGCCAGGGCCAATATCTCCCTCTTCATGGGCAACCAGGAACCAGGCAAATATGTAGAGTCAGTTAGTCACACTGGTTACTCCGAAGACTCCTTGGTTGGCTAAAGTGATGATGCTTGCAACGATGCATGAGCAGCCAAAGATACCTGAGCATGCCATTCCGACAAGGGCATATCTCCGACTTGTCAGACTGCGGTCGTAGAAATTGGTTCTAGTATCAACAGAGAACTTCGCATCAGATATCATCCAGCCAAAGTCCTGGTCATTCGGGAGTGCGTCGTATGGATGCGAACTTTCATCTGCCGGTTTGGAAGAAGCTGCCATGGGAGGCAGACACAGGGAAGACAGTCTTGAATGAAGAGGGGCTCGGACTAGACGGATAAAGAGACTGAGGAGAGATCGTTCTGGGGATGCTGGAATAAGAGAAACCTGTTGGGGATGAACAGTGCATGTGGGCATTATGAACACCCAGATTAAATATATTTCACTTATGGCCATAGCCTCTGGTGTATGGTGCGACTTCATGATGGAAAAACGGCCATGTGACGCGGTATTTATCAGGGTATAGGGTCGTTATATTGCATTAAAACAGGCTAAGCGTAAGCTTATCACTGGTAGAGAGTGATGCAGGAGCGGTGCTAAGCAGTGGTTGTGTGATATTGTTCCGAGGTGAATCAAAATCCTGTTCTAGGGTTAGATCCAATTGCCATATATGTGCCCTTCCGAGAGCAAGCATGATCGATTTGATGCATATGCTGGCTTCTTAGTACTTCAGCTTTATTCTACGCCCATATTCCATGGCGTTAGTAACTCATCAACTTCAAACCCTGAGCAAACAAAGTCCCGGAGAACACCCTTACGGAACTCACAATGAAGTGACCCCAGACTCTATAGCTCGACCTATGTTGCAATCATCACTGAACAGCCAACTGAATGCCATATCATATTCACCAGCTAACTTATTCACGCACCATCCCAGATTTCAGCCTTGGTTTGCACACCGACCTGGGCAGTACCTGTTTCTTCACTCTTGTTGCTCGCATCCCGCCTCCGACATTTTTTTTCCACAAAATCTGGTTGTCGTTTCAACATTAATCCTGCGTCCTCATGACACGACTTTTGTCATCTTCATACCTGCCCTGCAAACATTGAAGTTGCCTTCGTCGTCGGAGATAATGAGTTGTGGCAGAGCAGTACAGGATTTAATGGTAAGTCTTGCCAGTCACGCATTCAAACTACGATACTCAGCCTGCCACATTGATGCAGGTTTACAGATTACACAAAGACAGTGCCATATTCTCCCACTATGGCAATTTCCCTCACCCACTGGTGTACATCGAATGATTTTGCCCTTTACGTGACCTGCAACCCGCGACTGCCTTGTATCAACTTGCCTGCTCAACTGATAGTCAACGGTGTTTCATATCCGTCGTTAGTGTTCGGTATCTTTCGCAAGCAGAGCATTTGATGCTGAGGTTTGGCTCAAACAAGGTTATGGATCAATGGTGATGTTCTCGAGCTTGCTGACGTCAACATATGGCACAGCTTGATATTCAGATTGCCATTTGACAATGACTTCTTCGTATCCGATCTGTTCCCGTTGCGAAGAGAATTGGTGTTGTGTATTACGGTAGTGGACTCGATAAGCGCACTCCGAAACAGCAGAACGATGAATGTTGACTTCGAATCTCGATATTTGTAGGAGATTTTGAGGAGATCGTGACCGTTTCAGACAATTCGCAGTCTCGTTTTCGTGGATGTTTAAATTGAGGGTATGTGATGGTCATCTACTTCAGGTCAAGACCATTTCCCATGCAGTTAATATCACTCATGATGCACGCTCAGATCTCAGATATACAGTTGATAATGATTTGTTCGTCGGTCACTACATATAGACCGACCACATATTGCCTACCACAGCAAGTAGTACGTACCATGTGATACGATCCTACCGAGACTCTGATTCTTTAATGTCCGCCAATTTCACTGGCATTCACAGCCCCACCTGTACGCTTCTGATTCATATTCCATCCTCTACAACTCATATAGATTTGTCCAATCATCCATCATGGTATTATAAAGTCCGAGCTGGAATAATGTCACTACCTACAGCGCAGCAAGCAGCATAAAAATTGTACGCGTATCATTGAACCCTTTGAAAAAAGAAAAACAAGTACTTCTCATGAGAGGGGTACCAGAGACCCAGCACCGGAACCAGCATAAACACAGTCCATCTTCACATCCGGTAGCGGGTGATCGCTCGTCCCTTTGTAAAAGTGTCAAAGCAGTGATATTGCGAGCATATAAGTACCTTACCAGCATGACAGTACGGAATTCCATCCTCTTTGTGTCCCCACCACATCACAGGCGACCACTCATCCACGAGGTTGGCGAGCGTCTGGAGGTGGCCGTATGTAGCCGGCTGGGGACCGCGCGGTCTGCGCAGTGCGACGAAAGTGAAGATACAGGCAAATATAAACAGTGCAATGCATAAGTTCTAAATCTGCACGAGTGTGTGAGGATCTCGTAGCAGTTTGACATAGGCAGTAAATGCGAGCCTGGGCAGTGAACATGCCTACCACCAGAGATGATATTGTCCCTGAATAGGCAAAGTCAATTATCGTGAACGAACACCCAAACATCCAGTCTGTGATCGTCGTGTTCAATAACACCGATGAAAATACTATATGCAAATGACTCATGCAGGAAAGGCTTCGCGACGAAAAGTATGAGACAGATCGGATGAGTGAAAATCATCTTCACCGGGTTTGTCGCCGTGCTAAGTCCTTTCCTGCTGGTAGCGCATCTCCACTGCCTTTCGTCTCGAATGACATTCGCGATGAGCTCCAAGCAATGCAGTCCAAGCATCAATGGTCCCTGGACAACTGCCACGTTGACAAAGATCAGAATCCACACCTCAAGATTGACACCCGGTATATCATCAGTAAACCGATGAACATATTAAAATACCATATTATACCATATATTGATAACAATCGCAACAATGTCTACAAATATGGAGGGAGGGTTGACATGACAATATATAACCTTATGTAGGAAGAATGTGTTTCAAAGACGGCCAATCAAGTTGTGGTGTGCTCGAGACACTATCTTCTGAGCGAATTTTAACGCAAAGGAAATACAAAACGCTGGCTAAGGAAGTTGATTGTAGTCTAGACTTATCAACGTCGGCACAGACGTCAGCGCCCATAATTGGTGTGCATTATTTCAGTCGTGCGAAGATTAGTCGACACAGACTACTTGATGTGAAAGTCGATACGTTTCCTCCCGTTTGTGAATGTCTGTTCTCAATATTTGGCTGTATGACGAGAAAACGCGAGATCGAGTTTGACAGCCTGGTCACTTGGTGGCCTATAAGGCACTCAAATCTCATGTGATAGACAATTGCCTAGGCCGACTGAGAGGTCCACGATGCCCTTCGCACCGACTCTTGTGATTACTTCACATCGCATCCATCATCAGTGTGTTTGGCCCATTGTATGCTTCCGGCCCTGCTTAGCAGTTTGCACTCAATCGACGATGGCTGAGATGGCGTAAAATCTTGCTTGTGGTATCCGATTCACACAGTCACGGGGTGGTCGCATATTTGCGAACTGCTGGTTTAAAGTGCCATATCCAGCCAGATATTGGCAATCTGCTACATTCGACATTTTTTGGTGATCGTGCTCCATCCCCAATTTAATTTTGTGCAAGTCAAACATGCGACGTAGGAGGTGTGTTTCATGCTTGGAGGAACTATGATGAATATGGGGACAACAAAATATGTTTTAACCCATATGATAGTCACCGAAGAAAACTTCTGCATCGAACATACGCACCTCTACTGATTGCATCTACAATTCATTCAAGACACACACTGTCTGTACAATGACAAATCATATGACATAAATGGTGCGCTACAAATATACCAGATGAGGGCCGCTTCCTTCTACAAACCGACACAACACCCTACTCTAACATCAATCTTTACTTTATCCAATTAATATAAGATCAGCCTGTCTTGAAGATATGGCAAATGCTAAGCCTGAGGCTCAAGACTGTCAAATTGGTGCCAAGTGCTAACCACAGCAGGCAACTCTTTCTGCACGAAAGTCACGCAACAATCAACAATATGGCATGCCTGTCCGGATTGACCTTCATGGTGGAAGTCAGTCTATTCTGACCAGCCTCGACAAAGTCAAATAACAGCAATAACTAATATTTTTCTGTTCCAGTGGCACTCTGGATATCACAAATTGGGCTTGTGATATTATTTTGCCGTTACAAGCATAAATGACATGACGATGGGGTCATGAAAGGATTGAAAGGTAGTTCCAGAAGTTCATTTAGTAAGTTATCCTCAGTCTTTGTGCTTTCGTCTCAAGATCAGATCATTCCCCAGAGGAACGATTTTTTTTGTTAAGCTGGCTATCCGTTCACATCTATTTTAATATACTAGCATCTGCCACAGTTATATCACCTACTGAGTATGCCTCTCATGTTTTGGGTCCTCAATTGGTTCTCTTTAGCTGGAGATTGCGGATGATCAACTTTCCATGGGGTGATCTGCATACAGGCGACATAATGTGAGTTGTTGCAGCACCCTGCACAGTTATTTACATTCAGAGTGTCCATCAAACTTGGCAGTATGTGGGGGTGTAATATATGTTGCAGTAGATTGTACACCGACGCCAAGCAATATGACCTGTTCCCAATATTCATATATACCAGTAAATGACATTACAATGATGTTAAAGTAACTATGGTGAAATAATTGAGTGAGGTACAAAGATTACTTTAGTCTGAGTCAAACACGGCATCCTCTATTGCCTTTCTCTGCTCGGCTAATGCAGTGACAGACATCTTGGACATGACGTCTGGTGTTAGGTCCTCATGATGGTTTCTTCCAAAAATCTTCCTAGACAGTAGGATTAGAGATTAGATACATGAGGCATGACAATTTGTTACCTGGTCCACCACTTGAGAAGTTGGGTCACCCTACATTGTGCAACAGGGCCAGGGACGTCCTCGAAAAAATCCACAATGTTGTTCCAGAACATTTCATAATCAAAGTCACCATCTATGGTGCGCCAAGATGTGACACCCGATAGAGCGAAACAAACCTGTGAAAGATTGTATGTATATCAATGGCGGGTAATCACTTGTACTCACCTGGCAAACAACATATGCGATAGAACGAGCAGTGACCTTCCTCATATTGATGATGGAGGCCATGCATGTCTTAACCTTGGCTTGGTTCAATGCACGCCTAGCACGCCTGTTATTCTCCAAGATGTTGGCTCTGTCGCCATCGCCATCAGCTTCTTTGGCCGAAGACGGAGATGTAAATGTAGCTTTGAAAGCCTAGCACCATAAAAACTTGGAGTAAATTTTATGACTACTAAGACAAGTTACTAACCTGCACCAGAATCTTAGACTTGAAAAGACCTTCCTCGAGGTTGTTGCTGTCCACTGTATAATTCTCATACAGGAAGAGTGGCCAGGAATTTTCTGATACGATATACTCAGATGTTTGGTTGCAAATACCGGCTTTCACTCTTCTCAAGCGTCAACATCACATAAATGAGCCAAAAGAGTTTGGTGCTCACTGGGGATCACTCCAGTCCCATTCGGAAGGGCAGAGCAGCTTCCCACAAGTGTCATGTACAAAGCCTCAGGAGTGATTGTCATCAGCCTTCAGTAGACACAATGGGCGGAAATCTTGATTGACCCAGGCAGCGACAAGGTCCTTGAGAGTTGACATATCGTCACTGTGGGCCGCATCGGCCCCTCATTTGAACTGCAAGATATTAGGATGCAGTGCAGTAAGCATTGGAGTTGAGAGCATGCACCTTTTTCAGCATATCTTCGCAGTCATCGATGTCAAGTTCCGAAAGCTTGGGGTGTAGCCAAGGCACAACCTGCGCAAGTGTGATATAACCACGTTGCAAGCGATCTTGTCTGAAAAATAGAATTAAGCGTAGTGTGGAACAAAATGAATGACATACTCTGTGGTGTTCTCCTCCAGTTGCTCCTTGTATCTGCGATCATTTTTGGCAATCAAATCTTCCAGGCTAGTATATAGAACAACCATGCAGTGAATCGCCCTGCCTTGAGAAACATAGTAAGTTGTCTTTCTTTGAGAGTTAATAGATAAGCAAGAGGCATCGGGCGAGTAAGATGTTGTGTAATGAACCTTTGCTTGGTTCCTTTTTCTTGCTGCATCATTTGCAGTTCCTCTTCCAACACAGTGATGCGATGCTTTGCCCTTGCCTCCACAGATGTAGGAACCACCCCAGAGAGGTCTGGAAACATGAGAGTGTGTGTCGGATTGTGATGCTCTGATTCTCGTTCAGACATGGCAGAAGTTAGGGCGGGGTAAAGGGGTGAAGTGAACTGAGAGAATAAAGAGTGATGAGTGAGAGAGTAAATAAAGAGCGACAAGTGAGAGAAATAAGGAGCAAAGATAGAGAGAATTGTCAAGATGTGACAAGTCAGAAACCTACCTGGACCATTATATATAATGTCTCGCTAAATGATTGAATGATTCCTAATGAGGATTGTCTTAATGTGGATTAGGATATGATGGAAGCCATATAATGACTGGTGAACTAACAGCAATGAGTGTAATGATATGAATTCAGAAGACAATGTATAACTCAAGTGCTTGTTTTGAATGGTCAAAACAAATGGGGGTGGAAATCTCATCCCAGTGAACATTCGTCTTGGACAGTTGAAAGGTACCTTGCTGCAGCTGCCAATTTATAAAGAAATATATATGATACGAGCTGGAGTTTCCCTAGTTCTGCTGTGACAAAGTCTGTGGAATGGTACTAAACCAACATGAATATAAGTGCTATTCATGTTCAAAGATCTTATATTTACTAGTATATCATTGTCAGGTTCGGAAATCACGTATTGACAAATGAAATAACAAACATGCATATTATGGTACCACTATATGAGTGATTCTTGATATATACAGTGAGACGTGCATTATGACAGGATACCCTAGTGTTGCCTCCTCTGAGAACGTTGAGTGTTGGATGCTGGTCCATCCATTTGAGATGCAGCCCTGCCACGCTTTCTTGGTTGGGGCGTATTCTTGTACCAGGTTGCATAGCGATCATATGCTGTTTTGCTCATAGCCGCCAAAAGTCCATCAATAAAATCCTCATTTTCCAATCAAAACTTAATATCAGGATTTCGAAGGGGAACAAGGTCCATTTCAGGAGCCATGCTTTGACACAGCTTGATGAGGGTCTCCCTGATCGCTTCGGCACCCCTGTTAATCATGGTGTGCACAGCAGTCATATTATTGTCAAGTGGAAAGAGAGACTGAAAAACAATCAGTTGCATATAAATTTTGAGGAGGAGGAATCTTACC
Organism: Suillus subaureus; assembly: GCF_016647635.1. Taxonomy (NCBI): domain Eukaryota; kingdom Fungi; phylum Basidiomycota; class Agaricomycetes; order Boletales; family Suillaceae; genus Suillus; species Suillus subaureus. The sequence continues at coordinate 63,139 of NW_024538586.1, read as the reverse complement.
CCCTGGGCGAATAGATTTGGATCAATGGTATTGATATCAATGCTTTCTGTCCCTTGGAGCCACACCTTGAAGCGTACGGATCTCAGCAAGCACCATGTGTGCCCCTCTACGACTATTGGTCAATCAAGGGCCAGGTCTCCTCCGCCGACCGCAGGGTGAAAGTCATCCCAACTGCACTGTGGCTTGTTGAGCAACACATTGAATGCATTTGAACCCTTAACAGGTGAAGAATATGGATGGAGCTCTTGGACTATCGCGACGATAATCATTAGTAGTGCTGAATTGGTTTCAACAGCCATCCTCAATGTTATGGATAAGGAAGCAAGATGTTGTGTAAATGCAGTCTGGCCAATGGCAGGGATAATGAGGGTGAGTTGGGGATTGCGCACATTCTGCATCAATATCCTGAGATCGGGGATGGTGCCATCTTTTGTAATGTTGGTTAACAAATTGATTTTGAGAAACCGCCTCTTGGGGTAGGGTATTTTGCAAAAGAAGTCGTGGAATGAGGATTGTATGATGGCCATCGGAGCTTCGTGGAGACCTGAAGGCATTTCAATGAATAAAGTACATTCCAAACAAATATAGTTTAATCTGTCATTCAAACATTGCGCATCTCATAAGCCTCCGAGTTCGCGGTCCAACTTGAGCAAGAACTCACCTGGGTTTCAACCCCAAATCTGTTCTATTGCTGCATATTCCTCTGGTCCAACACTAGAAATCTCCTGAAAAACGACGATCAGATGAAGACTTAGACACATCGGCCTAAGAATGGGCGCTCACCATGAACTCTGAGTGAGACTTGTCCTCAATGGACTGAAAGACCTTGTTGTATACACGTCGAGCTTGAAGGTAAATGATTAGTATCAGATTGTACCATGAGTATAATCTAAACATTCACCTGATGACGAGCACTTCAACTTGAGATTGGTCTTGGCTGCCCAGTGAGTAAAGCGTTCTAGCAAGCGTGCACTCGATAGAGTTGATGCACTCAGACTGGGATTTGCAGTGGGTTTGTGCTTGACCCTGGGGGGACTCAGAGTATCTAATGTTTTGATGGGAGGTAGAACTGCAAAGGTGTCCTCAACCATTGAATATTGGAGTTCATCTGCTGAACTATGTCCATTTTGGAGCTCAGAGGCATTTTCCTTGGGAGTTGATTCGATGCCAGCAGGAGCAGGGAACAGATATATAGAGAAAACTACACTAGTTTTTGACATGATGATGGATGTCAGAAACACATTTGAATGATTTCAACAATCGTTGTATCAATACCACAGTGGCTCATCAGCTTAGCTAATGAGGGCGCAGTCTTAAGTGGTTTTAGTACTACTAGTAAGTTTGGTCTGTTAGCATCATCAGAATCTTACACAACATGATATATATATTGCCGTAGGGACATGATAGACAATAATGAGAGGCAACAGACCGAGAAGAGGACGAGAATAGGAATGAGCATAGGGACAGGAACAAGAGAGAAAAAGGCCACTGATTCAGCACAGGCAGCACCATGCTAGTTCTCTGGTACACGCTATAAGCTTCACTACAATTTAAAGTACAAGTAATCACCTTTACAAACAATGCAAGCGATAGCACAAGGGGTAAAATTCTGTGTGCTGATGCATATGGGTAGTGAACACTACCAATAGGAGTTGTGAGTCAGTGTCTAATCTTTGACTGGAGATAATGAATGAGTGAGGAGGAGATTACTCACCTTGTAATTTTTTCTTGTCCTTGTCCTTGTATTTAACGCTGTGAGGATAGAATAGAGAGAGAGGTAAGTAATTGACTGAGCAGCCAAATCACCCTAAAGTCATGGAGTTGATCTTATGTCAGCGACACCTGTCACTGAGCCTTGCCCAGTTTGGATTGTCTTAATATGGACTAGCAGGAAATTTACAATCATGTGAGTTTGTACATAGTATGATATTGAGTCAGTGCGCTAATTGAAGATTTGTCTATACCCCAGGCCATTGTATGATCTCTTCAAACAACTTATCATACTCTGAGTCCTCTGACTCCTTGAGGTGCGACTCATCTGCGAATTCAGGGCTGCTGATTTCAGGCACTGCTGATGCCAGTGCCTGCAGCAACTTGAAGATGGCTTGGGTCTCAATCACTTGGGATTGTGCTTCTGGGGTTGACTCAAAATCTGTTGATGGAGGTGATATACTGTCAGATGATGGGAGCATGGATGAAGGCTGTAGAGACGACAGGGGCGCACTAGCAGGTGATGCTGGTGTTAGTGATGAGAGTGGTGTGTGCGCTGAGTCTGGAAATGTCATGGGTGATTTCATCGGTGGAGTGTGACCCTGTGAGTCAAGATCAGGGCTCGCACTGGGATGCTCTTGGTCTCCCACTCCACTCGAAGGGATATACTTCATAAATCCTCTGGACACCTGAATATATTTCCTTTTTTTGATATACAAACATTTTCTTGATACTAGTGGCTGCACACTGTTGCACACATCCTCCATCATGGGGTTGAAAGTGTGAAACCATGAAAGATTCGCAGGACCTGTCATGAGGTATGCGGCGCATTTAGTGAACTATAGTTGTAACAAACGAAAAACACATAACATACTATTTTTTTTTCCATCTCAGGCTGTCAATTTAAAGGAACTTCGGACTCATCATGGTCGTGCTGGTCCAGTTTCAAGTTCAAGTTGAGTATCTCGAGCAAGGTTTAACTTTAAGTCATGTTCAGAGTTGAAATGATTATCATTACCTAACTGAGCCTCAAGGTTTCAGTGCTGCTGGTGAGCACTCAGAGCAGGAGCGGCCCAAGTCCTTGACTTGACCATGTCGGACCTGTTGGACATCATTTAGTATCACAAGCAATTCAAGTTTATGGTAAAAAGACAACCCATGTGAATGTACTTGGTATGTGCTATCGTTGGTCGAAAATTTTGGCTACAGGCATTAGGAAGTATGAGGACACTTGGTGATTTCTTCGCTACCACTGTGACCGCTGACGTTGAACCTGGACTGGAAGTTCATGATCATTATGTACTCAAGTCTTACATCGATTGAGCAATATCACGTGTCATTAGATTACCTGACCAGCATCAATTATCGGGGAAATTTAAAGCTCAGTGCACTGCGTGTTGTCCAAAAATTCCGATGGCTTACTCATAAAATGTTCTTGTGTATTATTGTTTCAAATAGATGTAGCAGTTTGAAGGTTTTGTAGTAGGTAGAGTGTGGTTTTTGAGGCATGCACAAAATGTGGTGTGCAGGAGCAAGTGGTAACTAATAGTATAGATGGTGGTGGGCAATCCCCACCAACAAAGCAGGACGCTTATATAAGCCAAAAACCCCTGAATGGACTCTTTTCATGAAACCAACACAATTTCTAATGCCACAGCAAGTTTTTGTGCATTGTATTGTGGTCAAAATTACTGTATGTTACAGCTAAAGTATGTTATGTGCAGTGTGTAATTATTTGATGAAGTTGCGTACAGTATTTGCAAGGGAAGTAGTTTAATATACTTAAGTCTTGTCATTTGTGCCATTGAGATTGTTATCATGAGCAACTGATTCACCTTGTAAACATGCGGAGTGGTGAGCTGAAAGCTTCTTGAGGAGCTCAAGGCAGTGTGACTTGCTTTTGAGGTGTGATTTGAGTGGAATTCGCTTCTCCACTCCAAAATGGCTGGCCATCTGGAGTGCTGTCACAAGTTGTGCTTTGACATGCCAGATTTTCTGGCATTCGAGACAGAGCTGTTTCCAGATGTGCTGGACCCTATCCTCCAGCTCTGCAAGTGCAGTGCAAGTCTTCTCGAGGATTGTCTCAGTAACCACATGAGCTTGCTGTGACTCAGCAAGTTGTTGTTTGAGGACTTTGACCTTGTCAGAGAGATTCTGGGGAAGTGGGGCATTTCGAGGTGCATCATTCTCTTTGTCCCATCATTTGTCACACGCACATTGAAGTTGATCTCTCTTTGCTCTACAGTATTGTTTTTTGTGAGATCTGGGCTGTTCTCAGTGTTTTGAAGGCATGGTAAGTTATAATGAAGTCTATAATATCATTAATTTGACGAGGCAATGAATGTGGGCTCCACAGGTCAGGCTGAGGAGCATTATGACATGTGTCATGCGCTGAAACTGTAAGTCGTGTAATGATGCATTTTTAGAAATTCATGCTTGTGGCTGAGAATTTATATTGCATAGGGGGTGTCTTCCTCCACAGTGATTGCACACCGAACCTGCCACTCTTCCAGTTCGTGCACAGTGAACTTTTGGAGTATTTTTACTTCCTCTACAATGTTATCAGAATGGATTTTTTATTATCACCCTTTGAGATGGTAAATGAAGCTTCATTGGTACTGTATCTTGCAATAAAATGCGAAATCACACATTCAGTTCTGATAACATTATAATAAGGATTATTTCAATCATATTCACCTGTGAGTATGAGGTAAGAGTCTTTCTAGTTCAGTGCAGAACTCGAGGTTTCAATCTCCTTTGCCATTACTGCAGTGAGAAGATTATATAAGCATCCCACTTTGCTGGTGGGGATTGCCCACCACCAGTATAGATGGCTGTCATGAACTCTGTGGCTGACTTTGATTTAGTTTCCTTTTTTGTAGTTTACTGATACTTAGTTTCGATAAACATATTTGACTGAATTATGTGAAACAGGAAATGGTAGGCGTCTTTGATGAGTCTAATCTGTTGGTCTTCACATGGTGTCACAACTATTCCATAGTAAAGCAATGCAGATGCTGGTCCATCATTCACGAGATTCATATTAGAAAACCACAGATCCATAGCTGGAGATAGCTTTTCTTTTTGGCACCTTCTTTGGAGTTGGATCCAATACTATTATCATTGTTTCCAATGGTGTGTGGCTAATCAGGTGTCAGACTACTGCAGTAATGTGTGCAGTGCTGGAGGTAACAAGAAGTTTCTCTGAGCAGCTAGCTAAGGTGATGGCTGAGGTTGATACAGTCATCGGCAGGGGATAGAGGCACCCCTATATTTCTAATCACAGTTCTATCGGTTCAATGTTGCTTCAAATTCAGGACCAATCTTCAGCAATCCCTTCCTCATGTCCATCACTGAGTGTGTTGGATGAGGTGTTGGGCCCTATGAGTGAGTATATTTACTGTCATTCCTGTCCTGTACATGATAGTGATGGCCGAGTTCAGTTCAGAACTGTGGTTTGAACTCGAACCATTATGAACTTGACCGAAGTCCAGTCCAAGGTTTGGGCCATGAGAGGAACCAAACTGTCAGTCCAGTTCCTGGTTCAACAACCTGTAGGAATTGCTGAACCTGTTCGAACCATGGAGATACATCAGACCGGGGGAGATCTGAAAGCAGTATGTTGTAGTCTAATATCAGTATTAATTGTACCTTTGAAGTGAAATAAAGATATACCTGGCCGCATCTACATTTGATTTGCTGGTTCATGTGATTCAAGTTGCTTGACACATTGTCAACCGTGGTACAAGCTCAACTTCTTTCCCTCATCTTGTATATGATTTTGCTCTATACAGTGATTGATCTACATTAATCTACATTAATTTGACAGATATTGAGGCTTTACTCTCAGTGGCACACATCTGTGAGTCAGACTCCTTGATGACACTATGTTTCAAAATCACTTGACAAAGTTATGTTTGATTTTCAATTGGCGACTCATGCAATTTGTTGCAAGATATGTCTTGATCTATCATTGAATGATATCTTGAACCCATCGGCACCTCCATTTCCATGACCTGTTTGCACTATTTGAAAGGTGTATTAGCTGGCAAACTGACTTCTCATTGACCGAACACAACTCATGATGTCTGACAGTGCTGTTGGCCCAAATGGCAAGCTAAATGATGCGTCCGAAATGGTATGGTTCAATGATGTGGATGATGAGCACCCTATCCCCTCCTCATCTACGACCACTCCATTACACCCATTCTTTACTGGTGCTGCTCCCCCTGCAGCTATCATAGCTGGCACTTGTCATTCTACTCGAGCACCCTGACCTTCAATGAGGATACTTGATCCTGACAATGTTGCATTGTCCAGTACTGCCCAAGGTAAATGAAAAGCTGCCAATGATCTAGCTGTTACCAGATGATGGGTCGCACACAAGACTATTGCAAGCCCTACTCCTTCCATTCATGATGGAGAATCCAATGGTGATGTAGATATTGGTGGTACTGATCTTGACCATCCTGATGCAGTAGGTGGTGACACTGAAGCTGAGGATGATGTGGAGTGTGCATATGCATCAACAAAAGCTATGGGAGATGTGGACTGTAAGGTGAGTCACTAGGATTGTTTTCATCTGCAATTTTCTCATGTACAAACTAGGGTTTGACTCGCTGTCCTAAGGCTGAATGAACTACAGATGTTCATACCATCTTTGTCAAGAAAAATGATTATGTAGACCCACATACTGGGCTGGTCGAGTCAGGACACATGTGCACAGTCTGCCAGTAGGCCTCCGATTTTTTGTTTGAAAGATGCCTAAAACTGTGTTCACTAGAAAGAATGGTGTTGCCACAAGACAATGCTTCTTCAAGGGCAGCATGTCAACCCTCTGTACTCATATCTCAAGGCAAGTATTCCATATCAGTGATTCATGTATTTATGCTGATGACAGAATACAGGCATCGTGATCATATCAAGGTTTATCAAGAACATTGCAAGAAATTAGGTATTCCCTTGAATGAAAGGGCATGTCCAAGGTCCAATGCAACTGGAACCCTTGACAGGTATATTTGATCCCACACTGACATTTGACTTGGTCATTAACATACATTTCAGTCAATGAAGTCTTGATGGGATCATAGTTCATCAGCCACACGCACCTGCATTTACAACCAGTGGCCTTCTTGACTATGTCATGGAGTTGATTGTGTGCAAGGACAAGGTAAGGCTATACCATTCATCATCAAGATAGGAGCAATATCTAATTCAAAACTACAGGCATTCCAACTCGTGGAAAAATGCCCATTCTGTTGCCTACTAACTTACCTCCAACCATCTTTATCTGACAATGACATTCCACACCATAAGGCCATTTGCCAGGAAATCATGAAGAAAGCAGCAGCTACTGAAGCTTGTCTAAAAGATATTCTCAAGGTGTTTTTCTTTTCTCTTTATGATATCTACCATCTTAACAGTGGACTTGCTGTAGGACATACCTGGAAAAGTTTCGTTCACATTCAATGCTTGGACATCCAACCCTGGTGATCCATTTTTGTCTGTTACCAGCCATTATATCCACACGCAACCAGATAAACCTAATGACTGCAAACTGCAAACTGAGCAGCTGGCCTTTTCACCCATCGAAGGATGCCATACTGGAGCAAATATGGCTAATTTACTTGTGTGCACAGTTGACTGGTATAGTCTTCATCCAAAAGCAAGTTTTCATTTGTTTTTAATCTATGTGATACTAAATAACAATCAGGTTGGTTGGTTCACCTGTGATAATGCATTGAGTAACGACACGTGCCTTGATGCCTTTGCTGGTATCATCAATGCTAATAAGGATGCCGGTGCGAAGATGTGGGATCCTGTACAAGGTCATGTCAGGTAACCGCAGTACACATCTACATGGTTGCACATCTCACTGTTTGAACAGATGTATGGAACATACCATTAACCTTGCTGCCAGATGTTTTGTCACTACTGTCTCGCCGACATCAGCTCGCAAGCTTCTCAAAAAGATCAAGGCAGCATTAAAACATGCTCAGCTGGAAGGTAAAGATGTTGATCTGGATGCTTTAGAGGCTGACTTAGAGGATGTCGATGTTGAGGGTGACCAGGAGGAGGAGGATGACAATGATGAGGAATTTGGAGTTGGGGACACAATTGGAAAGGCACTAGCACTTGTGAAGCAGGTATGCTATCTTGCAGCCCTCGTTTCTGATATTCTACTGATTGGTACATATGACAGATTTGTGCATCACCACAGGCTCACGCTTTTTTCACTCAATCATGTAAGCAGGCAGATGTTCCTACCCTTGAGCTGATGCAGTGGGTGTGGACATGCTGGGCTTCAATGCATAGTTTCATCTCACACATGCTGTTACTTCAGAAGGCAAGTCTCTCTTGTATACTATGTATTAAAGCTAAGCTAACTGTGGCATCTCAGTAGGGCATCAATCTTTTTGTTGAGCTCACTGACAACAGCGAAAATGTTCCAAACCTCAAAGGGAAGTCCTATGCAGATTTTCAACTTGACAGAAGGGACTGGGAAAAACTAAAGTTAATGCATGAGGTTCTACAGGTTCATCATTATGACTAGCTACATGTTTTATATTCTTTATACACTGACAACAATGACAGGAACCAGCAAGTGCTACACAAACCTTTTCTAGCTCATGCAACCCTTCTGTCTGGCAGATGATTCCTGTCCTTGAATTTTTACAGAAGTCATGGGAAAACATGGCCAAGCTCCCTCAATTTTCCAAAGTCAGTGACGCAATTCAAAAGGCTTTGGAAAATGTTGTGAAGTGGTATCACAAAACAAAGGATACCAACATATATTTTATTTGCCTTGGTATGTTCATACCATTTCACTTATGATGATACTGATGAGTTACCAGCTTTGAAGCACTCGACCCCAATGTCAAGATTGCATATGCTGAACATCAGTGGGACAAGGCATTGTTTGATGTTGGCCTTGATAGGCTTAGACAAGTGGTAATTTTTTTCCCCTTGTGGTCATCACAGGCTGATTAGTATATCCATAGTTTGATGAGTACTATGTGGCCCCGATCTCTGTTGCTGTAGAGACCAACAACGAACAAGGGACATCTGACTTGCATGGTCAGTATGGCTGTTCTTGGGTGCTTGCAGCTGTGCAAGCACATCTCACATCAGATTGCACCCAGCTGAACCCTTGTGCTGAACTTATGACTTTTACATTGTTCTTACTGCAGGGTTTCCTCCCTGGATGACTCATAAAAACATGGTTTTAGTAAGTTGTCTTCTAAAAAATTGTTGTGCAAAGGAGAGCCTGACATTCACCTGCAGGGAAACCATTGTATTCCTGCTGGGACTGCAGTGTTCATCATCTTTCAATCTGCAAATCTAATGTGGCCACTACACCAGGGCCATCACTTGAGATCCAAAAGTCTAACCTGACCCTGACACATTTAAGCTTCAGTGCTGGATTAATGGCAAAGGTCGGATGAGAGACAATCTCATGTTCTTTCCTTTTGTGTTTGATCACCGGTACACTTTGCTTCTTATGATGTACTTGTCTTCCTTCCAGCATCTGCCCCAGTTTACATTTTGGGTGGTATGCAGCCATCGAATGATATGGAATACATGGATGTGTGATGCTACCAGTCCCACTATGCATTCTTGAGTTTAAGATGAGAATCCTGAAACTGGTGAAGTGTGAGGCTCAGCTACAGAGATGAAAAGGGGGAAATGAGTATAGAAGAGAACTCTGCAGTAAGACCTGGGTGCGAGGTATATACTCAGCCTGTAGGACAGCTACTGAGAGGGAGAACCTTGGAATATGAGCAAGGGACTCTCTTTGCAATGAGGGAGGGTGCTCTAAGGTGCGCGCAGGTTGTCGTGAGCATGAATGTGCAATAAAACAAGCAATATATTCAATGCTCTCAAAGTCAAACTATAGCTAAGGAGTGGGGAGTGTGCGAAGCATGTGAACTCCTGTCCAGTAAGGTCTATATATACTGTATCTATAAGCATGAAAGTGTGCGGTACTGAGCCGAATAATGTGTGCTCCCAAATACTAGCGATTAGTATGTAGGTAACTATATGTGTAGGTGCATGTGTGGATCTGAAGTAAGCGCTTTCATAGTAAATGAGATGACTCACCAGTAAATCAGCAAGGACAATGGACAGGCGAATGCATGAAGGTAAGGGTGAGGCGTGTGTGAAGTGCATGGATGTGCCATAGCGCACACTCTGAGTGTGGTGATACAAGCATTGGAGTTCAAGCCTGTAAGACCTCCAAATTGATGGCTAGATGCGATGTTCCTTACAGCACTGGCTGTATTCTGTCAAGGTGTACTTTGCCATCAATGCGACTGTCTATAACACTGACAATAAAAAGGTCATGACTGCCCTCACATATATGACAGAAGGAACTGCCGGTTCATGGGTGTCCACCCTTCTACCAGGTGTGTGAAGGGAGAACAGCTAAGTATGGCATGTTTGCTGACTTTGAAACTGTGTTCAAAGATATATTCATCCCCATTGATGTGAGTATTGTTGCTCTCAATAAGATTAACAAACTCAAGCAAAAGGGAGATCTTACTTCCTACATCGCTGAGTTCCATGCCCTCATCACCATCGCCAACGTCAAGGAATCCCACATCCTCACCCATTTGTTTAATTTGGGACTACAGCCCAGCCTCATCTGAGCGATCCATATGATGGAAAGCATCCCCAGCAACTTCAACAAGTACATTATGGCTGTCATGAAGATAAACAGTAATATTAACTGGGACAATACTACCATCGCTCTTACCACCGCCAAGTACAATCATCACTACTGTCCAAACCCCAAACCTCAGCATAAGGACAATGATGCTATGGACATGGACTGCCTTGATGAAGAAGCACATGGTAGGCATATGTGGAAGGGGCTCTGCTTCAACTGCCACTAGCATGGCCACTGGGCTGCTAAGTGCCCACAGAAGGACAAGAAGAAGAAGAAGGTTCCAGTGCACCAGGAGGAGATAAAAGAAGAAGACAAAGACAAGGTTGAAACTTGTTGTCTCACCGAGGACTTTTGATGTGGAAGACTGGTACGATGTCAGTATCTTCCAATGTAACAATATGACTTGTACAGGCTATCAATGAACAAAAGGAACTTCACATTCCAATGACACTTATTTCCAAAACTCATCTGAAAACTGTTGAAACCACCGCTGTTGTTGATTCCAGAGCAGCCAGCACCTTTATCTCTGAAGATTTTATCAAGCTTCACAAGATCCAAACTCATCGTCTCTCGAAGCCATTCAAGGTTACCACCACCAATGGAAGCCTTTCCAAAAGTAGACCCATCACTTGTTATTGTGTCTTGACAGTCAAGATAGATGATTGTGCCATGATTGGCAAATTTAACGTCACCCACTTAGGAAAATGTGATCAGATTCTTCTCGGAATCCCTTGGCTGCATGCCATGGATCCCCTGATTTGCTGGAAAGCTGGCATGCTCTCTCTTCCCTGTACTCCCAAATCTGATTTGATCAAAGAAGATGTTGATATCGAATGGAAGAAGAATGGACTCCCACCACTGTTCAAATGAACACCTAAGTATGCTCATTCTAAAGTTCGGAAAGAATCTGTGAAGCCTGAATGTGTTGACTCCACAATTCCCTTGTCTGCCTCCATAGAAGAAATCCCAGATGAAGAAGAATTGGTACCATCTATCCCTGATGAAATATCAAAGATCTTTGATACTAAAGAAGATATTTGGGAGAATTATGAACTGCCTGTTACTGATGTTTCCACCTATCTCCTACACGACAATGATGTCCTTATTGAATATCAGACTGACAGGTCAGAGATGTGTATCATTGAAAATGTATCATTTGACACTCTCCTTACCCGAGACAGTACCTCAAAAGCTGAGCAGAAGCTTAATTCACCCCAGCCTAAATTTAGTAACAAGGCACAGCAGTTTGCCATGGCCAGTGCCCACAGAGAGGTGGAACAGAAAAAGAAGTCATTTGAGGAACTGGTCCCATCTTACCTTCATGATTTCGCTGATATTTTCACAAAGGATGGGCTGAATAAGCTTCCCCCAGAACACCCCAGTATTGATCACCAAATCGAGACTAAACCTGGTTTCATTCCTAAAATGTCGAAAATCTACCCTCTGTCAGAAAAGGAATGGTTAGTGGTCAAGGCCTTTATCAATGAAAATGTAAAGAAAGGATTCATCTCAGAATTGAAATCCCCTCAAGCAAGCAGGTTCTTTTTTGTTGGAAAGAAAAGTGGTGAACTACAGCCCTGTCAGGATTATCAGTACATCAACGATTGGATGATTAAGAATTCCTATCCACTTCCTCTTCCCCCAATCCTTATTGCCCAACTCCATGATGCGAAATATTTTACTAAAATGGATGTCCATTCTGGTTATAACAATATTCAGATTCACCCAGACAATCAGTGGAAAGCAGCATTCACCATGGAATTTGGACTATTCGAACCCAATGTCATGTTCTTTGGCCTCTGTAACTCCCCTGCTACATTCCAGGCATACTGTACCTCTGTGTATGGAGGCAACCATTGATCACACATGACACACTGCCACAGTTGCAAAGTTAGCAACCTTGTCTGATTGCCTGTGACATCAGAACGAAATAGCAACTGTCAGAGAGTGGCATCAGGTTCAAACTCTTGTGGAGGAGAATTTTGACATAGCATGAGTAGACTACCGATTAACTGCAGTGTACATTGTCAGTCCATACCAAATGATGGCTCAACAGAGCCCATCCTCAGAGCTCATCTCTTGTATCCATCATCTTGCTGAGCTGTTGAAAAATCTGCCTACAGCCCTTCCACTTAACCCTCTGAGTTCGCAATATGGGTTTGGCCTCAACACTGAACTTGTAGAGGAGGAGGGAGTTTGGTTTGCATTCAATAGGAACCTTGAAGTCTGCTTTAAGACTCACAAACTTGGGCCAAATGGAACCATTGTTTTCCACGAATGAGGAAAGCAGTGTGAAGTGCTCATCCAGATGTTCAAACTTGCTGTTAAACAGTTGGAGAAGGACTCTGAACAAGAATTCCTGCATGAAGTATGGCTCAAGAGACTCATAACAGCCACAAAACTACAGGGTGCAAAAATTCCTGTGAAGTGAGCTATTTTTTCATTTAGAGTTTATTCAAAACTCATCTGTTTATAAGGCACAAAAATCCAATGAATATTGATGACAACGTCAGTTCTAGTCCTGAAAAACAGGCAAAAACCCAATGTGCAAAGCCTGCGAGAAGTGGTTCATTTTCGAGTGTCATGGAGACCAGCAAAGATTCATCAGATGGTGGCAAGCAAATGGAATCATGCACCATTCCAATTCAATCCAGTTGTACATTGAAGGTTGAATTATCTGGAAAAATTAAGCCTACACCTCCTAACTGGAGTACCACTGTGCCAACTCAGCTCACTTTTGACAACTTGAGGTGGAAACCACTTGAAACTGAGAGGGAGAAGAAGTTGCAGTGGGAGAGGCTAGATGCCTTGACACGAGAATCCTGGGAAGAGAAGCAAACCAAGGAAGAAGAAGAATGGGTGGAGTGAGAATGGAGACAATGTGAAGGAGCAGCTGAATGGCAACACCATCATTGTGAGCAAAAAAGAGCTGCTGTCACTGCTGAAAAGAGACAAAATGAACCTCCTATCAATCAGGTAAGTCAATAAACAAGCACACTGAACAATGACTGACCTTTGACAAGGCATTGCGAGAAAACTCTGCATCTATGACTCCATTAGATGTGGTGGAACTGTCTCAATCAGATTCACATTGGAAGGATCAGTGAAATGGAACATGTGGTGGAACAAAGCAGGAATGGCACAAGCAGACAAACTGGTATCACCCTCTCCTTTGGATTCATATTGATGCAGCTGCTCATAAATTTGATTGGTCACCACAAGCCATTACCAAGGGACTTGAGAGAGAGCATCCAGCCCTTTTTTTGCATCTGAACAAAGGCACTGTTCAAAAGTGGATAGACAAGGGCTCAAAGCAACAATGGTCCGAGGTGATCCTTGAAAATGTGCAGCATTGTCATGCACTGGCTGGATTGGGGCAGTCTGGTGTGCTGGCAAAGCATCTGAATGTTGTAAAGGAGATCATGGAGAAGCTTCAGGCACTGTGTAAATCAGGTCTTGTAGTCAATGTCATCATTGGAAGAGCAATCATGTTAGCAGTGATCAATAATCAAGCTCTTGATTTACTTACACTGTTCAAGTGTTCTGAGGTTTGTGTATTAGTCACTCATTTATGTGATTCGAAGCTAACCTTATCATAGAGTTTTGTTCGCTCATTTTTTGAGAGTGTGCTTGACTGGACTCCTCACAAGGGAACCTGTGTTGCTGCCAAGCTTCCATCAGATGCTGAGGATAAATGCAAAGAGTGTTTTTTCTGCCTTGTATATATTATTAAATGGCATTCAGTACCTCCAAAGGTAAGTTAAATTATCCTTATCATGGCCCAGGAGAGTCTCAGTATAATCATTGTTCAGTTGGTGGTAGGCTTTGACCAAATTGGTGTTTATATCCTTCTGAGCAGTGGTACCACCTTTGTGGAATGTGGCTCAAAGCAGGTTGATATTGTTGTGAAGGATGAGAAGTGAGCTTACACATTACTGGTGGCAAGTACTCCTGAAGGGACATTTCTACCCTTTCAACAGGTTTGGTCCGGAAGCACGGAACAGTTTTTACCATCACCCGGTGCTCACAAAATGATGGAAGCTCAAGAGAGAGGCTTTGACTTCACATTTGCAAAGAGTAACAAGAAAGGCAGTCATTTTAGCATGTTGAAAACCATGAAAGAAGTGCATGTTTTGTTTACATAATATTGTTGCAACTTTGCTCATGGACCATCAGTGGGTTGAAAACATTTTTGAACCTTATTGTCAGTGTCATTGAAATAGATCCTGATCTTGATGATGATCAGGTCTCCATTATTTACCTTGACTGTTATCCTGTGCATGCAGGTCAAGAATTCTGTACATATGTCTTTGATGGCTTCCCACACATTATCCTTTGCTTCATGCCTGCAAGTTGTAAGTGACCAGCCAAATTCTGTTTATGTTATAGCCTGTGTTGAGAACTGACAATACTACCATAGGCACAGGCATATTTCAGCCAGCTGATGTAGGACTTAACTGCATTATCAAATACTGCTTGAAACAGCATCAAACTCAGTTTCTCGTTGACTCACATCAGCAACAGATCAATGATGGAATAACACCAGAGCAAGTTAAATTCACAACATAATTGCCTATTTTACAAGATGCATCTGTAGCTGCAAGTGTGGAGGTCTATGATTTTATGACAAGTCCATTGGGACATGAACTGGTACAAAAGGTATTCATGATTATCTCAACTTATGGATCAACTGAAGCATACATATTATTGCAGTCATGGAAGAAGTGTACTGCGAAAGAGTGGAACCTTTCAGCTGAGTGCCTTAGAAGCAAGAAGGCACAAACAGTTCTCAATTCATACCTGCGCAGCCACCTGAAGCTTCACGACGAGATCAAAAATCACACAGGTATCATTCATGGCCTGAAGGATGAACCACCTGAGTCTCAGCTTGATGCTGAAGCTGGTGGTGATGACACTGACATGCCTTGTAGCGCTGTCATTCAGGATATTTTCAGGATCGAGGGGGTCGATGTTGCAGTTGCAGACACTGCACAGTTTTGTGTCTATGATGTACAGCGAGGTGACAGGCACAGACTGGTTGCAGCAGGAGATAATGAGAATATATGGGCACTAGTAAATGAGCAGGGAGTTGGCACAGCAGTGAAAAAGTAGTTTTAGTCATTTTTGCGCCCAATTGTTTGCATTCTACAATATTTACCTACAGTTAGCAACTGACCGCTTGTGACACATTATGGTGGGGTAAATTAGCAATGAAACCAAGGCCCTGTGATGCTGGAGTGAGGCACCCCCTAGTAGGGGGTGATCAAGGGAGAGAGCCAGCAGGGGCTAGCAAAGGCCAGTAGAGGTTGATAGGGCCAATGAAGGAGGGTCGAGTAGCTTAGTCAGCACACAGGTCCCACATAGGCAGCTGTTGTAGTCATAGTCATTCATTCCAGCAGGCCATCGTTTATCTTCTCATTGGCAGTACTTACCACTCCATTGTGGTGAGGAGAGTGGGATTCAGGTTTCACAATAAGCTACTGCTGATATTAAAAGCAAAAGCTGATTGGACAAGAACATGACATCACAGCCTTAAAAATGTCAATGAAATGCACCCCAACATACACATGTAGAACGCATGGCCTCAGGAAAAGAACATAGAAAAGCCTCTCAATGGCCCCCAAGAAAGCATGCAAAATGTTACCTGAACAAGGACCAGATGGTCGATTCCTTGCATCAGATAAAAGCCTAAACTCTTCCACTACCACTTCCTCACTCACAACACCAGCTAACTCATCCCCTTTAGATACACCAGAAGTCATAAATTGCACCCTAGAAGGCACTACCTCAGACACTGGAGAATATGAAGCTGACTTAGACTCACTACCAGGAGCTCCTAATCCAGACATTATCATCTGGCCCACCGAAGAAGTTCCATCTCCCCCACCCAATCCAACAGAACAGATTTAGAGATCCATTCACAAAACCCTGCAACCAGCCTCAGTACCCATTGTATTGACACCAGTGAAACCATTAACTATAATGTTTCCAATACCTTCAACAACGCCCCAAAACTTGCAGCTCACAGTACAAACGATCACCCAACCCCCAGTGTCATGCAAAATGACAAGCAACTCCACACTGGAATGGTTCCACAGCAAACCAGACAAGAATGCCCAGAACTTCCTGAAGGAGGTAGATCATTATATAATCCTCAGCAATCTAAAGACCAAGGCTGCAAAAGTCATTGTGTTCAGCATGCTCCTCTCAGCAGGATCTATCACAGATTTATGGTGGACCAAGTTAGATAGTTCAAAGAAAACAATATGGGCAGACGTACAAACCGCATTCACCAATAGATGGCCAGCAATCACTATCACAGAGAAAACAGGCCTCGACTATCAGTGAGAGATACTAGCATGGCATATAGATGAGGAAGAACTAGGAATGCAAGTCGTGGTAGCAGGAGTCCCAACCTGGGCCCACCTACAGTTCCATGCTTGGTTACAGCAACTTGTTAACAAAGCAGGAATGAGTGAAACAGCAGGCCTAGTCTACCAAGTCAGAGAGAACCTACCCATGGTGATCAAAGAACTCACCACCCCAGGGCTCACAGACTGGGTGAAGTTCCTAGATGAGATCAAGGCCCTGAATATGAACAAGCTGAGGGAGAAAGCAGAAGCAGGAAGGAAGAAGAGGGAAGTAGAGAAGGTGCAGAATGCCCAACTAGCCAGGTTGGAAGGTCTGCAGACAGACACAATCAAAGTGCTACACTTACGGCTCCAATGCACCAATCTTGGAAGCATGCAACTGGGAACCACAGCACCAAATACCACACCTTATCCACCCAACAATGCAATGTCTTGCATATGCTACATACACAGAACATCCATGACTAGACCACCAGCATGTCAGCATCAACTGCTCTTGCTGGAGGAAAAGGAGATAATGCATAGTTGAATCAACAACATCCCACACCAACCAGACACCACTACAGGCATATCTGCATATGAAGAGTAATTGAAGCAGTGGTTCACAAAGTATGGGCAGGATGGTTGAGTCAACAAGAACACACAGTTCCCTCTCTGCCCAGGCAGTGTGATGATATGCTCTGGAGAATGCTTCAAGTGCGGATCCCATGGACACATTGCAGGAACATGTCCAGTGCCAGAAGCATCACAGTTAGTCATACAAGAAAAGATATGGCACAGCATAGCAGCACAAGAGCTGGGGAATTTCAATCGAGGGCTTGCAATGCAGATCGACCTGATGTTTGAGGATGAATATGCGCAACAATGGGAGCAGGGAAAAGGACAAGGGTTGTCAGTATAGAGGAGCACCAGATGACCCAGATGAAGCACATACCTCACCCAGTTGAACAATTGGTCCTCGTATGTGAAGAGGCAGCGTACAAGGACCAGCCCATCAGCCACATTGAAACAATTCTAGGCAAAGACTCTGTTAGTGTATTAACAGCAGATGAGCTTTGTGAGATCATTGATTTGTACTCAATGGAGGAAGATAAGAACAATGAGCACCACACTCAACACTGCTTGCCATTTCAACATCACACATCATTCATAGGCCCACAAGGAGAGATAGTACAGGTCCAGGTGCTATTTGACGAAGGTGCCATGATTAGTGCCATGTGTGTGTCAGTTTTTAATCAGATCAAACACCAGTTAGGAAATTGGAGCCCATCTACAAAATGTCTCTGCATGGCCAATGGAATGATTATCCCATCAGAAGCAGTATGGAAGGGAGAAGTCATAATAGGAGGGGTACGAGAATTCAGAGAATTTGAAGTCTTTCAGAGTGACGGAGGATGGAAATTTCTCTTTGGGAAACCACTACTATGAGCATTTAAGGCAGTCCATGACTATGAGGTCGATGAAGTCAGTGTCATGGGAATTGGAGGCAAGCCAATACTGCACAATCTCATACCAGCAAGAGAAACCAATATCATCAATAGTGAGGAGATAGAAGAAATACAGGAAATAACAGAGAAAACAGAAGCAGAAGATATTCAAAGGCGAGTCAATGATTTCAAATCAAGCACAGTACTCACAAAGGAACCCACAGGAACCAGCACACAGGGAAAAGAGGAAATCAAAGATATCATCCAATATGCATCAATGTGGATGGAGACCCTATACCACTGGCTGAGTTAGACAAGTTATTGAATGAAATCCCCACTGACTTTTTGAAAAATGACACAGTGATCTACACATGACTCACAGACCCACATAACCCCCTGAGAATCATCTGGATCACCAAACACATTCAATATGGTGAAGACCTAACCCTAGAAGAACTAAAAAAGGTCAAAGTGCTAGTTGCTGAATATGCTGACATCTTTGCATGTTCACTAGGAGAAGTCAGACTGGTACCAGGGGCAATCCACAAATTGAACATACCAGATAGGACAACATTCAACCTACGAGTCCATCAAAGACCCCTCATGCCACCACAATTGCAGTTCCTGCATGGTAAGATTGACAGAATGCTGAAGGCAGGGATCATTGAGCACACACCTCCAGAACTTGTTAAGTGTTGTGCAAACACAGTCTTGGCAAAAAAAGCGCACGAGCAGGAGGGGATGACACTAGAGGAACTCCAAAGAGCAGTCAACAAACAATGCTCACAACACAGTCAACCCCCAGCATTTACCTTACCAGAGAAGGAGGTAGTTGAAGGGCCTGAGCAGGAGAATCTAGCGAAGAAGCCACAGAAGTGGAGAATATGCCAAAACTTCAATGAAGTCAACCGAGTCACGAACATAGTGCCAATGCTGCAGGGGGATATCAGGGCCAAACAGTTGTGACTTAGTGGTCATAGGTACATGTCAGTATTTGACTCTGCATCTGGATTCTATGCTGTGGAAGTTCCAGAGGAATCAAGACCCTTTATGGTATTCTATGTTGAAGGCCAAGGGTACTTCTGGTACAAACGAATGCCAATGGGCTTGACAGGTGCCCCATCGACATTCTCAGAGATGACAGCAACTAACCTGCACAATATATTAGTAGACAGCACTATGGAACTGTTCATCGATGACGGAGGGACAGCAGCAGATATTTTCAACAAGATGATGGAGAAACTAATGTGAATATTCAAGAGATGTCACAAGCGCAAGATTTCCCTCTCTCCTACAAAGTGTCATCTATTCATGACTGAAACTACATTTGCAGGTGCCACAGTAGGACCCAAAGGTGTACAACCAGACCTAGCAAAACTCACCACAGCAGTTAACTGGGAACAACCATCCAACACATTGAACCTTGAATCATTCTTGGGGCTCACCAGTCACTTCTGAGACTTAATCCAGAACTATTCCAGGCAAGAAGGACCTCTGTGGGATCTAGTCAAAATGGCACCATTGACAGTCCCATACACAAAGAACACATACAGACACACCTTGTGCAGCCTTAAGCTTCAAAATGTATGGGGAGAACAACATACAAAAGTGTTCTTGGACCTCAAAGCAGCTCTGGTGTCAAAGCCCATACTACAGGCACCAAGGTATGATGGCTTGAACTTTGTCATAACATCTGATGGCTGCGCTGAAGGTTTCACAGCGGTCTTGTCACAGAGAACATGCACACAAAATCCAGCAGGCAAATGGACAGAATGTCTTCACCCAATCAGATTCGCCTCGAAACAAACATCCTCAATGGAACAGAACTACAAACCCTTCTTATTGGAGTTCACTGCACTGAAATCTGCACTAGATAAATTTTCAGATATTATTTGGGGATTTCCAGTCAAGGTCAAAACTGATTGTCAAGCCCTGAAAGATGTTCTCATCAGTAATCATCTAAATACAGCCCATGCACAATAGTGAGATGGAATACTTGCTCACAATATTGTAGACATGAGACATGTACCAGGAAAGCTCAATGTGATCACCGATGGCCTCAGTCGTCAATGGGAGGGTCAACCTCAAGATGTCAGATTGGTTGATGGGAGTGAATGGACAGTTAGCAAGGACTGGGAGTCCAATTTGGGTCTGATCAATGATTTACTGCTAATATCTACTAATATCAATGAATCCATGGCATCAAGTCTTCAGACAAGATTTGCAAACAAACCTGTATTCCTGGAGGTCATTGAGGCAATGTTGCAAATTGACCAAGGTAGAGAAGTCCACAATCGGAAATGTGCAAGGCACCAAGCCTCACAGTACCTAATACAAGAAGGGAAATTATGGTGACTATGTGGAGGAACTGCAGTATGAGCACGAACCAAGGTAGAATGCATCACAAGAGAGGAAGCAAAGGAACTAGCAGTGAAGCAACATGCAGAAGGGGGTCATTGGGGATGTGATGCCATCAAAATCACACTAACCAATCACATTTACAGCCCAAGACTCAACATATCTATCATGGCAGCTATCAGCAACTGTAGCAAATGCAAAAACTTTGGTACACCTCACCTTCACTTGTTGTTAGAACTGATAACATGGTGACATCCTTTTGAGTTGTTAGTAGGAGACTATCTTGCCCTACCAAAGCCAGAGGATACAACACCCTTGGAGTATACTTAGACACATTCTCGCAACACATATGGGCATTTAAGTATGAATCAACAGGCACCGCAAAAATGACAGTGAACAGTCTATCACAGATCTTCAGGAACTTCACGGCATCAGAAACCTTCATGTCAGATGAGGGCAAACACTTCAACAATGCAGTAGTCCAAGACTTTTGCACTAAGTGGAATTGTAAAACTCACGTTGTAGCCACATACTCACCCTGGATCAATGGATTAGTGGAGGGTACAAACAAAATATTGTTACACATCCTCAAGTGACTATGCGCCCCAAGCCTTGGAGAGGATGAGTATGAAGGACTATCGTGGAATAGACTTCTGCTGAATTGGCCAGATCACCTGGATGACGCAATCACTGCACTCAACCATTGGATACTACCAGCACTCAAATTCTCACCAAAGGAGCTGCTCCTCAGGCAAGTCGTCAACACACTGCACACAGACCTCAGCAACTGCACATCAACAATACGCACAGCAGACATCACAACCCACATGGCATATGTGGTGCAGCAACAGCTCGATGGCTATGACACAGCAGTGCAACACACAATCAAAAGGAAAGCCATGTTCAATAAGCGTGTCCTCAGGCAAAGTCCAGGTGAGGTTATATTCTATACAGGGCAACTGGTTCAGTTCTATTGCAGTAGCTTGGATTACACATTCAAAACCAAATGGAAACTGCTACCTAAGTGGTCACCGCCTCATTGAATCACAGCATGGATATGCAACTCATATGAACTCGAAACATTGCAAGGAGAGAATATCACAGGAGAATTCCATGCCAGACGATTACACACATTTGTGCCATGGAAAAACACCAAGTTAGAGGAAGAACAGCAAATGTTTGAAGAAAACCTAGCAAAGCAAGGAGAGAATGAGAGTCGAGTGGAAGAGATGCATGTGGGAGAAGTATTAAGGGAGGAAGAAAACCAGGATGAGGAAGAACAAGATGACAAAGACAAAGAGTCAGAAGGAAGAGGATAAATGAGACCTGGAGGTGAGAGGGCACAAGCAGAACAGAAAGGAGACATGAGTGGGCAACAAGGACGCCACCAGGTTTTTTTTAAGGGGGGCACATGGAGTGGGGCACCCCCTAGTAGGGGGTGATCGAGGGAGAGAGCCAGCAAGGGCTAGCAAAGGCAAGTAGAGGTCGATAGAGCCAATGAAGGAGGGTCGAGTAGCTTAGTCAGCACACAGGTCCCACACAGGCGGCTGTTGTAGTCATAGTCATTCATTCCAGCAGGCCATTGTTCATCTTCTCATTGGCAGTACTTACCACTCCAACATGTTACAGTTGCCTCCATACATAGAGGTACAGTATTGCAGGGTGCAGCCTATTGGCTGCACTGCATCATGTGCTCAGACTTCCTTCTCCCACTTGTACCTATCTCATTGGATCCATCGGCTTCCTCAACATCTGTCTCAGATTGCTCAGAATTCAACAGTTCTCATCATCTCACCTCAGCATTGTCCTAACATTACACTGAGGTGAGTATCATACAGTAGTTCTTGTACATTCTTGTTAATTCATGTATCTAGACTTGTATGCTTTGTATTGACACTACACTGGATGTGACTGTGGGGACAATGATTAGTCTTATGATGGATAGAGTTGACTAATCAATTGTCAGTGTGCACTTGCAAAAAATGAGATTAGGTGAGAGTTTGTGCATGTTTGAGATGATGTCTAGAGAGAATGTCAGTGGAGATGATGTCAGGAAGATGTGGGTTTGGACTACAAAGGCTTTGCCTTCGTAGTCAGTGGGGAAGGTCTGGCTTGCCAGGCTGCGGCTGTAGGTGCGATCTGGGAGGATTTTTTGAGTGTGGTGTTCAGAGTCAACAAGAAGTTGAGAACAAGCTGAGTGCACAGAAAAAGCCAAACCTTCTGAGCATGAAAAGGTTAGTCTCAAGTTATGGGAAGAGGGAAGAGAAAACTGCAAAGAGGAAAAACAAGACCACACCATAGTGAGCACAGCTTGACTATGGTCGAGTTCCTCTTTGAGGAACCCAAACCCGACACAACATGAGATGTGAACACAAGAAAGGAACACATGTTGCAGGGGAATTAGTAGAAGAACAGATGTGAGTACAGCTATATGTGAGATAATGCAGTATTAGGTAGAGAATGTGAACATTGAAAATTAAGCATGGTGGATTCTAGATGTGAGATTGCAAGAGGGGAGTTGATAGCGGTGGAAATGAAGAGGGGCAAGATAGATTCAATTTGACACCAATACTCTAGGAAAGCACGTGATTTCCAACGGCCCTGCATGGCAACTATGTCTGGATGGACCCCTTCTAAAAACAACTCTGTGGCTCTGCCAATGCAGAATGCATGACCAGGCATGGTTGGGTGACCTGCCACAACCCAGATGTCATTGCAGCATGAGAGGAACCAAGGTTTTGTAAGGGGAGACCAAGAACCATTGGCTGTTTCGGAGGAAAAGAGGGGAGCATGAGCAGGGATGTTAAGATTGCTCTTGAGATGAAGGATAATGGCTGCAAGTGGACATGTTGAGTGGCTGCATTCAGTAATGCTGATATCAGCACCCTCCATGCCAGTGGTTTTTGTCCAAGGAATATGGAAAGTGGTGCAACATACATTGTGTGAGTTGTGTACCGAGATCAGTAGGATAGAGTGGGAGATGTGCTTGATTAAATCAAAAACATTGGGACTAGGGATTAGTAGTTCCCCAAGATGACAACAGGACCAGAAGGCAACACATGCAACAGCAAATATGGCAATGTTGAAGGAATTGGTGAGGTCTAGTCCTTGGGCTAGTTGGCCTAAGGTGTCTAGGGTGACTGGAGGGCAACAAGCTCTTTTGGAACTGGGAGGAGTGAGCTTAGTGATGCCTCGTCGAATGTGATGAAGGACATCAGATTCAGTACCAAACCAAGTAGCACCATTTACGGCATGCCAGTAATGTAGACCTGCCATCCAACTGTTGGCCGTGCTGTTGGAGATGGTACCTGCTGCATTGGCAAGAAAGGCTGCAAGAAGGCTTGCTGAAGCAGGCATGCATTCAGATTCAGGAAAATTGTGAGAGTCACAGAACTGCATGAAATGCAAGAGACTGGCACCATAATTACTACAGGTGTCTTCATCTAAAGATTGGATCATCACCAAGAATATTTTAAGGACGAGGGAATTGGGAAGCAATTGCAAGAGTTCATTTTGAAAGTTGAGTCTGTGGGGAGTGGTCCATAAGAGGATGCATTCACTTGCTAAAACATGGGGTCGGTGAGGTGAAGGGGTGATGATTGTGTTTTTGCAAGGAGGGCATGGGATTCGGACACGACCGTCAGGGTGTGTAATGGCCTGTTTGTGGGTATTATAGAGGGAAAGACGAAGAAGATCGTCCATTGCATTGTCGACGTTATGGGACATTAGTGAGGAATGGAGTAAGTTCTTTTGGTAGGAGGGTGCAAAAAGGGATGTGTTGCGTGGAGGGAGGGAGGATGTTGTGTGAAATTGGGTCAGTGAGATTGATGCTCATGTTGACATATATAAGAGAAATGGAAACCTTGGAGGACCTGAGAATTTCCTTTGATCAGCGAATAGACATGTTGGAGGCAAGGTTAGAGCAATGTCCCTTTCAGAAAGAACCAATGACACCTCCATTGTCACTTTGGATAAGAATGTCAGCATTGGAAATACCAAAAGTGATTGTGACATGGATTGCGAGTTCAACAGTGATAGTCTCCAGCCACCCAATGTTGTGACCAATGGGTTCACACCATCCTTTGATAGTGGGCCACATATCCCAAAGGCCATTCCAAAGAATGCCAATGCCAGAGCCAGTGGAAGCATCCACCCAAATGCCATAGTCATGAGTGGGGGGGCAAGGGGAAAGAAGATGAAGAGAGTGGTCAAGAATGAGTGTGTTGATCCACCGTTGAAGATCACTTTGACTGTGGAGTGCATGTAGCACAGGATGAACTCAGAAGGGAAGTCTGCGATCCAATGATAGAGGTTAGAAAGATAGGAACAGCCATGAAGGAAAACAAAGGCGCAATGGGTGAGAGTCCCCGTGATCTTCTCAGTGTCCTGTTTGTGAACCATTCTATGTTCACAGTCATGCATAAAGGACTGAACCCATGAGAGGTATTTGGTGCATTTGGAGTCGGGAAGGGCAACAGACCAGTTGGGAAAATCAAAGGTATATCCAACATAATCACGGATATCGCCAAAATCAGCACCTTTGACTGGGTGCCATGGAATATTGATTGGGCCAATATATTCTTTGGCAGAGTGGAGGTCATAACAATAGTGGTAGATGATGCCATTGGAAATACTGGTAAAGGGACCATCTGGATCTGGGACACAAACGAGGAAGAAGTCATCCACCCATTTCCAGGAGGGTCCAATATTTGTGTGATCCCAGATGTCCTGAGTGGCATCAGCAACCTCGCCCTGAAGACCAGCTGCAGAGGCAGCACCAAAAGGAAGGTTATGATCCATATAAAATTTGTCATGATAACATACCACCAGGTAGTGTTTGTGATCTGGAAGGATTGGGATGGTGCGGTATGCACCTTCAACGTCAAGGGATGCGGCCTGCATGCCTGGTGGAGCTGTAGCAACCTGGAAAGGTGCACATGAGTAAGGAGTACTCGGAGGAAGGAGGGAAGATACTCGGCAGCCTATGATGTACAAACTCCTCAGCATCAGGTGGGCGTGAGGTCATAAGTGCATCATGGTAGCGATTGAGCAAAGGAGGAAGTGCAGGAAGGCACAGTTAGGAGGGAAAGGAACTCACGAAGTCAGCCACCAATTGAGCAGTGCCCCAGCAAGTGGGAAACTCCTTGGCATTGATCTTGTCATTGATGGAATGGCCCATAGAGCCCTTGTAGGACAGGTTGCAACAAACACAGGATTTTTTGGGAAGGCCCAGTGCTTCCTCCTTGACTGCAACCTGCAGAGGAGAGGAGCAGAATGGACCGATCTTTGCTTCAAGTTCGGATTGTGTGAAGGGGCCACTGAAGTGGCCAAGAGAGAGCTCTGCCTCAATGTACTCTTGGATGAGTTGGTCATGTTTGAGAGCGCTTGGGAGATTAGGAGGTGCATAAGTAGTATTGATGGGATCAAGGTTCCCAAGAGGAAAGCCATATCTGAGTTTGTCGGGTAACTGGGGGTATGCATCAAGGAGGTTGGCTTTGTGAAGGAAGATCTCAAGTTGATCTGCAGAGTAGGGTGTTAAAATTTTTGAGAATTCAGGATCAGAGTCGTATGCAGTGGGAACAATATGCAGATTATCTAGAAATACATGGCAAGGAGGTAAAATAGTAGAAGTACAGTGGTCTGTGTGCCATATCAAGAAAGGGATGAGGGTGGGATCAGTTACCCAGACACTTGTGGCTGCAGGCACTGTGGTCTGGGGAACTGCAGAAGGAACATCCGTGGATCTCTCCCTCACAATGGGTGTGTTTGGAGCAGGTGCATTTGCCATTGCAGTAGATATTGAAATCAACGCGGGTACTTGATGTCGGGGGTTGCATGGGAAATGAGTTGTTTGTTGATGACCTTCGAGTATGTACTTGAACCCAACAGCATTGTGGTGGAGGTGCAAGTGGGGAAGGTGTGTCTGATGTTGCCACAGCAGAGACAGATGGGAGGGGGATGCTCATTGTCAGTTTTGGAGGAGTTCTGACAGGATTTGTCCATTGGAGGTGGCTTGCAAGTGTTTAAGTCGCGTGGAGGGTAGGGTTTGAAGTGATGAGATTTGATGGAGGCTTCTCAAATTTCCTTAAGACACTGTTCCCTGAGGACACAGGTTTTAATGCTTTCAAATTGACAATGGTACTTAGCTTTGTCGAGTGGTTGGGGATCAGCAATATATGAGGCATGCTGTTCAATGTCAAATGCCAGGATGGCCAACCAGTGTCCTTCGAAGTCTGGGTGCTGTTGAAGTTCATTGTGATGTTTGGTCCATCATTCAAGAATTTTGGGGGAGGCATGGTCAGAGAGTAGTTTAAAAAATGGGCCCATGCCTTGTGCCATTCTCCAATTGATATGGAGGTTTCTGCGGGGAATTGAGAGACATCAAGGATGTGGCACTTGGTGGGCACTGAGTTGTGATGAGAAGTGTAATGCGTTAGAAACTTTAAGGTAGAGGGTTCAAGGAAAAGATGAGATGTTGCTTTTGTAGTGAGAATGGATAGTGGGATATGCTGGTGGCACTTGGCCAACTCTATGATATAAGTATGAACACCATATGTGTTGGAGATAGACATGGAGGAGGCATGTTCATTATTGATGTCAAAGAGAAGAGAAGAAGACGTAATAGAAGGGCTCGGAGCAGGCATGGTACTGGTAGTGATGGTAGAAATGACATTACTAGTAGCAGTAGGTGGGGTAGGTGCAGACGGGGTAAATGCAGAGGGGGTAGATGCAGAGGGGGTAGGTGCAGAAGGGGTAGGTGCAGAAGGGGTAGATGCCAAATTAAAAATAGAAGCATGTAATCTAGTGAGCTTGGATGGAGACAGATTAGCAAAGGCGGCCATCATGGTGCTGACATTTGGAATAGAAGCTTGAAGAGTTGAGGGATGACCCCCCAGTTGTGAAGATGAGGTGGTTGCATTGGGGGTGGAAGGATGATTAATGTTAGTGTTGGAGAAGACAACAGAGGTGGTAGCTGGAAGAGGAAGTAGGGGCTTGTCATTATCGACGTTGGCCTTGCCTCTGTCACGGTGATCACGACAGGCTTCATTTCTGGCTGTGATCGCTGCATTTTCTGCAATAATTTGGTCATGAGTACAGACAGACCTGCCAGAAGGAGGTGTGGAAGAAGTCATTCTTAGTAAAAATTGAGTCGACGGTAGGACAATGAGTGAAATGGACAAAATGCTTGTGCCGAGAACAGGGAGGTGAGGGCATGAGGCAGAGAGAATCTGAGGATCTTTTCTGAGAAAGTGCACATATATGTCTGTGTGCACAGGCATGATCTATGCAAGTGCAGGAGATGTCAAAGATACATGTGCTTACAAAGCCCTAGCTCAATGTGTCATTGGCTCACGGGCTTGCCTACTCATTGAGCATCCATGTTCTAGGCACTGAATACATTTAGCATTGTCCTACAGGGAGATTCCGTAATGTTGATTGGTATGTCGGAGGTATTTACATACCAACTCCGATTAAAACCTCCCCATAAAGGCATGGATGACTTATTCAAGAACATTGGCTCCGCAACCATACTATAGTATATTTTAACCATCAACCTTCAAAACATGACATCTGTATCTAACATCCCTGTAACTGCTGCACATCTTTTGTGCTTTGTTCATGGATGCGACAAGTCCAAAATGCCTGCAGAACTGGACTGCTCTGTGAAGTTAGACACAGCTGGATGCAATCATGAGCTCCAAGCATATTTAGTACATACTACTGAGGTTCCCTTGCTTCACCTAGCACTAAGGGCGATTTACTAGATGTCGCTTGACAACATTGAATCGAACGAAGATGAACAGGATAGGCTGTTTACCGAGTTCACCATCAATACAGTGTATGCAAGTTATGCTGCAGCGCAGTCCCGTGTTCGTCAGTATACCCAACTCCTAGCGCTTCTGAGACGCGAGGAAGATGAGTGGGCACAGAAAGTGGAGAAAGCAAGTAACATCCTGCCAGACTACAAGCCCAAGTGGATTTTACAGGTGTTGTGATACTGTCTTGTGTATGTTGTTCTAGCAATTTGTCACTCATTCACCTTTCTCATTGTACCCTCATAGTCTTTGTCATATTGGTTCTTAATAATATCCATGTCAGTGTAAGATTTGCTACATCTTATTTCATAATATGTAGTCAGTAACATATGTGTTTCCTCCATTATATGAATCAATCAAATTTCATTATTATGAATCAATCGACAAATATGGAATTGTCCAATAAGAAAATACACCATGCTTCTGAGTTAGCGTTGATGTTTCTGGACAGAAATCAGAGTGTTCAGTCTCTCAGACTCCCATCATTGTGGCATTCTAGTACTAGTCACTAGGCTGAGGGCTCGGGAATGCATTTATCTCAAACACTTTGGCCTCTGTTTGTGATAATTTCAATTCTTTCAATGGTGTCCTGCAGTACATCATGTTGCTCTTGGGAGAGAGATACAGACTTTTGTGGATTGAGCCATCATCGCTCGACATGCAAACACTACCAGAAGGCAAGCACATTGGCTACACAGAAAAGAAGGGACCGGGCAAAAGAATCTATTAAATCATTGCTACCATTGCTACTACGGCCTGAGATGACACCCAGTACTACTAGGAGCATTCTTGTAAGTCATAAGTTCAACCTTTGTGACTCACCTTTGTTGAATGTCTGGCACAGTTCAGACTGATGATATTCAAAAAATTGAGTGAAAAGACTTGCTGCCCGAGATTTTGAAGACATTTTGCAGGTTTGCCTAGTTGGTAGAATTGTGGTGTAGATTACTGACATCCAACTCAGTGTGCTATGCCAGTCTTTGAAGGACTTTTTCCAAGAGGCCATGACGAGGTCATACAGTTGCTTTTGTTCAGGTTTGCTCAATGGCATGCTCTCGCCAAACTGAGAATGCATTCCGAAAGCACTCTGTTGGCTTTGGAGGAGACCTTCAAGCGCCTCTCTCATCAATTGCGCAGATTCAGAAGCTTTACCTGTACTGCTTTCACCACTGTGGAGTTACCAAGAGAACAGGCTGCACACGAGCGCAGGGCTGCACATCAACGCTTGGCCTTAGGCAATCCGGATATGGAGAGTGGTGGCCGAAGGACAAAGAAATTCAATATCAATACTTATAAATTTCATGCCATGGGAGACTATCTATACTTGATCCGGCTCTTTGGGACAGTAGATTCGTTTACATCGCAAATTGTACGTCAACTTCTGCTACTTGTATATTCTCATCTCAATTTCATTTCGGGGCAGGGAGAGCTGGCACATAGAACACTGAAAGCATTCTATCCTCTGACCAGTAAACTCAATACTCCAATGCAACTCGCCAAGCACGAACGTCGTCATGTCCTTCAGCAAGTGTCAGAAACAGTACATAGTTTGTCTACTAGCGAGCAAGTGTCAGTTGACCTGCCTGCGGCATTCAAGGATCATCACTATATACTGACACTTAGCCATAATAATCTGTTGGACATCTTTCATTTTCTTCGAGGCCATGATAATGATCCAACTGTAACGGTAGGTATTAATTTTATTGTTGCTCGTCTTGCTTACAACAATGTGCAGGCATTCATGCCGAAACTCAAGAACCATATACTATATTGCCTCTGAAAGTTAGACATCACCTATTGTGATCATATGTTTACTGACGAGGAATGCAATTTAGTGATAATATTGGACAACAGATTATATGCTATTCAAACGATGTGGGTATGTCATGTGTATCAACAGCTTATCAGTGTACAATCATTCAATTTCACAATTTCACAGGTCTATTACATGACTTATGACCTTCAACGGGAATATGACACCATAAATCCTCAGACATACTCTGATGTTATGGTGTTATCTGGCAAAACAAGGCCCTGACATCCATACTTGTATGCCCATGTTTTAGGCATCTATTACCTGGATGTATGGCTGAATGTTGAAGGCCTGGTCAAAAAGGAACAACTCGAAGTTCTTTATGTTAGATGGTTGGCACCTGTGGCTGGCCACTGATCAGGGATGACCTGCGCTTGACTTCCAAAGGTCACCTTTGTTGAGGAATCTGATTATGATGCTTTTGGGTTTCTAGATCCCAGCCAAGTCATCTGAGGTGCCCATTTAATTCCAGCTTTCATTTCCAGGTGCGGAACAACCTCACTTTGTCATGAGAAGTCATTTGCACATCAAGATGACCAGTCAGATGATTGGGAAGCATACTACATTGGCATGTAAGTGCCATACCTTATCTAGCTGTCCCTACTCAAGTTAATGAACACTTAGATTTGTCGACTGGGATATGTACATGCGTTACACACCCTATGGGATTGGACATCCTACCATCCTGCGTGAGATGACGAGGGATTGTGCCAACATGCACCTCGTGAATAGCCCAGAATTGGAGGATAATAACAATGAGGATCAACCCTGTGATGACAACAGGGAGGAGGGTGGAACTACAGGTGATGATGGAGGACCGAAGAGGGTGAACAAGATGAACAAGACGAAACTACAGATGACAATGAGTGCGATGATGATGAGAGCATCGATGATATAGATGATGAGGAGACGGAAGACATCAATGAGGAAGACGACCATTTGTCTTTCTAACACCGGAGGTCACTGATAATGCTAACAAGTGAGAGGGATCACCTATCTATTGTATGCAGGTTACCTTAGCCTCCTGAACACCATGACCATGAAATTCACTATATAGCACCTGAACTGCACTCACATCTAAGAAGTAAGGTATGCTCTTTCAGGCTTTGATAGTCCATCAGAAACTTTATTTTGACAACATGTGGCAATGTGGGAAGAGTCGGCCTGAGAAAATTAAGTTGCCAAGGAGTCGACCAAGGCATTGTCCAAGTTGATTGCTCATCGATTGGCATGATACAAGTACTATACTACTCATGGTATAACCTGATACCAAACCTTTACCTTCAGGCTCGACATGTATTGAAAGTATTCTAGCTCATTGAGAGTTTACGGCCTGGTGAGCACCCATTCTCAAGCCGACTTGATGTGTCTGAAACTCATTTGATCTTTTCAGGAGATCTTTAGTGTTGGGCCGGAATACGCACTACTATGAACTCCAATATTTAATGGTTGAGGGCACCTTTTCAGTTCTACCTCCCATCAAAATGTTAGACACTCTGAGTCCTCCAGGGACAAGCAAGCACAAACCAACTGCAAACCCCAGTCTGAGTGCATCAACTCTATCAAGTGCATGCTTGCTAGAATGCTTTACTTGCTGGGCAGCCAAGACCAATCTCAAGTTGAAGCACTCGTCATCAGGTGAATGTTTAGATTATACTCATGGTATAATATGATCCGATACCAACCCTTTACCTTCAAGCTTGACGTGTATACAACAAGGTCTTTCATGTCCAGAGGATTTATGGAGTATATCCCTTCAAGTCTAGCAGGAGGCCAAGAGCATCCCAGTGCGAGCCCCAATCTTGACTTGCAGGGTCACACTCCACCAATGAAATCGCCCATGACATTTTGAGGCTCAGCACACACGCCACTCTCATCATTAACACCAGCATCACCTGCTAGTGAGCCCCTGTTGTCTCTACAGCCTTCAGACCCAACCAGGTCTTTCAGTCCATTGAGGACAAGTCTCACTCAGAGTTCATGGTGAGTGCCCATTCTCAGGCTGATGTGTCTAAGACTTCATCTGATTGTTGTTTTTCAGGAGATTTCTTGTGAATACACAGCAATAGAACAATTTTGCGAAGATTTGGGGTTGAAACCCAGGCGAGTTCTTGCTCAAGTTGGACCGTGAACTCAGAGGCTTATGAGATGCACAATGTTTGAATGACAGATTAAACTATATTCGTTCAGAACATACTTTATTCATCGAACAATCATGCAAGTATAGCAAATGGTCAGTACAACATCTACGACATCCATTCCATGTATTTACCCAAAGATAGGCTGTTTTGCGCATTATATCAATTGCCACCAACACAATGTGAACTTGAACCACTACCAGAAGGCTGGCGAGTGGCTGACAACCTTTGATTCCTTTTCATCAGTCATGTATACAGATGGGGACTTCGCGCTGCATACATACTTGTCATATTTCCTAGTCCCTTTCCATCTGCTATTCTGAGAATGAGGGGAAAAGTGGATAGAACGAGATAGTTCGGACTGGGATGTAAGCGTCTACTTCTTGCACAGTTGCAAAATATTCATGCCTAGTAGAACTTGCAGCTGACATGCGCAAACGAAGAAATTTACAAATCGTTAGCAAACGGTATCCACTCTACCGGTTGGACTGCAGGAGCCAACAGACACCTCGTCACAGGTGAAGTCTTGCAACTTGAATTTGCGCCATTCATCAATCGTATAATATCCCCTCCTTTGCAACCAGTGAGTGGATCGTGCCACACCTGCTTGCTATCTCAAGATATATATTTTTCAGGTCAACATTCAAGTGATAAAGCCACAGGAAAGAGCCCTGCTCTTGTTTTTGGTGGAGATTATGGTGTCTTTTGAACTTCGCTTTGTGCAAGAGAAGGCTGAGGATGGCCAAAATGTGTATAGGCTTGATCTGTGAGTTCTGCACAACGCATCCCCTTGTTGCCTGATGACATTCATGTTCACATAGTCCAATCGATGTTTTTGTTACTTACGACAGCAAGCGCGCCAAAGATATCACAGTCTCTTGGTACGCTGTTTGACAGTTGGTCGCCACTGAGGTTTGTGACTTTGGAAGAATATGATATTAACATTCTAACTCGACCCAAGATTGATGCCACACTCGTCGCAAAGCAAGCAGATGCGGCGGAGAAAGGAAAGGAACAAGCAAAAGCAAACTTCTTCAAAACATCTGTCTATATGCTCATTTGGTGTCTGCATCGCTCATTTGACCATCAGATCAAGGAAGGGCATCATGGAAAATGTCGATGAAGCTCCTGAGCCCATGGAAGTTATAGGTGGAAACGATCAACTGCGCCGTTTGGATGCCTCCTCTGAGCCAGGCCCCGAAAACAAATGAGCACGCGTGTCTGAGAAATTGGACATTGCAGACAAGGTTACAGGTGAGTTCTTGCTCAAGTTGAACTGCGAACTCAGAGGCTTATTAGGCAATGCACATCACAACGAGGCTGCTGACCACTCCACTTCCGCTGTCAACATTATTAGTTTCTCATCTATGTCAGCCATCCATTCTAAATATGATGTCTGTTACAATCATGGTTACCCCCTATCTTCTTTCTCGTTCTCTCGCCTATGTAATACATCATGACTGCACCCTGCAGTGCCATCATTAGACTAACCATTTTTCCTATTTTTGTATTACATCACGATCGCCACATGCCGTCGCTAGATGACTCATTCCCTTATCTCTGACTCGACTGATGATGTCGTATATGCTTATCTCTGACTCGATCGATGACATATACGTACCAGCCCTAAAGGACCTACACTTATATAAATCTGGTCATGTACTTAGATAGATCTTCACTTTAATCTACTAGGTTTTAACCAGAACTATCCTTCGCTTAGGACCCCCAATCCTAAGTCGTCTGATAACCGATATTCAAGCCAGAGACACTCTCTCTGACTTGTCTTAAGAACCTTACATTTGTAAGGCCTTGATTCGGCCTCAGGCGTTACTCTTATTGAGTACCTGTTGTCGCACCTATCCTAGTTCGCTCTAACAATGTCTTTGTGGTGGTAGGTTGATTGCAATGCAACTGGAAATTGATTTCTCACACCCTACTATGCTTTTTCTAGTTATTTGGGTGGGACCTCAAGTCCTTGTGGCAAACTGCACACCAGAATTGGTACCACGCGCTCCTTCAGGTGGGTAGACTTCCAGGAGCCATCAAGGCATACCGATATATGATATATGATGGATATGGCTGATGAGGCTATGAAAGCACGCTGCCTTGATTGGTCCACTGGCAAGTCTTCGTGATGTCAACCGCATATAATTCTCAACCTGATCTCATCTCACTTAGCTTTCAAGCAAGATTACAGTGTGCTCTGTGCTACGGCTGGAGAAGATGCCCTCGCCATGGGTAATTATGACAGGGCTATCGAAATTTACTCTGCAGCGATTGACCTCAATTTGGCAACTGATACCATCTTTGCGAACCGTAGTAAGGCAAGGTCTGGAAAAATGTTATGGGACAATGCACTCCTTGATGCAGAAAAGGTGCGATGACGGTTACCATTTCATATTCAACACTCATTTTGGTGATATGCAGGTCATCGAACTCGACCCCTCATCTTACTTTGGACATCAGTTGAAGCATGCAGCACTCCATGGCGCACACCAATATGATGAAGCCATCGAGGCCTTCGAAATTATGCTCTCCAAGTTGGAAAATGCCTCTGACACGCAAACACAAAGTATGCCCCAAATAGCAGATCCTTCAACATAGTTGACTCATTTTTTAGGCTTGCGCCAACAGTACGTTAGTCCATCTGAAGCAGAAGGAGCCATTCAAGAGACCATCAAAGCTCAACTCGATGACATCCCGCATCATCTCATCAACACCTCTACTGGGCTCTTATGCAATCACGAGGCACAGATCAATACCTTCTCTCTGAAAGGAGTGCATCAAAGATGTCGTGGCAACATACTTCCATTATGTCATGCTATTGCATAGGTGGGAAGGGAACGAGCCATTGCTGCATGACATACAAGACAAGGTAGTGTATGACTTGGATCCAGTTGGTGGCATCCCAAAGTTGCAGTCATTCTGTCAAACTGCTCATGATATGGGGTATCGCTGGACATGGATGGATACCTGTTGCATTGACCAGGCTAATAATGTCGAGGTCCAACAATCGGTGAACTCCATGTTTATCTGGTATCACCACTCAACACTTACCATCATCTACCTGTTGGATGTTCCACCTTTGTCAAAGCCCAGGGCACTCACAAGCAGCGCTTGGAACATGCGAGGATGGACAGTTCAAGAGTTTCTGGCCCCAAATTTTGTCCTATTTTATCAGAGGGATTGGTCGTTATATCTTGACAATCGCTCTCCCAATCACAAGGATTCCCTCATAATCATGCAGGAGATGGCAGATGTGGTGGGTATAGATACACAGGCGCTCATCACCTTCCGTCCTGGGATGAGATTCGCACAGGAGAAACTCCAATGGGTGTTGGCCTGTGTCACCACGTGTCAGGAAGATATTGCATACTCATTGTTTGGTATATTCGGCATCAACCTGCCTGCCATTTATGGAGAGAAGAAGAAAAGGTGCTTGGGAGGCTCTTGCAGGAGGTCATAGCTCAGTTGGGTGACATCAGTGCCCTGGACTGGGTAGGACAATTGTCTGAATTCAATAGCTGTCTGCCAGCCAACATTGCTTCATACAAAGCTCCACCATACACCATGTCATCTCTGTCCGAAGATGACATTCAGGCATCAATATCCTCCCTCCGTCATGAAGTGGCCGCAGATGTGGTTCTGAAACTTTACACTCTGCTTGATAACCTGAGCACGCCTCGTTTCAGGAACTGCAGACTACATCTGCCTTGCATCGCATTTTGTGTCACAGCAGTCAAATGGAATCGCGCCCAAGACCAGGAGATATATGAAGTTAAGGCTGATGGGCTTCTTGACCTGCTGATCACCATGGAGGACAAGCTGATTCAGTTCTCATCACCATGACCCACTATGCAGACTTTCTTGCTAGTTCGTCCATGGAATCGTCATCTCCTTGAGCTTCCTGACTTCATGGAGCTGTCTGGCTTGGCAGAGCTGCCTGAGATTGCTGGTGATAGGGAGAGTGAGGAAGGTTGCTGGTCTGCCCCTGGGTCTCCATCACAGCAGTCATCTGGCAGTTTCCTTGAAGCACAAGAGTCAGTTGATTCAGAGCTGAGCAGTCGAGCGTTGCAATTGGCTACTCACCTTCGTCAGCCTTTTGGGGCATTTTTGCTAGCACAGCAGCGCAGCAGAGAATACAAGAGAATTGCTTCAGATCATGATATCTTTGCACAAGTCAAAGACCTTTCTTCTATTTCAGACATGGTCAAGACGCTAGAGATATCATAGTGGCATGCATTTTGGTGTTAATTATATCCATAATCCAAGAGTGTGAATCTGATGATATATGATGAAAAGCGAGAACCATGAAATAGATAGAGAGTTGTGTGCTGTCATCCATTGTTGGTCTTCACAGCCGCCAGTCAGGATTTTGTCATGAAATCTCACATTATTTTACATTCATTGATGAGTGCCAAAGGTATCTCCCACGAGATTGCCTTGGATAAGGTTGCAGTGCAAAGTGTGAGTAAGGCAAAATGACAATGCTCAGAATATTTGGCATCAGTAAGCTACCATCCCTCGTTGGCTGCAATGTAGGAACACCATAACCTCGTCATGTACTGCTCGTGTTACTCTAGATTTGCAGGTTATGTAACTACAAATCAAATTTCTTATAGTATAAATGATATTATTTAGCAGGAGCAAAATTCTACCCCTCTGTACTACACATGGCTACAATATCAAGGACTCATTGGTTCACTGATGATCATACGCAATGAAATTAACCTTCCCAATCTGCAAATTGGGGATGAACTAACCACGTTTGTGGGGTCAGCGCATTGGGGGACACTGAACTCTTGCCAGCATACTTGTGCCAGATATACATGACAAGTGTGGCCCATCCAGCGCATGCTGCAATGATCACCCAAAGAAAAATCACAACTTTCCGGGTGCTAGGGTGAGCATTGTTGTGAGAACAGGTGAGCGAATGAATGGGAGAGGGAGCTAGAACACAAAGGTATGATCTCAGTTTCAACTAGAACTCATATTAATGTGTATAGTACCTAGAACACAAGGTATGCTATGGTTATGGTCAGTAAATGCTGACATACATGTTTCCAAGTACTCACATCTCAGTTTCAACTAGAACTGAGATGTGCACATCTGATGGGTGCTGGTTTTATAGGAAGGTAAGTAAGGAATGCAAAGGTGAAGTTTTCTGACATATGTATATTGCAGGGCGCAAGCCAATGTCATTTGGGCATAGCCTATTGGCCCATCTGCCTCATGCGCTCAGACCTCTCTCTCTCGCTTGTACCTATCATGTCGGATCCTTTGGCTTCCTCACTCTCTTTCTCTTCAGATTGTTCGGATTGTTTGGACTTCAACAAGCATGCCATGCCGAGGGCTGCATCTCTGATGGCTTCGCTGGACCTCCAAACGTGTCTAGGTCAGATACACAACGCATGCACCGGAAAGTAACAAAGGACAATTGCATGTGGTGGACCAGTGCGGCGGTCAAGTTGAAAGGTGAGGAGCTCCATGTTAATATTTTGACAGCCCACATCACTGACAATGCAATAATCACCTGGAGAAGTACAACACCCAAAATGAGGAGAGGCATCCCTGCAATGGCAATACCCTCCCTGGGTCCAGAGTAGGGACATACAATGAGTGAGGATGAGCCGTAGGCTATAGTGAGGAGGACAGCTGAGATACCATTAAACAAGGTGCCATTAGGGTTATACCATCCACAAGCTGCAGTCAGAAGGCGCAGATTGGTGTTGAAATTAAGCCGAGACTCTGAGGCTAGCACAGAGTGCAATGAGATACCATGTATGAAGCCTATGGACTCAGGTGCACAGTGTGACAATGAAGTTGAGTGCTAGAGACAATATCTCCCCCTGCGGGGCATCAAATAAACACCTGCATTCACTGCGGTGATGTTGGGAGTGCATTGGCTACATATGAATGGGAACTTTCATCTGTCAGTTTGGAAGAAGCTGCCATAGGATGAAACAGAGGCTTAGTTGGACTAGAAACAAATGGAGAACCCAGTCTTCCATCAGTGAATCAATGAACAAATGAAAATGTTATTTAAAGTAATATATAGTAGAGCATCCCAACAATCTCTGTATATCTGCTGACCACTTCCACATGTAAATGTTTGGCATTCTCAAGGAAACACCTGTTTTGAAGCACAACAGCTGAGTAGCAACATTTGCTGAATGATCTCTTTCGTTTAAATGGATCTAAGAAAACATGAAAGGGCGCAGGTTCATGAGGTTCAATATGAACAGATATTGAGAGGGAAAAGAAAGGAGGTTGCGATGTGTGAACATGAAAGATGCTGTGGTGATGT
The DNA here is from genome assembly GCF_016647635.1 of Suillus subaureus. NCBI lineage: Eukaryota > Fungi > Basidiomycota > Agaricomycetes > Boletales > Suillaceae > Suillus > Suillus subaureus. The sequence goes on along the minus strand of NW_024538586.1, from coordinate 24,530 downwards.
CATCAGTGGTGTGTGTCCATGTCATTTGGGCCACAAGCAATCTTACAGTTAGCTTGCTTGAGAATTAAGTTTGTGCTAGACTTCAAATGCTATAAGAAAAATCTGCAGGTCAAGCAAAAGAAAAAAGGTGTTCCCCGATTAGCAATGACACATCAAGTACCTGCGAAGATAGTGCTTAAGCCAGGTGAACCACAAGTGCCATGATGAAAATAATGTTCAGGATATTGAACTATTGTATGCTAGACATCAATTGGGGATCCGTGCGAAAAAGGGTTACCTTTACAGAGCAGCAGATGCATTCAACATGTGAGCAACAAACCAGTTTTTGTCTCGCTTTGACTTTTCACAACATCTGTTTGGAATGATTAGTGTTTGTCATTAATGGGACAATTTTTCAATGAGTGATAATAGCATGTGCATTCCAGAGAGTGTTGACATGCTCACTGTGTGGCTGACAATTCATTCATTTCCTGCTTGCAGTTTCGATGCCATCCTCCCTAGATATTGAATGACTGGGAGTTGTATCCCACTTTGGATACCATCAAAAGATGTCATCATCTTGTGCAGGCACTGTATGTTTATGTTAAATTGCCTTGACTCAGTACTTGACGGTAATAAGCCATAGATCAGCTCAGTACTTCACTCACTGTCCAATGTATTTCCTGCAAGTTTTCCAAAGCAAAAACTCTATGTCCTGTCATTAGTGCTAAGACCAGAAAATACAGACATCATGATGATACTGCTGGATCTCTCGGATTCATACCATCAGACTTGAACAGTGCTGTTAGTGTGAATGCTAGAATAAGGCGGAGATCACCACAACGAACTTTCTTTCCTGCATGTAGTGGGAAGATCAAAGATACAAAGTTCATGAACTGTCCTGATGGTATTGTGAGTTACTGAGCTGCATCACAGATATGTGAAGACAGCCTGAGCATAATTATCATGTGTCATCCGGTCTGATTCCAAAGTCAACTTACAGTAGAATTCAACGCTCAACTGTTTCATTGTCACGATAATAGCCTGGTCATTCTCATGAATGGGGATGATAAACTCCTGTAAGCCAGGGAAAACAGCCCTTCTGGAGATACAAGAATAAGGAAAGTCGGTGTCACCTAATCTCCCATCTGGGCTTGAGAATATCTGTATTTGACAGTGTCACATACAATGATTAACTTGTCATACTAAATGGCAAAAGGAACTCATTAACAGATCACATCTTAATGTATTCATCTCATCTCCAGATCAGGGATGCCTTGGACCGCCATAAAACATATCAACTTATGTATCTTTAGTTTGTCAAATGATCATAGCATTCAATTGTAAAATTTTGTGTCATCAAAATGACAGAGCATGGTAACATTAGCAGCAGAGGTGTAAATTTACTGTGTAGGAATGAACTATCTAAGAGAGAATATATGGCATTTAACAAGCAAGTGAAAAAGAGAAGTAACTAGTCAGAGTCAAATATGGCATCCTCCATCTGCTGTCTCTAGACAGCAAGAGCACTGATGGACATTTTTGAAATGATGTCCAGTGTCAAGTCCTGCCAATGGTTTCTTCCAAAGACTTTTCTGTGCAGGGAAGGAGAGTGATCAGGGCAAGTTGCTGACAATTAATGATTTACCTGGTCCACCACTTGAGCAGCTCCTTCACCCTGGCTTGTGCAGCTGGACCTGGGGCATCCTCAAAGAAATCTATGATATTGTGCCAGAAAAGTTGATAGTTAAAGTCTCTGTCCACAGCATGCCAGGAGGTGATGGAGGAAAGTGCAAATCAGATCTACAGATTTCAGCTTCACAGTTAGAGGGAAGGGTTACTGCTAACCTGGCAAGCAGTGTATGCAATTGCACAAGGAGTCACCTTTCACATACCTATGATGGAGGCAACACAAGTTTTTACCTTAGCTTGGTCTGATCATCATTGGGCATGTCGGTTGTTCTCAAGAATGTCAGTGCAATCACCTTCGCCATCCACTTCATTGGCTAAGGAGGGAGATGTAAATATTGCCTTGAACCCCTGCAATGCAATGAACTATGAATCAGTTAAAAATTCAGGTTGCTCACCATAAGCAATAGTTTTGACTTCATCAGACCATGCTCCAGATTCTTGGTGTCTGCTACATAATTTTCATACATGAACAATGGCCACAAGTTCTCTGATACAATGAAATCAGTGGTGTGATCATGAATGCCAGCCTTGACACTAGAAAAAACATTAGGCAACATGTGAGCAACAAGAATCATCACTTACAGTGCATCCTCCCAGTGCCATTCCACTGGGCAGAGTAGTTTACCACATGCATCACTTACAAAACCTCAGTGGTGCTTGTTGCTAGGCCTAATGAGCAGGGTTGGACTATACTCCACATTCACCCACATAGCTATGAGGTCTTTTAGAGTTCCTGTGTCATTGCCACAAGCTGAGTCCACACCTCACTTGAGCTACATTGAAAATGAGAAAAAAAAGAGGTGTGACAAGTAAAGGGCAACCTTTTTAAGCATGTCCTCTGACTCCTCATGGTCAATACTTGCTAGCTTCTCGTGAAACCACAGCAGTACCTTCATGAGTTCAACATAGCCATGTTGAAGGCGGTCCTGACTGTCTCTTTTTGTCAACAAGCACAATGTCATATCAAAATGGATACTTACTCTGCAGTGGAGGCGTTATCTGTCTCTTCACAATGCTGGTCGTTTTCAGTGACAAGGTCTTCTATAGGAGTATATAGGATAACCATATGACGAATCACAGCGTCCCTGTGAGACGTAGTAAGTTGTTTTCCTGTGACATTTGAATGAGGCAACTGAAAATTGCCAGAGAAGTCGAGAATGTACACACCTGTTTTTACTCACCTTATCCTGCTTCAAGATTTCGATATCCTCCATGAGGGTAGCAATTTTTCGCTTCACCCTAGCATGTGGGGAAGTTTGTACACACAGAGAGACATCCTGAGATTGAGAGTTGCCTAAGTCATGCCCAGATGCTGACATAGAGGAGGTAGCAAAGAATCAAGGAGAAGGAGATGTGGAAGGGGTGTGGAAAGGTGGATGAGTAGTGAAAGAGCCTGTGATACCATTTTATATACCCTGGTGCTCAATCCTGAAGAATATATCATTAGTATAATTTGCATAAATCCCAACCCTTTTGTGGGTAGTCCCAGGAACCTGCTGTTTGCTAATTGACAGTTCTTTCCACCAAGCCATTCTGGGCGTGTCTTGAGGCCTTTTGGGGATAGTCCAAGAAGGGCAGGATGACTGATCTGAACATGTGATGATGAGATTCAAGGTCCTCGACTCCCTTAGGCTCATGTTCTGCTGAGATCACCTACTATGTTCCAGAGAAACAGACTCAGAGCATATCATATGATAGAAAAGAAACAAATCTGGAGTCAGGGGAGCACACCTTCATCAACTCAATTAGAGTGTTATAGATTCAAGTACCATGAGGGAAGAAGAAGCAACTTCCAGGACTGAGGTCATTAAAGAAGAATGATTCTTGTTGGGCCTGAGCGATCTTGCAGTGATCCCGTTTTGCAGCTTTGACCAAGAATGCTTTGTATTCAGTCAACTGCTTTTTATCTGGGAATGAGATACCATGGATTCATTGCAATGAGCCATTTGTTGCATCACCTAGGAAATATGATGCAGAGTTCTACAAGGGCTTGGTCAAAGTGATATTGAGCAAATTCTGGGTATATATTTGCCTCAATGACCATGAATGCCTTGATCTTGCCAGTGTGTGGTATACGAGGACCAATACAGAGATTGACCATTAGCTCACAACAATAAATAGTGGTGGAGGTGCCATCTGGAATTTTGGTCTCCAAGTCAATCAAGTGCCTGTGTTTATTTCACTATAGTGGTATTAGATGGGTGGGCATTTTAGAAATGTTGAAGAACATATGCTGAACATTTCCAGTAGATCCTCTTTTGACAGCTATGAGGCATTCAAATTTCTGCTTGTCCTTGATAGCACTATCTGAAGGCTTCTCCAGAGCGAGGTAGTCTGCATTGGTAACAGCTCTGCTGAAGTCAGTACCTGACTATTACAGTATTAGTTGTGACCAATTACCTGTCCTTAATAGCCATCTCATAGAAGAAATCATCAGTTGGGGGGCCAAGGCATAGGTGGCAAATGTAATGCTGCTCAGCAGCTTCACCAAAAACATGCACCAACAAATGCCAGAAGACCCTCTTGCCTGGAGGAATCAATTCTGTCAAATCTAACTATTAAGAAATGAAGTCACACCTTTGCCATCATAATTCATTCCACTGTGATGATCATACTGGCGCTAGTGCACATATGATCAATAGCACGGTTCTTCTCACCTTCAGGAAAGGAGATAAAGTGCAGATCATTAAATCCATATATATTGACCCATCTGCTCTTACTCCGGTCCAGGTCCTAGGAATCCGCCCTCCCATGTCCTATCCATGTCCACCTATCTCCACTGGTGTGTTATTTTTCCCAAATGTCATTGCTAAACAAGCTGCAGGTCTTATTACACATCTACTCATGTTCCACAGCACATGATGTCTTATTACCTATAGACTCATCATGCGCTCACTAACTATGCTACAATTCTCACCTACACACTCCGGACATTCACGTGCTACGATATAAACGACCGCAGTACATACAATTGAGTAGTTCCCTTTCCCCTGGACTCAGCTCTATAGGAGAGTCGTTCTCATGTTATTTTTGTAGACCTTGCACAATCCATCTATTTTGCTCTTTCTTGACAATCCTGTGCAATTCAACCACTCTGAAGTTCTGTACCACTAGGATCTTACCCTTAAGCTCTTGCAAGAATACCCAACCTGCGACTGGTAGTTTAGCGCTGTTCTTCACTCACACTATATCCCTTGCAACTGGCTGCTCCATAGAGCGCAGTTGATTTTGTGCACGTTACATCTGCTGCACCGGCATCTGACATCCAATACACTTGCACGTATCTTCCAATGGTTCATCCCGCTCTTGTGATACTAACATCAGTCAATTTTTGCCCGCACTCATGGTCGATTCTTTGGCATAGAAATTCAAAGGTATACATATGGTCCATGTTCTAGTTTTTTAGGCTGACATAGGTTATAACTCCTTTGCTCACTTACTTCCCTCACACATAATTGAAGGTAGTGCTTCAATAGCAGTCCTCTCAGGCCGATCCATTAACTCGTGCCTCTTAGGATAAGTAGTGCTAGTTGCTAACCACCTAGTACCAATTACTTCTTCACACCACAGACTCTGAGATTTCTTTTGCAACACCCATGGGAGCATTGTGGTCCGTTGAGGGTGGGTATCTGGGTGGGTTGTGAGAAAGATGCAATTTGGGTAGCCATGGCTGTTGAATAAGTGCAAAGAAAGCTACAGCAGGGCCAGGGAGAGTCACATGATCAAGCACAGGTGGGCTATTTTGTTCATTGACACCCTCAATGACATGACTGGGGGTGAGTACTGGTGAGTCCTGCCTCATACTCAGGCTTGCACCCACACAATTGACTCTTTAATCAGTTGGTGGTATTTCACAAGAGTGCTTCTTTGTTACACCCAACTCAACATCACTTCCCTCATCCTTCCTCAGCCTCATTGAAACATGACAACTTCATCGCCAAGCTCCCTGTTGCTGGCCTCCACAAGAGACCATCTGATACAGTTTGTCAATGATATGGCAGGGACAGCGGATGTGCTTCCATCTTGTACAACAATGCCACTTAAGAAACAATGTTACAAATTATAAGCCGGAATATTATGAGATTCTAAATGAATTGAAAGTAAGGTAAGAGTTATTGATCAGAGGCTAGGGGGGATGTTCTCTTCATCCTCATTGCCAAGCTGGGCTCATGCTTTCTTCTTACCTTTAACCTTTCTTCTCCTTTCACAAGTTTGGCATTTATGTATGTTTTGGAGACACAGCTCTGAAAGGTGTATGCAGCACCCTCTGGCATCCCAACTTTCTCCTCGTAGAATCTGATACCGAAATGAGCTGTGGTTGGTAGATATAGTATACCACAATCCTTCAGTTTATCGGCATATTGGGGGAAGTTCAAGGCAGGATAGCGTGAGTGAACATTGGCAAGAATGTCCTTGATATGCTGATGGCAGCTCCTCATTGTCAGACTCTTTGTCACTCTCCATATAGAACACGAATGTCCTCTTGAGTGGTTGAGGATCCACCATCCTATGGCCTTCTCCCTGTTCTCCAGTGAGCATTCCATCAGAGATGTTATTGGCAGAGGATGAGAGGTGAATATGGTTATGAATGATCAGTGATATCATTTCAGTGGGCACCCTCTGAAGCGGCGATGTAGTCTGCTCCATACATGTTCTTTGAACTTCATCAAAATAGCACGTGGTGGGTAGGATGATGCAGGTGTTGTCCAGATCTCCAGTTTCAAGCTGCCATCCATAAGCATCATGTCGTACCCTTGCAGCAAATAGGCACATACCAGATATCTAGCCCATTCCTGCAGGTCCTGGGCACACAGTGGATAGTGTGGAGCATTGGGCTTCAATAAATCGACCCAACAGAATGTGTTCTCTCTGAGTTGATGGTTGGAGCAGCATAACTTACTCTTGACTTTCTCTAACTCCTTTGTGTATGGTAAAAGCGATGACAAGCTCTGCTTGCCTGAAGAGGATACAACCATCTTTCGCCTGGTTTGCTTTGAATCTTTGACCTGCAAGAAGTTATTCATCCATCGTACCACTCACAATGATCAAAAACATACAGTATTAACAACTTCAATGGCAACTCTCTTATTTTTCCTACCAGAGCTCTGTTCCGCCCTTGCAGCTTTGAAGGCGCTATTGATATCAAGTGAAGTTAAAAGTCAATGGAGTGGGTCGATGTGGCGGGCAGTAGACAGGCGCCAGCCTAAGTGCTGGTATGCCTTTGGTACATTCATCATTGCCCTGATTGTGTCAAATATGTCCAGGCGGCAATTGGACTCAGAATAAGACTGGCCCACATATGTGGTCGATTGATTGATATCCATAGTATGGAGAGGAACTTTGAATTTGACTAGTGTGACATGACATGAGCATCCCATCACACCTGAGATGGATGTACTTCACTCACTTTTTTCAAGCAGGGCGGCATGGTACCATTGAATAGTAGATGACTCTTCATCAATTCCTTTGTAAAAATGCTGAACTGCATGTGCACACGGTTGTTGGCCCCTCCTTCATTAGTATTTGGTAGTTCTGGATGAATGCTGAGGAGAAATGCAGCAGTTTGCACCCAGGTGCATTGACAAGCAGAGAGAATTGAGTTGACCATCCTGGGGGTGCTGGGCACCAACTTGAAAGCCTGGCAAAAACTTCACTTACCATCATCTGACTTTTAGATGAAGGCTGGAGTGCTGCTAATCAAAATCAAGATTAGTATACATATTGTGTACCTGGGGCTAACTGAATTTGACTCAACAACCAGAACATATGCGAGTTGTCAATGACAAGTTTTAGGAATGATGAGAGAGTTGATAATACTTACCATACTGTTTAACCATACATAATGTGATGAGGACCCTTGATGGAGATAGAACCCCAATTGGGAGGTGAACCAATGTGGAGGGAGCTGAGAAGACATACTTTGAATTGCACTGTCACCAACAGTTTCAAGTTAGCTTAGCACTTGACATCTAGCTGAGCTTAATCAGAGTTGGACCTTGTTAGATGTCCAACTCCCAACCCACTATCATCCCTCAAGGCACATGAGCATCTGGTCATGCTATGGGATGTGCAGGGCTCAGTCTCCGCTGACAGCAAGCAACTTGTGGTCGACTATAATGATCTGTCCAGTCTGGGACGTGAAGAGTTGATGCAGAACTTCTTGAATGGTTCGAGAAATTGATGAGGCATAATGATCTCTGATGGTTCAAGTTTCATGTGCACCGGTTCAAATCCTGCTGGTGTCACTTTTTGTTCTTCCAACCCCAAGCCTTTTTCCTTGGTATTCCGAGTCCTCAATCTTGGAAGCTGGTATCCAGCATCTTAGATGTCGTGAGTAGAGACAGTGTCCATGACTCACTAAGTATTTTGTCATTATGTCCAACCATTGTGCTGACCTTGAGCAAGGTCAACCGTATGAGCATTAGTCAAGGTGGCTAAACTGCCTCCAAAGACACCAGCACCCACTGGACAGTGGACAGGCACTTGATCAGGTAGCCATACTGAGGGGGTTGAATGTGCCACAATCTCTCCCAATGGAGAACTGCTCATAACTGGACATCCTAGGTGGAAGCTTCAGATATAGCTGATCGAGATCCAAGATCATACTTTCCTGTGAGCTTGGGTTGGATCAGCAGAAGACATTTTTTGGTGAGTCATTCATGCTCAACTGGATAATGCACCACTTTATCTAATTAGCACTTCCCCTGCATGATAGACCAGGACCCTTACTTCCAACTCTTGCATGATGTTGCACAGAAACTCAAATACCCCAAACCATCCCTCATCCACTCCCGTTTCTTCCCTGCTCTTCAAGGACCTCAGATGAAGATGAGTGCACAAAGCTCAAAGGGTGTTCTTATGATTTATTGTGTATGTATGTATTAGTTTGAATATTTATAGTGAAAAAGTGTTGCTTTGATGCACGATATGTAGGATACATGAACTGGTGGTAACTAATAGTACTAGAAGAGCAATCACAGTGGCAATGTCTTTGACACAAATGTGTAGTTGAAGTTTTGGTCCAATGGTGTGAACCTGTTCCAGTGTAAGTAAGGCATAGTCACTGCCCTAGGTTGCTACTACCCCTACTAGGCAATGTATCAGTAATCATTTGCCTATAGAATGCAGGCTGCTCACCCTCTTGAGTAGTAAAGATGCTTCTCAATAGAGCGTCACAGTGACTCACTGGCATCTTGTTGAATTGTGTTGTGATATCATCTTTGAAGGCTTCCATACTGGCATTCATCATGAAATCTTGGTCCTGGAATACGCCATTCAACAGTTCACTGAATACCCAACAGAACACTATGCTCATGAAGATCAACAGATGCTGGATTTTTTTGTTGTTGCCAATATAATTGATATATTTCCTGTTGTAATGAAGGAGTTGTCAGACAAAGTATCGGATTGTTGTATTCATGAAGGCGATATTCACTTCTATGCCTTGAACCTAAAGAAACTTCTATGCGCTTTCGAAGCTCGCCTTCGATTTAGGAATTGTAAACTTGGTGATTGCTAATGAAAAAGGTTTCTGTTATGATGCTTATTGTTTTGGTGACAATACTCTAGGGTGTTGAGTTATTGGGCAAAAGCCTGAAGGGCTTTCCAGCTCGAAACATAGTTTCGTACCTATGGCGCAAAAAGGTGAGCTGTGTTCCCATAAATTAGGAGTACAACGATGCATGCAGCGAAGGTTGATGCCCCTAGGATTAGGAGATGGACTCACTCTCGCTTCTTAACGGATTGGGGGGATTGTGTAGCGTGTGAAAGGCTCTAGCGCTGGTGATGCTTGAATGTAAGGTGCGAGTATAGTTGCATGGTCTTGCAAATAGATTGTAAAGGCTTTGCTTGACCATCTTCCCATAGCTTTGACGACATCAAATGGCACTCCACACAGGAGATATTCTAGGGTCCCCCCAATTCTTAAGCCGTGTCCCTTCAGGTCAGGTAAGTTCGCAGCTTTCGCTGCTATTGAAACTCTCTTCATCAGCTCTTTTTTGGACAGTGGCCGCATTCCTTTTGTGTGTTTCCACGCAAATAGATGCACATCTCTGTTGGCTGGATTGACGCGCCTAGGGCTCCGCTAGGGTCAGATGGGCCTTCCTGTGCTGCCCAGTATGCTTCTTCCCCTTTGATTGGGGAACACTTGGTCCTTGGTAGGCGGAATTTGGTGACCTGAAGGCCATTGCGGTCTGTGGAGTTTGATACTCCTGCTCTCATAACGTGTTTCTTTGGGTCGAATTCTTTGATTGCGTTCACTGTAAATTCTCCTAGCCTCGCTACGGCGTAGAATGTCGTTGTTAGACATGCAAAGACGGCTGCATCTAATGGAGTGTCGAGATCTAAATGGTCTTGAATTGTGCATAGGAAGGTTGGTGTGAATGGTGACCTCTTTGGGCGCTTGGATGTTTCTGGTGCTGATGCCAATGCTCTGTCTAGCACCGCTTTGAGTTTGTTTGGTGGGATCAGCCAAGCTCTACCATGTAATAGGTGCCATGCTCTCAATCCGGCTGCATAGTTTGCTAATGATGATCCTGAGTAGGATCCGGCGCAACTGCAAAGGAAATCGAGGAGCAAGACTCGTGCTACTGGGCAGCGTTGATCTTCTGGGACATTGTTTGTGTTGCAGAATACGTGAAACACCAGTAAACCAGCTCCATAAGTCTCTTTTGTTGATTGTGCCCATGAAGATCCTATAACATTGAGAATACACTCTAGCTGGGTATCTGTTATTTCGTGGTTGATTCTCTGCTCTGCCGTCACTACTGCTTGTCTAGTACTATTTCCAGCTGGTGTCCACAGCCTCAAACGATCTTGAGCGAGACAATGCGGCCGAAGAATTGAAGGTTGGGGTGTTAGGTCTGGTCTATAGCTCTGAGGAACTGATGTGAGGTTTTTGTTTGTGTTTGGTAGCAGTGCATTGAAACGGGTGCTCTTCCTCTCATTCCTTGTGGAGTGCCCTACTGATGAAAAACTCCTTGTCATTCCTACTAGCTTTAGCTCATTTGTCGGCCTGTTGTCTGATGAGTTGTCGGTTGATGAGTTTGGCTGCTGGAGCAGAGTAACTCCCGTTATGCAGGAGTCGAATTTCTGAGGTGGAGAGTGGTTTCGTGGCGTCAATGATGAAAGGCTCGAGCTCTGTTGGAATACTGGTTGGGGGGAGAAGAAGGCTCCTTGGTCCGTATATCCCTCTAGAAGGTTCATCTGCTGGATTGGAAGCACTTGTGATGTATGATGTGACAACGTCGAAAGTGTAGGGAAGATTGTGAATGAATTCATTAATCCTGCAGAAGATGCCATTAACTTTGATGTTCCTGTGTCTGCACTTCCACCATCCTTTGACGACACCTGTGTTGTCTCCGTGGACAACAACATGTCCATCAATGTTAAGGAGTGATGCAAGGGTGTATGTGAGTAGCTCAAACCCAACCGCTTCAGCCCATCCAATGTCTCATTTACCATTGCGAGTCTTCCAACCTGGAATTAGCCTCCACACTCTCCAACGATCCCTGATTACTATTCCGATGCCTATCCCAGAACTTGCGTCTGAGAATGCGAATGGATTTTTAAGCTTGGGGGCTGGGTAGATGGTGCGTGTGACACTTCCAGATTGTAGCAATTCTGACCACCAGTTTAAATCATCTGCTACCCTTTGTCCTGCTTGATGGGGAAGAAACGGCTTCTCGCTGCAATAGGATAGCATCGCCTTGAGGTTCATGAGGTACGCTTTGCCTTGGGGAGTCGCTTCACATGCATGTAATAATTTTCTGTACAGTTCTTGTACATCGTGCAAGGTGTGTGCATGCCGCTTGCACCATTTGTGTATTGCTGCGAGATATTTGTCTACTTTGGCCGCACTCAATGATACTGTTTTGAGCTGAACATCCCAGGAAAAACCTGTGTATATTGTGGATGGTGCGAACGGTTGATCCTTTAGCAGTTCCCATATAATGCCTAAGTCTTCCGATAGGGCGTCTATGTCACATAAGCTGAAAGTGAAGAGTCTGTCGTGATCTGATCTTGGTGAGTTGTTTGACAAGTCCTTCAGTGGTTTCAAGCAGTCTTTGTTGGACTCTTCTAGTCTGCCCATTTCATGGTGCAGTTCTCCGAACCAGATGCATCCACCTGTTTGGCGCATTCCTTCTTTTGCGAATGTTTGGTTCCATTGCTTCCTCCATTCGTTATATTCTGCTAGGAATTCCCATCTGATTCTGATGAATAAATGATCATCTACCCATTTGTCTAAAGGCCCGATTCCATTGTTCCAGAAAATTTCAGCTCCAGCATCAGCAACATGTCCATAGACCCCTGCTGATGGGGTAGCTCCAAATGCTGTGCACGTATCTATGCAGAATTGTGTTTCCGAGACTTGTATCACTCCTGCTGGCCATTGGGATGGATGTAATGGAATCATTTGGTATGCTTCCACTACATCTCTCATTGCTGCTTCTGAACCTGGGGGTAGGTGTGCTATTAGGTTATATATGATTGAAAATTTGCCCCAAGTTGTCAGGAAATCTTGGGCATTAATGTAGGAGTTTATCGAGGGGTTTGGATGGGGGGTGCTCAGGGACAGTGGGAATGAGAAATTCTGTATGACTCTGAATTTGCCAGGTTTGCCTGGTTTTGGAATAATAGACATCGGCGAGGATTGGAAAGGTCCTATTAGCTTTTCTAATGTGTCAGCTGTGAGTGGCCCAATGTATCGCCCTTTGTCCAATTCCTTTTGGATGATGCTATTGAATTCGACCCTGTACTCAGCAATCGATTCTTTATTTGGAGGGGTCTGTACAATTGAAATAGAAGGGAAGTCTATTTTGAATCCTAAATGGAGTCCATCTGGTATATTAATAAAATGCTCAATGACTCCTGCGCGATGAAGCTCATGTGCCCATACTTCAGCTTTGTATGGAGTCAGTGGTACCTGCTTTCTGAGCTCTAGGACACTTCTGGGCACCATGAGTGGTAGCTCCGCACCCTGAACAGAAGTGTCGGGCATTGTGCTTGGGGGTCATGCAACCTTCTTCTCATTGCCACCCAGTACACAATTGCTTCCTGTCTTTGGTCCATAGTCCTTTGCATATGCACTCCGAGAACGTGTCAAACTGTTTGTCCCACGTCTGGGTGGCAGTGCATTCGATGGTACGGTGTGGATTGTGGCCAAGACAAACTGCACAGCAAGGTAATGGACCTGTAGCCGTGAAGGGATGTACTGTCCATACCTTCTTGTTACTGGCTTGGTTACCAGTTTGCATGTCCTCAGCTGGGGTGAAGGGGCGCTTCTGCGATGATGCAGATTGCTGGGTTTGACTGGAGAGGTATGCCGCTGCCACTTGCTGTATAGCTATCTTCGTCTCCCTTTCATGTTTCTCATTGAAAAGCTCTTCTCGAGCTTCGAGAATCAAGTCATTGTTGAGCTCCTCGAGGCTCCAACTCTTTGCCGTCCCTATGCTCTGGTGCCAATGGTGGCACTGCTGGGATTGGTAGAGGAGGAGCACTTTTTGCTTGAGCAGGTCCGGAGAGTGTCGCTATCTGTGTGCCTGAAGGGCATACCAAAATTGTATGTGCATTTCGACTCTCTCCTCAGGCCAGTCATGTTGTCGCATCGAGGTGACCATGCGAGGTGCAGCTTCATTAAACTCCTCCCAGGAGAGGTGCTCATCTCTAACGATTGGCACTGCCTTTGGATCCTTGACTGCTGCAGCCGGGATCCACAAATGTAGCCCTTCCGAGGAAGGAAGCATAACCATAGCATCTGGTTCTGCTACTAGAGTGGCCAGTTTGGCGTCCTCTAAGCCTCTGTTCATGAAATAGTGAAGCTCACAATAATCTCCGGCTCTGAGCTTTCGCGTGGCGTATTAAGCCGGTAATATGGTAGGGTCAGAGGGAACTTTTCTGTGCACAAGTGGCGCATACTTATTCTTGTTCTTTTTTCTGTCCTCTAGACGTGCTGCCTCTGCCTCTTCTTGGCGCACTTGTTGGCATTGCTCTTCTTCCTCCTCTTCCCACTCTCTTGCTTCTTGCAAGCGCTCCTGCCTGAGGTTCCATCATTCCTTGTCTGCATTGTTAGCTAATGTCCATAACGCTGCTAGTGAATGGGCCACTTGATCATCGGTGAATCCTCCATCGACAAGCTGCTGGCGTGCTAATTGATGTTCTTGCAAGGTGAAATCCAGTTGGACAGCCAAGTTAGGGTTTTCTTGTAACATAATTGAACTGTAACTTAATGCAAAATACTTGGATCAAGAAGCTAGAGCTCAAGTAGACGAGAAATGCGAGGTGGCAGAAGCAAAAAGGTGTTGTGCCACCTCACTTAATTTGCGCATAGACTAACTTCTTTGTCAGCTTCGTTCCTCAGCAGACTCAGATCACCAAATGTAAGCAATCACACATGAGAAAGGGAAAGTGATGACTAGCATTTATGATGCCATATATGAAGAAATTATCTTTGATGAGCCCACTGATGAGTTTTTTCACTTCCTTTGGAGGTTCCATCATCAATGCATAGTGGATGTTATATCCCCATAGAACCGCACTATGGCTGAGGAATTGAATATTTGTTTTTATCATCCCCAAGGGTTTACAGAGTTTTTCCACCTCCAATTGACCATCTGCCATCTTGGACCAAGTGACAAGCTCAACTACACTCCATGCCATTAGTGATAGTTCCTAAGCCAAAAGTTTCAAAAGCTTACCATTGCCTGATGTGATGGCATCCATGGACTTTTGTGCCAATGCCTTGATGGTGGTTGTGTCCACAAAGAAACAGTTAGAGAAGATATTGCATTTCATTCAAAATAATGCTGCAGATTTGACCTTTGATAGGTCTTCAAGACCAAAGAGGATGAGGATGAATTGAGATGATGCCAACAGCACAGTAGCTGGTGCAGGAGGCAGTGTTGTTGGGGCAGGGAGTGGCAGTTTTGTTGGTATGGGAGGTGGCACAACCAGGGCCACAGGCTGACCTGGAGCATCTGGCACAGGAGGCAGCACACTCTGTGCTGCACTGTGATATGAGACTTCACTGTGCTCAACATTGTGAGGAGTGGGATTGTTGGATCTGCTAGATGTGGTATACAGTGTGTGCCAACTGGAAGTTTGGTGGTAGCACAGGCAGTTAAAATCATGATGATTTCTGGCAGGCTGTGAATCCACTGAAAGCCCCCCCTCAAATTGGTCACTGGCCTCACATACATCAAACAAACCATGCATCCAATCATGTGAATGACTCGAAGGTAGTGGGACAGGTTGTTTGTGAAATATTTCAGGATGGGGAGCATGATAGTAGGCATTGCCAACATGGTAATGGTAGTCTACTAAATCATGGTTAAGTGGATGATGAGCTGCCTGCAGGACCGATGCAACTTGGTCAGGGCCAGGAAAGGTATTGTAGACATTGGAATGATTGATGACCTGATTGTTGGAGCTCATGTTGGTCAAGTGATGTGAGCTTTGAGGATATGCAACATTCTGGGAGGTGACATGAGATGGTGCCTGGTTGATGTACTGGCCATGGTGGTTCATGTGCAGTCCCAGGTCAATGTAAGTCACTTGCGATGACTGGTTTGTGTACTGATGGTGAGGGGGGGCAATGGGCTCCGAGTCAGCCAAGTGATAGGTCTGAGGGTGTGCTGTACCTGGCATACAGTGGCTCAAAAAACTGTCCACATGTTTTTGCATTTTTTACTATTTACAATATTGTGTGAGAATACATAAAGACCTCAGTGACATGCTGATACCATATCGTAGTGCTGCTTCAGGGCTTTGGATTAAGCACCACATTGTGAGAATCAGAGGAGATATGGTGGAGATACAAGGCTTACAAAATCATGACTCATGCAGACAGTTTTTTGAGCACATATTAAAACTATATAAATCATCATTTATGACACCATAACAATCATGCCACCATTAAATAAATTATAAAGTGGTGTCATTATGTCATTTCAAAACCATATCTAACTATACAAACCAAAAATTTCCATATGTCATGGTTATATTCACCATGAAAGCCACCCCCCCTGCTCAAAGGGATAATATCCTCTCTCTTTCCTATTCTGGCCTCTCTGCTTGTCAAATTTCCTCTAGAACTGGAGTATCCAAGTCCACTGTGGCCAAGTTCATCAAAGAAAGTCACACAGACAAGGAAAACTTCTGTGAAGGGCATCCATCCAAGCTCACCTCTACTGATAGGAGGGCTATTATTCAACATATCACTACAGGAAAGGCTGATAATGCTGTCCAGGTCACCTATTACATCAATTCCACCATCACATTCCCTGTCTCTTCACACACTGTGAGAAACATTCTCAAGACAGCTCATCTCAGGTCAGTAACAAGGAAGAAAAGGCTCTCCTCTCTATCACACATAAACAGAGATGACTAACCTCTGCCTTAGCCCATCAGAATTGGATTACATGGAATGGAAGCATGTTATATGATCATGTAAGACCACAATAAATAGGATTGGGTCAGATGGCAAGGTATATATGTGAAAAAAGAAGGGTGCTAGTCCTCTCTGCATATATGTGATAGAGAGGAGAGCCTTTTCTTCCTTGTTACTGACCTGAGATGAGCTGTCTTGAGAATGTTTCTCACAGTGTGTGAAGAGACAGGGAATGTGATGGTGGAATTGATGTAATAGGTGACCTGGACAGCATTATCAGCCTTTCCTGTAGTGATATGTTGAATAATAGCCCTCCTATCAGTAGAGGTGAGCTTGGATGGATGCCCTTCACAGAAGTTTTCCTTGTCTGTGTGACTTTCTTTGATGAACTTGGCCACAGTGGACTTGGATACTCCAGTTCTAGAGGAAATTTGACAAGCAGAGAGGCCAGAATAGGAAAGAGAGAGGATATTATCCCTTTGAGCAGGGGGGGTGGCTTTCATGGTGAATATAACCATGACATATGGAAATTTTTGGTTTGTATAGTTAGATATGGTTTTGAAATGACATAATGACACCACTTTATAATTTATTTAATGGTGGCATGATTGTTATGGTGTCATAAATGATGATTTATATAGTTTTAATATGTGCTCAAAAAACTGTCTGCATGAGTCATGATTTTGTTAGCCTTGTATCTCCACCATATCTCCTCTGATTCTCACAATGTGGTGCTTAATCCAAAGCCCTGAAGCAGCACTACGATATGGTATCAGCATGTCACTGAGGTCTTTATGTATTCTCACACAATATTGTAAATAGTAAAAAATGCAAAAACATGTGGACAGTTTTTTGAGCCACTGTATTCAAGTGAATAAAGGACAACTGATCTACCTGTTGATTGTGGGGGTTTGAATGGGGCCCCAAGTCAACATGCTGAGGGTTAATATGATCGTATGATGCCTGGGGCTCGTGGTAGGGCAGATTAGAGGTGTTTGTTCAATAGCTGTCATCTGATGGGATTCTAAATAAACTTGTGTCAGAAAGGACTAACATGACAACCTGGGACTTACTAGTACTCAGGACGTGGGGATTACTAAAGTGCCCAGCAAGATTAGGAGTGTATGGGTATCAGTCATCACTGCCATGATATGCTATGATGTGTTGAGGGGTGTGGGTACTGTGACTAACCCCTGAGTCCAAGTTGTCTCTCATGTTGAAAGACATTCAAGTTGAGGAAGTGGGTCTGCCCAAGGTGTGGTGATTTCATGACCATCTGCCAGTTTTGTTAGTGGCTTGAAATTCAATTCAAAGGCCAAGTACTGACATGATCATGACTGGTGGATAAGATTAGTTGAGTGAGGATGGACACATCCATCATTAAATGGATGGATCCATAGTGCACCTTCTAGTACACTGTTCATCAATTCACTGATGATGGCATGTGGTCACTAGGAAGTTCTACTTGGAGACTTGCAGTGAGCCTGCCACCACACACAAGGTTCAAACCAAAGCTTCCAACTCAAAATCATTCCTGTTCAAGACTTGGAAGTCTCAACTTTTGGAAGTGGTAGTCTAACTAATCATTCGATCAGGCTGGGCAAGCTGCTACTACCAGTAAGTGTCTTGACTCACTGGCACACCTTGAATGACAATGATACTGTGACCAGGTTCAGAACTGTTTCAGAAGCTCAGGCTGACAATCAATAATCAAAGCAGTGGCCAGCCTGTCTGAGGGATCTGCTAACTTGTCAGACTCCTGGTGGATAATCATTTTGTCATCAAACTGTCACTTACTATGGACTGGTTAGTATCAACATCAACTTGAGGCTATCGATGACTCTGAGTCCAGATCTGATATGGTGACCCAAGTCTGAACAGTCAGGATGCACCTTCCAGATGAGACTCAGTCACAAACCTCAGAACAGAAGGGTCAACATCCAATTCCCACATAGGTCACTTCATTGACAGCTCCAAGCAAGAAGTTCCTGTACACTCAGGCTTCTGAGTTCTCACCACACATATTGCAGTGACCTATCTCCGTATTATACAAGTAAATGGACATGCATAATATCCCATATAATACAGGCCAGTGGACCATGGGCCGAAGGTAAAAATATCCCCAACTATGATGGATGGGCCAGGAGGGATATTATTTCTGATGGGGATGGTGGGCCCATCTATGCCCATGTTATAAATATCTTCAATGATGGTGGATGGGCTGGGAGAAATATTATTACCAATGGAGATGGGTGGGCCCATCTGGGCAATATGTAGAGTAGGATAGACATATATGATAGACAGCTGGGCTGAAGAGAGATGTATGGCAGATATTATATAGACAGGTGGGCCAATGTATTAGTATTATTTTGTAGATGGGTGGGCCGATGGGGCGGTGAAATACTTATTATATATACAGGTGGGCCAAGGTGGGGGTATATTAGATAGATGGGTGGACTGATGGGGCAGTGAAATATGTATTATATAGATGGGTGGGCCGACATAGGGGTATATTACATAGATGGGTGGGCCAACATAGGGTATATTACATAGGTGGGTGGGCCGACATAGGGGGATGTCATATAGATGGGTGGGCCCAGATACATATCATTTAGATGTATGGGCTGAGGTATTGGTATACTATATGGACATATGAGCAATGCTGTTGCACTAGTTTTGATCCAAGTCATGAATAACATTCAGACTCAGATCCTGTCAATGTCAATCAAAGTCAACACAGCCAAGTGCCCCATCAACTTGGAATCTAGCAATACCTCAGAAGACAGTCCATAGATGTAAGGGCTGAGGTATGTGTACAGCCAAGCATCCTGTTGACTCAGAATCCAGTGATACCTCGGAAGACGGTCCATAGATGTAAGGGCCAAGGTATTTGTATATTATATGGACATATGGACATATAGGCTGAGGTAGTGATATATATTATATTGACAGGTGGGGCTAGGTAGTTATCACACATAAACATAAACCTGACACCTGAAACCTGAAACTCGAAACTCAAACATCAAAACAATTTTCGAAACTTGAATCACTGAGTACTGAGTCCCGAAGCCCAAACATCGAACCCCGAACATTGAAACCCGAAACTCGGAAGTTGTAAAAATGTATGAGTTTTGTAGGTAGTTGTATATCATCCAAATCAAAGGAGGTAATAATTCAAAGTCATCTAATGATGAAGGTCACAAGTGCCAGAAAATTGAGCACCCAGTAGAGATGTGAACATGCAGCACTGACTACCGAGTAGCTAATGCACACAGCATGCATTGCCCTACAAGAAGCCAAGTTCCGACTACCAAACATCAAGTAAAGGGTACTGAGATCTGAGGCCCAGGTCTCAACAAACAAATATCTGGTATCCAGCACACTTCCAATCATCTGGTATTTCATTGAGCAATGGACGATAACACATCTTTGGAAAATAACATCATGCCAGGCTCCCTTATCTGATCCTCACTATCTCCACCCCCTTTAACTCCAAAGTGTGGACATGCAGGGTTTGGTGTCTGATTTCCCCAGATCAATTCTATCATGACTGTTTCTTCCACTTCCAATATTGAAATAACCCTCTGGCACACTTGGGCCCTGACTGTCACTCACGAGGCATGTGAATATACTGAACAGAAATTCAATGCAGAGAAGACAGGAGGAGACCCAGTTATACCTTCTCTGAACCTAGACACTGATCTGGCGATAGCTTGTGATCGATTGGTTGATCACCTGATAAAGGCATATAAAAATCCCAGTGGGTCTTCCTGTGGACTCAGAAAATTTGTTTTATCAGTCAAATTGCTTCATCACACTTCAGATGCAGATCGATGTTGCAAAATACAGCAAAGTGATCTCCCCAAAGGACACCAGGCATAATGAAGAGAGAGAGGAGAAGTTGCTTGAGAGGTGTCCTCCTGGCCATGAGGGCACAAAGTTGGTGGAGATACCCATGACAATTCTTGATGCATCCAGTGCCATCATCGCATGGTATGTCCCAGATGCCCTGACCGATGCCACCCAGGTGTGTAATATATATTGTTACTCGATGGATATTGAACATCAAATGGTGCCCACAGAAGGAAATTTGGGCAGCCTCTGATTTGCTTGCTCCAATCCTCGAAAAAAGCATCAAGCTTGACGGCAATTGGTGAACTAATCAAGAGTGGTTCAAACCAAGCTTGGAAAATGATGTCTTAACTCCTGGATGCATCAATTTGTCTCCAGCATGGTTTCAACAGGGGCACAAGGTAGGATCTGATGCAATGGCGATTTTGGTAGTCAAACTCATGAATCCCCTAGAATCAGTCAGATCTGGAGGTATCTGCATCATTGAAGGGGGCATCCTCCAAGAAGATCCTCAAAGCAATTGTGAGGCCAGCAGCCATTGCAACAGCAGCACTCAGGGTGATGCATCCTGAGCAGTACTGGGCAGGTTTGCAAGGCTTTTCAAGCTTCGGAGAAAAGGCAGAAAGCAAGGAACTGCAGAAGATGTCAGAGACTCTCCAGTACTGGGCATCCATGTTTAACAGCCTGTCCATCATTTCCAATCGGGAAACCCCCAATCATCGAGACCATTTATCTATTCCTGAATGCTTCGACATTCTCACTACCATGGGGAATTATTCTAATGCTCAGATGAGCATGCCAAGCCTTCAGCTGGAGTTCAGGTATGATCCGGGTTGCATGATTGCATTTTCCGGAAGGATTGTGAGACATGGGGTTCATGCAGTGGAAGGAGATCAGATTGCTTGGGCATGGTATATAAGGGATTCCATTCATGTTTATGCCAGGGTTCTGTTGTGTGGATGGGCTAGGGTGGATTACAAACAGTGAAAGATGAAAGAAGTGGAAAGTGTAGTTACCCATGTTAGCATGTACTGTCAAATACCAGATATTAGATATCAGGATCTGGAATATTCAGGCCTCAATATCCAGAACTCAAGACTTGATGGTCAATATTTGATACTTGATACTCGATAGTGGACATTCGGAACTCGATATTCAGAATTTGACATTCCATAGTCGGGTCTCAAATATCAACACCCAAATGCCAAATACCAAATACCAAATACCAAGTCTCACATATCAACCCCCAAATACCAAATACCAAATACCGAGTCCCTCATATCAACCCCCAAATACCAAATACCAAATACTGAGTCCCTAATATTGACACCTAAATATTGAGTTGGGTTTTGATAGTTGATACTTGCTAGTCAGGACTCGGTATTCAGTATTCAGGGGTTGATATGAGGGACTCAGTATTTGGTATTTGGTATTTAGGTGTTGATATTTGAGACCCAACTATGGAATGTTGAATTCCAAATATTGAGTTCTGAATGTCCACTATCACGATATTAGGGACTCAGTATTCAGTAGTCAATATTTGGTATTTGGTTTTCGGTATTCAGAACTCAATATTCAATGGTTGGGTCTCGAGATTTGGTATTCAGTATTCAGTATTTGGTATCAGGTGTTGATATTTGAGATCTGACTATGGAATGTTGAATTCCAAATGTCCACTATCACAATATTAGGGACTCAGTATTTGGTAGTCAGTATTTGGTATTTGGTATTTGGTATTCAGTATTCAGTATTCAGAACTCGATATTCGATGGTTGGGTCTCAAGATTCGGTAGTCCATGTTCAGGACTTGGTATTGTGAACTCTGTACTCAATATTGGGGACTCGGTATTGGGGACTCGATATTTGATAGTCAAGTCTTGATATCTGAATCTCAATACTTGATACTCAATATTCACCATTTGGGTCTCAATATTCAGGAGTCCACATTCACAACGTGATATACAATTGTCTGTACTCAATACTTGATATTCAGTATTCAGGACTTGGCACATAATGTTAGGTTAGATATTTGGAAGACTGTATGTCATTTCATGGAGTTTGGACATCAACATTCTGAACTCAAGGACTAGCACTACTCTCCTCTGCCTCTCTTCAATCTGGTCAGGATGCCAGTGTACACATCAATCTCTGCCATCTTTTCACTGATGCCCTCTTCTTGCTCCTCAACCAATGTCCGGAGGCATTCTCTAAGCCACCTCAGTCCCATCAGTGATGGAACCAAGGTGTTATCCACCTCCTCAGGAAGAATCAGACCATCATCCTCAACACCACCCTAGAACAGATTAATCATCACTCGAGGAAATTGTTCATAGTTCTTACTAGCCAATGCTGGTAGTGAAAGACACAGCAACCCATTACCTGGTCCCATTGCCATAATTCGTCCAGGATTGCAGTGTCTCCGATCCACCATGCAGTATCATAGCTGGATATAATCCTGGAGGGATCTCCTGGATCTGTGACATCATGAAAGAGACATAAGTGGGATGAAAAGATGTGGTCTGGAACCATGTTCCAGGTGAGCTGGGGAAACAACTGAAGAATATGGGTGACCAGGTTTGGAATGACTGAGATGATGTGCCTTGCAGCCAAGTACTGCAGGATGGGTGTCACAAAAGTCTGTTGGAAATCTCAGCATTGACCACTGCAGTCATCAGTCTCTTACAGTGATCTCCCATTGCAGCCCAGCTTTAAAGTGCATGATCCGAGCAGTGGAAGGCTCCTTGGTGTTGGCAGCCTCCGTCTGATATTGGGAGATCACTGCTCGGATGTGTGATGCAGCCATTGACATTGTGGCTGCAATATCTGCAAGACTGAGTGTGAGAGGTCAGTATTCATTGCTGGAATCCATGGCATCAGAAGGGGATGCAGGAGGAGTTTGCAATACAGGCATGGCTAATGCAGGAGTATGAAGCTGGAAATCACAATCACAATGCCAGTTGGTTCGGATGTGAAGATATGAGCCACCAGTGGATGGATAAAATTTTCAAACTCCAATGTTTGTTCATCCGGGCATGTCCCGAGACTCAAATGTTTGGGTCGAAGTAGCTGTTTCATATCATTGGCAAAAAAGTTCATTCATCTCAGGTGTCTATGAACCCGCTCTGCAGGTCTTCAAATGCTGCCTGGGCATCCTGTGCCAGTAATGAATACATTTGGGATTGCCTTCCTGAGTAGCATGAATGGCCTGGAAGGTGTTTCACCAATGATTCCCACATCCTGTCGCCCCATTGGGTTGCTTTCCACCAGAAAAAGTTGCATGTCCAATCCATCTCCAATTGGACCAATGTCATTTCTTCCTTCCATTGATCCTGTAGGGCCTTTGCCCAAAGCCAATGAACTCAGTAAACTTCAGATGGGTCCCATCAGCTGAGCATGGGATACATCAAGCATGCCTGAACTCACATTCCTCATTCCACAAGTGATCTGGACCCCCCAGGTCCACATTGACGGACCAGAACCAAGCAAGGGACTCGTTCCACTGACCTCGGGCATTTGGATTGCTGATGGCAGTGCTGATTTTGAGCTGCTCCCGAAGCAGTGGTTTGTATGTCTGAAGCTGGTCTTGCCCTGGCTTGAGTTGCATCATTTGCTTCTGGGTCTTTGTATATATACTGGCATGGAGGGACACTGCCTGCTGTACTGATGTCACCTGGGACCAAGCTCAAGTTTTTAGGGCTTGAGATTTGGCCTGCCTGACTGTTGTTCGGAACAGGATCGCCTTGTTGCACAAGTGAATCCGGAGGTTGTGAAGGGCATCATTGGCCTGCCCTTCACAAAGTGACATCTGCAGTGGAATCAGATCCTCTGCCATACAGCATCTGCTTCGATCTACCCCAAGGTTTGATGGCAATGGGATGACAGTGAGCTTGGGGGAGTTTGCCCATGTATCAGATATGTCAGTGAAATCTGCCAGGTCATCGTCAAGATCATCAAGAATGTCTACATTCAAGTCATCAGGATCATTGTCTGCATCAAATCCCTCTCCCAGATGCATAAGAGCAGACTGAGTGAATCCATCTATCTGGCCTTGGAGATGATTGTGTTGCTGGGCAATGTCTAATCTCTGTGTCTCTGTAGTTCTTCTTCCAATTCTTCAGAGCTCGACAACCAATGCAATTTGAGCCTCTTCCAATTGCCAACCCCATTGATATCCATGTTGCCACTGATCTGCAAGCAGGTGCTGCATTATGGGCATACCCTCCTCCAGCAGTCTAAGCTCAAACTCCTTTTTGCTTGGTGCTGAGTGCAACAATCAATTCTGACTTCGATGTAGCCAAAGTCAACTTACCCTTCTTGATATTAATCTCCTATATAATCCATTGCCGCAGGATCATTTATTCTGCTGGACTGAGTGATCCTCTCACTGGCTAACCATTCCTTCTTTGAAGCTGCAGGTGCTGCTTCATCAAGTCTGTTGTTGAAAGCCTTTTCACTTTTGGCGATGCCATTCTTTGCCTGCTTGTATTTATGGCAAAGAGTCCTTTTCATGCGGATCATCTTGCAGAAATTGGGATCGTTCATCTGATAATCAAGACATTCCTTTCAATGCAGGAATGACATTCCCTGAGCAGCTAGGGAAATCAGGTTGAGATGTGACCAT